>NC_057937.1:19283199-19630699 GCF_018555375.3 Anguilla rostrata | reverse complement strand
GTCTGCGTGTGTGTGTGTCTGCATGCCTGTGTGTGTGCCTGCGTGTATGTCTGTGTGTGTGTGTGTGTGTGTGTGTGTGTGTGTGTGTGTACTTGCGTGTGTGGGTGTGTCTGCGTGCGTGTGTGTGTCTGCGTGTGTGTGTGTGTGTGTCTGCATGTATGTCTGCGTGTGTGTGTGTGTCTGTGTGTGTGTGTGCGCGTGCGTGTGTGTGTGTGCGTATGTACTTGCGTGTATGTCTGCGTGTGTGTGTGTGTGTGTCTGCGTGTATGTCTGCGTGTGTGTGTGTGTGTGTGTGTGTGTGTAGTTGCGTGTGTGTGTGCGAGCCTGTGAGAGTGTGCGTCTGTATGCGCACATGTGGCCTGCATGTTTGAGTGCACACGTGTGCTTGTGCTGACTGTGTCTCTGGCGGTTGCAGCTTGTCCCTCGGGGTACTGGGGCCCCGACTGCATCCACAGCTGTAACTGTCACAATGGAGCCCAGTGCAGCGCCACAGACGGGGAGTGCAGGTGCAGCACCGGCTGGACTGGACTGTACTGCACTCAGCGTGAGTCTCCCCACTCCCCAGTCACACAGCGACATCTGCTGGCAACCTTCTGCAACTGCGTCAGTCAAAAAAACTAAAGAGCTACAGTGCTTTCCAATCTGCAGAGAAAATGAAAACTTTGTTCAAGACAATTGAAGTGTTAGCTTGCATCAGCTTTACAAAGTATGTATTTTAAAAAGGATTGGATAGCAATTTGAGTCTGGAATGGGTTGTATATCTTGCAACACAATCCAGATAAAAAACCTTAAACACCTGTTATGCTCTTTTTTTTCCCCCACTGTACATTAATCCACAAACCATGTGATCAGCCACATCACATTGCATTCCACACAGTTCATTCATTTAGGATTCAGCTAAATTAGCTTCATTTCCAGCCCATTCTGGTTTTGCATATTTTTCTCTTTTTTTTTCTGACACAGAGTTTCAGAAAACGAATTTCACGTTTCATAAGAGGGGTGATGATCTTATTTGACACAGATTGCAGACCTTTGCATCAGCTCAGTTTGTGTGTGCCCCTGCTCTCTGATAAGTTCTCCGCTGCTGCTTTTTAACGGACGCGACTTGGATGCTCGCACAGACGAGGCATGGGCACGTGCACACATGCGTGCGCACGTGACCGTGCGCTTTCATGTGTGCACCACAGTGCTTGTGTTCACGTAAATACCTGTGTGTGTGTGTGTGTGTGTGTGTATGTGTGTGTGTGTGTATGTGTGTGTGTGTGTGTGTGTGTGTGTGTGTGTGTGTGTGTGTGTGTGTATGTGTGTGTATGTGTGTGTATGTGTGTGTGTGTGTGTGTGTGTGTGTGTGTGTGTGTACTAGTAATGCATTGGTTCCATGCTGTGCCGATTGCTAAGCGTGGAATCTCCAGCCTTTTATTTCTGTCAGTGTCGGGTTTGATGATGTCACTCTCTGCACTTTGTGTTGCTCCTTATTGCTGTGTGTCAGTCCATGTTGCTCCATACAGCTCTACATCAGCCTGTTCAGTGTCTCTCTGTGCCGGTTTGTTTTCTCTGTGTCACTCTGTGTTGCTCTGTGCTGCTCTATGTTGCTATATGTTGCTCTGTATTGTTCTGTGTTGCTATGTGTCTCATATTGTTCTGTGTTGCTCTGTGTTGTTCTGTGTTGCTCTGAGTTGCTCTGTGTTGCTCTGTGTTGCTCTGTGTTGCTCTATGTTGCCCTGTGTTGCTCTGTGCTGCTCTATGTATGCTCTGTGTTGCTCTGTATTGCTCTGTGCTGCTTTGTGTTGCTCAGCGTTGCCCTGTGTTGCTCTGTGTTGCTCTATGTTGCTCTGTGCTGCTCTGTGTTGCTCAGTGTTGCCCTGTGTTGCTGAGTGTTGCTGTGTTGTTCTGTGTTGCCCTATGTTGCTCTGTGTTGCTCTGTGTTGCCCTGTGTTGCTCAGTGTTGCTCTGTGTTGCTCTGTGTTGCTCAGTGTTGCTCTGTGTTGCTCTGTGTTGCTCTGTGTCTCTTATTGCTCCATGTTGCGTAACTGTGACTGCGTCCCCCAGGCTGTCCCTCGGGGTTCTATGGGCGGGACTGTCTGGAGGTGTGTCACTGCCAGAACGGAGCGGACTGTGACCACGTTAACGGGCAGTGCGCCTGCCGCACGGGCTTCATCGGGTACAGCTGTGAGCTGAGTGAGTCCCAGCCACGCCCAGCCACCACCTTCCTGGCCACACCCATCCACCCCAACTCCGCCCTTAACCACACACATCCACACCCAGCTCCACTCTTAACCACACCCATTCATCCCACACGCCACCCTCCTGGCTACACCCGACCACCCACCCACCCCAACTCCGCCATTAACCACACACATCCACACCCAGCTCCACTCTTAACCACACCCATTCATCCCACACGCCACCCTCCTGGCTACACCCGACCACCCACCCACCCAAACTCCGCCCTTAACCACACACATCCACATCCAACTCCACCCTTAACCATGCCCATTCATCCCACACGCCACCCTTCGAACCACACTCTCCATGTCCCACCCTCAGAAATACTCCACCACCACTTTCACAGAGTAAAATGCAGTCTTAAATGTACTATAATCTAATAGAGTGCCTTTGATCCCTCTCTGACTCAATTAATGCTGAACTGTTTAAAGTGCAGTTTTGTGGGCTGAAGGTTGATCCAAGGCTGTCCAAATTGCACGGCCTGCAGAGTCATTATCGTACCAGAGCTCAGAGTTCATCCGTTTCTGCCTGAGCCTGCTGTTTCCTGTTTCCTGTGAAGTCACAGATACCACAGATGCTGGTTAAAAATATATGTGCGAATTTGACCCTCATCCATGCTTCCTGATGCTGGATAGGTGCATGTTCTGTTTGTGCTTGCATGTGTGTGACCACCTCTATCCTCTCTTTCTCATTCTCTCTCTCTCTCTCTCTCTCTCTCGCTCCCTTTTTTGTCCTTCCATCTTTTTTCAACCCTGTCCTCCTCTCAACCCTGCCCTTACTCCCACTCTTATCCCCTTTCTCTTTTTATCTCTTTCATCATCCATCTTGTATTCTTTTCTTGTGTGCCTGTTCATGCCATGCCCCTCTTATCTCTCTCTCCCCCTCTCTCTCTCTCCCCCCCTCCCTCCCTCCCTCCCTCCCCCTCTCTCTCTCTCTCTCTCTCTCTCTGTCTCTCTCACAGAATGCCCGTCTGGGACGTTTGGTTATGGTTGCCAGCAGCTGTGTGAGTGCCTGAATAACGCCACCTGTGACTATGTGACAGGCACCTGCTACTGCAGCCCTGGGTACAAAGGCATCCGCTGTGACCAGGGTGAGTGAGGGCCCGCACACACATACACACGCACACACACACACACACACACATACACACACATACACACACACACACATGCACGCGCGAGCACACACACACACACATACACACGCACACGCACACACACACACACACACATACTGTGGACTTCCTCACCACCCACGGCTGCAGTTGCCGCAGCAATGTAAGAACCAGTGCAGTGAGTCTCAGGATCAGTTAACAGAAAATTCATTTAATTGTATTAATTGTAGGGGGAAAGGGAAGGGGAAGCAAAAAAAGAACAGAAACTTCTTCCCGGTCGGGGTATCAGTCTTCCTCCCCAGGGTGAGTACAATCCTCCTGGGAAGACAAAGTGAACAGGGGTTAGGTGCGTGAGCTCGGGCACTGGCCAGCACGCTCCAGGTCGGTCTCCACTCCTTCCTCCTTTCCGCAAAAAGGTTTAACGTTGCAATCCTGCAATTCCTCTTTCTTTTTCCTTTGTTGGCTCACAGCCGCTTACCGCCCAATGAACCGATGAGAAGAGACGCCAGGCGCACTAGCTCTCCCTAGTCCCGCGCAGCCCTCACTCCTCTGTGCTGCTCCTTATATCTTCGGTGAGGCAATCAGCTGAGCAGTCTCAGGTGTGCTGCAGCAGAGTGGAAAATTCCACATACCTGCACTCTGCTGCAGCCCTGTCCTTGGTGCTGATCCTTGGAGCTCACCTGGTCTGTAGCTTGCTGTCCCTGGTCCTGAAACCTTCCAGTATTTCAGACGGGAGGTAATGTCCACTCACCACTTGTCCCAGCAGTCGCCGGTGGCGGGAGGCCCGGCCGCCCTGGTGCTTCTCGTGCTCTCTTGTGGAGCACCGATAGGGCCTCGGGGCGCCACATACCCATCCCTCAGCTCCAAGCTGTCACCTGGAGCGCCGGACCATAGGCATTCCCCCGTCTGGAGAGGGCGTCAGCATTCCCATGGAGCTTCCCGGACCGATGTTCGACCTTGAAGCGGAAGTTCTGTAGGCTCAGAAACCACCTAGTGACACGGGAATTGTTATCTTTATTCACAGCCATCCATTTTAGCGGGGCATGGTCGGTGACCAGTACGAACTCTCTACCCAGTAGATAATACCGCAGCTTGTCCATAGCCCATTTGACTGCCAAACATTCTTTCTCTACCGTAGCGTAATTCCATTCATGCTTCATTAGCTTACGGCTGATGTACGTGACGGGTGTTCGGCCCCTTCACGTATCTGGGAGAGCACGGCCCCGATCCCCCCATGGAAGCATCCGTCTGTAGTACAAATGTCTGGTCAAAGGCCGGGGTTACCAGAACTGGCTCGCTGCAGAGGGTCTGTCTCAGGGTGTCAAAGGCGGCCTCGGCTTCTGCTGTCCAGCTGACTCGGTTGGGACGATTCTTTGAAGTCAGGTCATGCAGGGGTGTGGCTATGGATGCAAAATTGGGGATGAATTGCCGGTAATAGCCAACTAGGCCTAGAAAGGTTCTCACCTGCTTCTTGGTCAGGGGCTTGGGCCATGTTGCGATTGACTCCACCTTCGTATGTTGGGGTTTCACACACCCCCGTCCGACCGTGTACCCGAGGTAGTCCGCCTCCTCTAACCCCAAGCGACATTTGGTTGCGTTGGCCGTCAGTCCAGCCTCCCGGAGGGCCCCCAGTACGGCCTCCAGCCTGGCCAGATGGACCTTCCAGTTGGCACTATGGACCACAATGTCATCGAGGTATGCGGCCGCATATTCCTGATGGGGTCGGAGAACTTGATCCATCAGGCGTTGAAAGGTTGCCGGTGCCCCATGGACCCCAAAGGGTAGGACTCGGTACTGGAACAGGCCATCCGGTGTCACAAAGGCGGTCTTCTCTTTAGCCTGTGGGGAAAGTGGAACCTGCCAATACCCGCGAGTGAGATCCAAGGTGCTGAGGAATCTGGCCGGCCCCAGCCGTTCTATCAGCTCATCTACCCTGGGCATGGGGTAGGCATCAAATCGTGAAATTTCATTCAGTTTCCTGAAGTCATTGCAAAACCTACGGCTACCGTCTGGTTTGGGTACAATAACTATTGGACTGCTCCAGGAACTGCGGGACTCTTCAATGACCCCCATCTGTAGCATCTTTCTGACCTCTTCCCTGATGGCCTCACGCTGGGCCTCGGGGATTCTGTACGGTCTCAGTCTAACCTTCTTCCCCGGTTCGGTGACGATGTCATGCTCCGTTATCGAGGTCCGCCCGGGTAGGTCAGAGAACACATCTCGATTCCGATCCAGGAGTTCTCGGAGGTCCTGGACCTGGTGAGTCGTCAGCTGCTGCCCCATGGTTACCTCGGGTGTGACCTGGGGAGAGAGATGAGCAGCAAGCGCCTGGGCCGGCGGTTGTTCAGCTTCATACCACCGTTTGAGCAAGTTAACGTGGTATATTTGAGTGGTACGCCGCCGTCCCGGCTGTCTGACCTTGTAATTGACCGGTCCAGTTTTCTCGGTCACTTCATACGGCCCGTGCCATTTAGCCAGAAATTTACACTCGTGTGTCGGAACCAACACCATCACTTTATCCCCCGGCTTAAACTCTCTCACCTGGGCTCCGCGGTTGTATACTCGGGCTTGGGCCAGCTGGGCCTGCTGCATGTGCTCCCGGACCATGGGCCATATGCAGGCCATCCGTTGGTGCATCTGCTCCACGTGTTCAATGACCGTGCGATGGCGCGAGGGTTGCTGCTCCCAGGTCTCTTTGGCCAGGTCCAGCATTCCTCGGGGTCGCCGCCCATACAGCAGTTCGAAGGGGGAGAATCCTGTGGACCCCTGCGGTACTTCGCGGATGGAGAACATTAGATAGGGAAGCAATTGGTCCCAATCCTTACCATCTGTCTCTATCATTTTCCTCAACACCTGCTTTAAGGTGCGGTTAAATCTCTCTACCAACCCGTCTGTCTGCGGGTGATAGACTGAGGTCCTCAGCTGTTTCACCTTCAACAGGTGCGACATCGCCTTCAGTACTGTGGACATAAAACATGATCCCTGGTCAGTGAGTATTTCTGATGCTATACCCACCCGGCTGAACAACAGGAACAGTTCTCTGGCTACCGTCTTCCCGGTGGCTGTTCTCAATGGAATAGCTTCGGGAAACCGGGTAGCATAATCCATGATGACCAGTATATATTTGTGTCCCCGGCTGGACCGTGGGAGCGGGCCCACAATGTCCATTGCGATGCGGCTGAAGGGGATATCGATGATAGGCAGAGGTATTAGTGGGTTCTTATACTTCACCTTGGGGCTGTGGAGCTGACATTCTGCGCAGTGGCGACAGTACTCTTCGACGGCTCTCTTTACGCCCGGCCAGTAGAACCGCGGAAGGATACGCTCATAGGTTTTCTCGACTCCCAGGTGCGCCCCCAGGAGGTGGGTGTGTGCAAGATACAGGACCTTTGAGACATGAGTCTTGGGCACTAGCAGCTGTTTGTGACACTCTCCCTTGGCCTCATGTACCCGATATAACAGCCCCTGATCAACCGTGAAATGTGGGTTTGTCGTTTCACTCACCCCTGGTTGTAGCTGCCCCTCGATCTCCTGGACATCCCTCCATGCCTGAGCCAGGTTGGGGTCCTGAAGCTGTGCCGTCCCAAATCGGCTGTGGTCTCTGGTTGGGTCCCCCTGTCGGTGGGAGAACTCGGAGAAGGTCTCGCTCGGACCCACCTCTTCCAGGGCTGTTGGATTCTCGGCTCCTGCTTCTGAGGCGGTGGCGGTGGTGTCCTCAGGGCCGGGAGTGGGCCCTCTCACCTCTACGTCCGGGTCCACCGTCTCGGCTGGGTCTCCCCCAGATAGGCCCGCCCAGGCTGGTTGAGCGCCCCTTCTGTTCGTCTGTGGGTGCGTCGCTTCTGGATCCTGCGGCCGGTCTCTGCATTGCGGTTCGCCGGAGCTTCCTTCCAGTACCGATCAAATATGACACAATCCCGGCCCACCAAGACCGGGACGGGCAGGTTCTCTACCACCCCTGCCCGTACGGCCACCGTCCCCCTTGGGGTGGACATGTCAATGGTGGCAGTGAGATATCGCTTGGTGTCACCGTGGATGCAGGATACGGAAATTTCCTCACCTCGGGCGACTCCAGCGAACTCTGGTCGGACGAGCGTCACCATACTTCCGGAATCGAGTAGGGCCTCAGTATCTCGGCCTGCAATTTTCACGGGAAAGGTTGGTGCTCTTGCTCCCTCATGTGCCCAGCATGTGGTGATGTACCTGCAGGGGAACGCCGGGGGTCCCGATGTCTCCGCCGTTGGCATGGGTTCGTCTCTGTCGGGGCAGTCTCGTGCGAAGTGGCCTTCCCTTCCACAGGTGTAGCACCGTCGTCTGTCCCGGTTCTCCCGGGGAGGGGCGGGGTGGTTCGGGTCGTCGCGGCTCCGGGGTTCCGGTTGCTCTCCTGCCATAACCCTTCTCTGTCCTAGATGTCCCGGCGGTGCCTCTTAAGGGTTCGGGTCGGCTGGTCCGCAGCATCTCTTGGGTGACCTGGTGGTTTTCCAACAATGCAATTAAAAGGTCAATACTTTGCGGCCCCTGTTGGCCAACGTACCTCTTGGCATCGGGGGGTAGGGCCCGGGTGCATCGGTCCAGCACTACTCGGTCCAGGAGGGGGGGCCCGTTTCCTTCCACCAGCCAGCTCCGGGTTATACTACTCAGGGCAGCGATTTGTGCTCTCGCGGGTTGGTTGGGGTTATACGTCCATTGATGGAATCGTTGGGCTTTTGCCGGCAGGCTGTAGCCATATTGAGCCAAAATGGCCACTTTGAGATTGCCGTAACTCTCCGCCTCCACAGCCGAGAGGTCCCGGCAGGCTTTCTGGGCCTCCCCGGTCAGAAAAGGTGTCAGGATACCACCCCAGTCTCCTCGGGCCCAACCTGCTCTGTGGGCCGTCCGCTCAAACAGCTCGAGGTAGGCCTCCACGTCATCCTCGGGGGTCAACTTCGTCAGCACATCCCGCGGCTTCTGGTTCCTCTCCCGTTCCGTTGTCCTGGAACACAATTCAGTCAGTGCCACCTGCAGTGTTTCCTGCATCTGCAGGAGTGCTTTAATAGCCTCCTCCATTTTTTTTTTTTTTTTTTTTTTTTTTTTTTCACTGCTGGTTTCCTTCTTGTCCGGTCAACTCGTAGCGTGGATTTGGAATGCCCGCGTTCTCCACCATATGTGGACTTCCTCACCACCCACGGCTGCAGTTGCCGCAGCAATGTAAGAACCAGTGCAGTGAGTCTCAGGATCAGTTAACAGAAAATTCATTTAATGGTATTAATTGTAGGGGGAAAGGGAAGGGGAAGCAAAAAAAGAACAGAAACTTCTTCCCGGTCGGGGTATCAGTCTTCCTCCCCAGGGTGAGTACAATCCTCCTGGGAAGACAAAGTGAACAGGGGTTAGGTGCGTGAGCTCGGGCACTGGCCAGCCCGCTCCAGGTCGGTCTCCACTCCTTCCTCCCTTCCGCAAACAGGTTGCACGTTGCAATCCTGCAATTCCTCTTTCTTTTTCCTTTGTTGGCTCACAGCCGCTTACCGCCCAATGAACTGATGAGAAGAGACGCCAGGCGCACTAGCTCTCCCTAGTCCCGCGCAGCCCTCACTCCTCTGTGCTGCTCCTTATATCTTCGGTGAGGCAATCAGCTGAGCAGTCTCAGGTGTGCTGCAGCAGAGTGGAAAATTCCACATACCTGCACTCTGCTGCAGCCCTGTCCTTGATGCTGATCCTTGGAGCTCACCTGGTCTGTAGCTTGCTGTCCCTGGTCCTGAAACCTTCCAGTATTTCAGACGGGAGGTAATGTCCACTCACCACTTGTCCCAGCAGTCGCCGGTGGCGGGAGGCCCGGCCGCCCTGGTGCTTCTCGTGCTCTCTTGTGGAGCACCGATAGGGCCTCGGGGCGCCACAATACACACGCACACGCACACACACACACATACACACGCACACACACACACACACATACACACACACACACACACACACACGCACACACAGACACACGCACACACACGCACACACGTGCACACACACACACACACGCGCGCACACACACGCCCACACCGGGAATAACGGCTGGTGTTTCCCTAGCGGCCCTGATGATGGATGAGCTGAACCCGTACACTAAGATCAGCCCGGCGCTGGTGTCGGAGCGGCAGTCTGCAGGTGCGGTGATGGGCATCATCTTCCTCCTGCTGCTGATCATGGCCATGCTGAGCCTGTTCGTCTGGCACCGGCAGAGACAGAGTGAGAAGAACCACGACATGCCCAGTGTCTCCTACACGCCTGCTCTGGGGATCTCCAGCACAGACTACACCCTCTCTGGTAATATGAGCACAATCTCACACACATACACACACACACACAGGCACACACGTGCACACACACACACACACACACACACACGCACACCACACGCACGTGCACACACGCACACACAGACTCCAGCACAGACTACACCCTCTCTGGTAATACGAGCACAATCTCACACACATACACATACATACACGTGCATGCACATTCACACACATGCATGTACACACACACATATGTATGCACATGCGCACACACACATACACACACACACATGCACACACAAACACACACACAAACATACACACTTTAAACTATTGACACAATGTCAGGAAGCTTGCACGTACACACACACACACATATTCATGTTAAAAAATGTGTGTGAATACATGTGCCTGTGTGCACGTACAAGCCATTTGACACCATGTCAACACTCTCGTTTACAGATGCTTCTCAGACCAGTGTCAATACCAGTGGCCACTGCTTCTCCAACCCTAGCTACCACACTCTGGGTCAATGCAGTGTCACCCAGTGCCATGGCAACAGCCTGGATGGACAGTCCACCCTGAAGGTACAACCTCTCACATACTTGCATATACATGCGCAGAACTACACACAGCAGAGCCATTTTTGGTTGTTAAAAATGATCAAAGTCTGGGAAATACTAAGCTTTGCCAGCTTTCTAGCCAGAAAATAGATAAACAAATATTTATAGTCTAGAGTGTAAATGATGGGTCTTACACTTTCACGTGTGCATTTCAGTTATTTTTTCTGGAAAAACACAGCAACTTGTCATTGTTATCGCCCCGGTAGCCCCTACAGCAGGCTCTGTAGGCATGAAGCAGCCATTTCTATCGGATCAAAACCGCACAAAACCGCCAGAGGGAAGAGACGGCTGCATGGCTGACGTGAATCTCAAGCTGCACTAAAACTATCAAAACATTCAGTTTCAAGTCAGCATCCGCCAGAAGTATGGCTGTAAAGGAAACAACGTAGCCTAAATAAGCTGGCAGTTAGCTGTCATAGCCTTAATGTTATTTTTTTACCTGTTATTCATAGGTTGTTGGTGAGCTTAATATGATCAGAAAATTGTTGTGTTATTGTCTTTTTAAATGCATTGTTCTGCATCATCTCTTATCCAAATAGACCTATTCACTGGGGCGAATACTGGAAATTGAGTTACTTTTTCAGGCTGAGATTTCTTTCATCTTTATTCAGTAAGAGATGATTCCTCCATATTCAGAAGAAAAATGAGCTTCATTAAACAACTAATTATGTCAGATCATGGCAGTTCCTTTTGTAGGGATAAGGTGTATGCACACCTGAATGCATGCAGATGCAAATTGCCTTTTGTGCCTAATTCTTCCTGTTGTGTAAGGCATATTTAGCCTGTTTACGTAGTTTATCTTGAAAAACTTTCTTTTTGAATGGTTTGCAAAATCCAGAACTGCACGACTATGTTGTTACATATTGTTAAACACACTTGCCTGCCATGCACATGTAGGCCAGAAATGTAATCATTTGTTTGACAAACTGAAATCCTTCCGGACACACATGGCCACCTCTCAAAACCTTGTAGACACGCACACAAATTCAAACTTATAGAGATACACACACAGGCATAGCCATGCACACACACACATACTGTAGATAATTTGCACAAATGTACAGTCCACACTGTAAGTTGCACTGTAAGTTAGCGTTTGACTAGGTGTAGTTTAGGTCAGCTTCAGTTAAACCAGTGCTTCCAGGGGATTCTTGCAAATATTAAGCCTGCAATTTCTGATCGCCTCGGCCTAGCCTATATACCTCTCTTACAAATTATTGTATTCTCAATGAACTGTGAGATTTGCCCCTACAATAAATAGGGAAAACACAACTAGGGATAAGGTTGGTGTTCATAACTTCATATTTTTCTTATGATCAACATATCCTGTGAAAAGACCGAAACTTACAATGTATTTATCCTACCAACAAGTATTGTCCATCTAGCCAACGCCAGATATCCAGATATAGCCAGTATCACAGTAATCATAGAACTCTATTGTTGTCCAAAAAAACTATTAAAGCAAGTGAAAGAGACATATGGTTGCTTTTGTCAGCATAATTGATCATTACAATGAATTGCAAGCCATTTGGTAAAAACTACACTGTCCATGTTTTTCATAATATGTTATGTTTTCTGAAAATTAAAATATGTCTTTTCTGTGCTGTATTTCAGCACACAATTTGACTATTCCTTATTTCAGTGCTAAATGGGGTAGGAGAATGTCAGACAGTGTTGAGAGTCAGGAAAGTATTGTAGGTTTTGGTCTTTTTGTAGGATATGCTGACAATAAGAAAAATAGATAATTATGAAATGAGGAAAATTATGATTAAGGCCGATGTGACGCATTTTAGTTAGTTAAGCTGGCTAAATATAGCAGTCATGCTGTATCGAATTCAGTCCCCCTGATAAATACAAGAGAATTATTGAACTGTAGCTAAGTTGCAACTATAAACAGTAACAGCAGTTCCCATAGAGGGGAAGACATCTTGATAGAAAAACAGAATTCAATACAAAAGCTACCCAACCTCAGGCATCTAGCTGTGGTAAGGTAGCTAGCTAAAAGTAACATTATTTACAGGTCAACTCTGCATTGCTTTTTGTCCCCTTGGTGAACTTCAGCTGAAGCCACCAAAGAAAAGTAATTCAAAGATTGATTATAGTATTTGAATGACCCAGTTCCTACACTTAGCCTCCTTTGCAGAAACTTTGTAAACTACCTGGAAAGTTCATGTCGAACTGAAACCTGAAAGTTATCAGATTTCCAGTCATGAAAAACACCTGGAAAATGAGAAAATTTACTAAATGTCCTGAAAATATTTGTGAGGTCCTGGGAAATTGTAGGCTAGGCTATAATTCAAGCTATTAAACAATATATTTAGAGCTGAGTTTGCATATTTTTCTGTATTTTTTCTTGTATTTTTTATTAGCTGCTGAGATTACACGGCAGCACAAAGTTTTGAATGGTTATGGTACTTGCACATTGCCCCCCCACCCCCCACCCCCCCGGTTCACCACCGGCTTTGGGCTACCATTGTCCATGTTCCATGTCAGTAAGTCTAAAGTCATGGAAATTGTCCTTGAAAAGTCCTGGAAAATGATTTCCTAGAATGAGTGGGGACCCTGAAAGTGCCACGCCCAGAAACGTCTAACAAAACATTTTAAATGATGAAAACAGGTAAAAGGTGCGCCAATTTGGCTAAAGAGTGTAAAGACTGAGGTTGTCAGTGCATCGTAGATAAGCATTAGCTTAGTTATTTTTATGATATTTTCAAATAAAACATAGTATGCCTTTAAACCTCAGATAAAATGACCTCTACTGGCAGTTACGTAATTTAAGCAAGACACAGCAGCTGGGTTCAGGCTAAAACATAGGTGCGCATTGAACTGCAGGTGTAAGAAACCACAAAACCTGTTCCAGAAAACGTGTTTAAACTCATCTTAAACTCTGCACCACTGCTAAGCTAACGACAGCGCAACAGCTCCACTGCGCCTCTGGCTCATTCCCAGTAGCACAGCGTGGGGCCTGAAGAGCTGTACTGCTGACGAAATGCAGCGCGGCGCTCAGACCTGTGAGAAACGCCCCAGACCACGCGTCCCTCTAACCTGCTGTCTCTCACAGCCGAAGAGCAAGAAGGGGGACCGGAGCAGTGCGGAGTGGAGGGCGTACTGCAACCTCAAAGACCTGGGTCAGTGTTCCCCCCTTTCACCCGCATCCCGCACACACATCGCTTGGGTCAAATATGCACAGTGTGTGCAATACTTTAACTCTGCAGAGGCCGGTAACATTTTGAAGCACTCCTGAAAAATCCCTGAGTATTTTCAATGAAGACAAAGATTCCTAAACCAAAACGCTAAATCCTATTAAAGAAGATTTTTGTTCTAATTTTAGTGAAAATCCATTTCCCTTTCATAGAATTGTCAGACATCTGCAGTAATTTTACTTCTAGGTAAAGGTTTGAAAAAATTATTATTATTAATAATTTGCTGACCCAGGTGTGACACACACCTACCTCTGTACCTCCCATTGCAGGCTATTCAGCTTGTAAAACGAAATATTAAAATGTCCTATCGAAAGCTTCAAACCTATTATTCTTTCTTCCCACACTGGCTTTCTCAGAAGACAAAACCAGCCAATGGGGAAGCAGAGTCCGACCAACTGGCCTCAATAGCCCTTACAAAAGGGAGAAGAGGAAACCTTTATATCTGCAGAATAGTAGTACTAAGTACTGGCTGCAGATAGAACAGCCCTTAGGCATAACTCCCTTTACAGTCTGAAATGAATGTGTAATTCCTGCAAGTGCACTCCAACCCCTCTCTGCGCCACTATTTTCACTTGTCGTCTCACAAGGTAGTCATGCACAATGAAAATATACTGCCATATATTGAAAAATATACTGTGAAACATTGAATAATACATTTGAATATATGGAGCCACTCTATCGAAAGTAAATTTTCAATACTTGAAAATATTTTGTCATTTTTTGCTTAACAATGCATTCTGTTGGCCATGCTGGGTTCATACAGATATGACAATAGTGACAATAATTTAGATATTTTGCAGTGCATATATTCAATATATTATTCAATGCATTTTTAAAATTCAATTCAGTATTTTTGAGTAAATGCCTTATCCTTAATTCATGGTATGTCTTCAGAGTAAAATTAGTATGTCATTGGTATGCACTGTTAAATTTATCAGAACAGCATTCAAGTGTCAACCAAAACTACAAATCATGACCGCTAATGTACTGAATCTCCATATTCAGATGGATGTTGATGTACCAGTAGCTCCATAATGTTTGGGACAAAGACATATTTTTTCTTGATTTGGCTCTGCACTGCACAATTTTAGATTTATAATTAAACAATTCACGTGTGGTTTAAGAGCAGATTCTCAGCTTTTATTTAAGGGTATTTTTAATACATTTTAGTTTCACCATGTAGAGATTACAGCACTTGTACATAGAACCCATTTCAGGGCACCATCATTTTTGGGACAAATGGCTTCACAGGTGTTTCTGATTAGTCAGGTGTGTTCAATTGCTTCCTTAAGTAGTATACATACTCCAAATGATGAACAAACTTCTCAGTGCACAAACCTCCGGTAAATATGTCACCACACACCGCAGTCACTATACTCAATACAAACTCCATGTTCTTCGTTTTATGTCACTCCACACTGCTGGGGGGGGAGTTTTGTGCCTGGAATTTTAGCACATCATTCATCATCATTGTCTTCAAAAACTCTGCGTGATTGAATATAAAGATGACGATATCCTTGCATGAGTTCAGCAACTCTTTGTTTAAAGTACTGCAGGGATTTTAGAGACCCACAGACCAGGCAGATCTATATGCGAAGACGTAGACAAGCACGTTTATTAAGAGCAGAAGAGCTGATGTTATACACTCAGCAGATGAAGAGCAGATATTAAACACTCAGCCGATAAAGAGCAGATATTAAACACTCAGACAAAGCTGGCCCTCAAGCTGCAGCTGTAGGCACTATTTATACACGGCCTGTGGCCCTTATGCAAATATCTGTACATTGCCAAACATCCAATAACTGCCTAGCTAGACAATTCAATAAGCTAACTTGACCATAACCACTAATTTCTCTCATTTCTACCAACACTGTATGTGGCAACTGAACAAACTGCGGCCACTACAGTATTCATCTCAAAAGTATTCCAGTCACGACCACGACCACGAAGATGCTACCAGGAGACAGGACAGTAATGTGATGAATAGAAAAAAGGAAGTTGAACTTTACCCCCTGGCCAGTCAACTGTGACGCAACAAATCATGTGATGTTTGGATGTCCAGTTGGAGACAGAAGGTCTGTGAACTGGTGGGCTGTTTGCAAACAGTTTGCGCTGGGGGCATGTACACACAGCACAAACTGAAAACACCACGTCTTTTTTGGTTCATCTCTTGTCCAAAATGCGTCGTTTCGTTCAAAACGTTCAGTTCTGTTTTGAGTATACTGGCACCTTTAGTGCAGGTATAAGAGAGCTTTCAGCATATGCTCTTGATTCTAGGATTTTGTTTGCCTTTGGAGTCTATTATTGGCTGGTGTTTTTTCAACATGAGGACCAGAGATGCCAATGCCAATGAAAGTCAAGGAAGCCACTATGAAGCTCAGAAATAAGAAGAAAAAAACAGTCAGAGTTATAGGCAAAACCTTAGGCAACTGTTTGGAGCATCAAAGACAGGGAACATTAGTGAGCTCTGTAATTGCAAAGGGACTAGTGGGCTAAGGAGGACGTGGTACAGTGTGTAACTGAAGAATTCTCACCATAATGAAGGAAAACCCCAAACACCTGTCTGGCAGATCAGAAACATGCTTTAGGAAGCAGGCATGGGGGTATCCGTGACTACTGTCCGCAGAAGACTCCACAAACAGAACTACAGAGGGTACACCACGAGATGCAAACCACTAGTTAGCCACAAAAAACAGGAGGGTCAGGTTACAGTTAAGACGTACTTAAAAGAGCCTGCAGGGTTCTGGAAAAAGGTCTTGTGGACAGATGAGACCAAGAATCACTTGTATTAGAGTGATGACTAGAGCAATCTGTGGAGGCCAATAGGATATGCCTAAGATCCAAAGCACCCTCCCCATCTGTGGAACGTGGTAATGGAGGTGTTGTGGTTTGGGCAAGTATGGCTGCCACAGGTAATGACTCACTTGTCTTCATTGATGATGTAACTGCTGATAGCAGCAGCAGAATGAATTCTCAAGTGCGCAAAAGCATCCTATCTGCTCAAATTCAGCCAAATACCTTCAAATTCATTTAATGGCTCTGCATCCTAGAGCAATACAATGATCCCAGACATACTTTTAAAGCAACAAAGGAGTTTTTCAAAGCCAAAACTGTGAAATTCTCAAATGGCCAAATCATTCATCCGATCTGAGTCCAACCAAACGTGTTTCATATGCTGAAGAGAAGTTAAGGCAACAAGCCCCCCCCCCCAAAAAAAAGAAGGAACTGAAGATGGTTGCAGTACAGGCCTGGCAGAGCATCACCAGAGAAGATACTCTATGGGTCACAGACCTCAAGCAGACATTGCATGCAAAGAATTTGCATGCAAAGTACTAAACATAACTACTTTCATTTATATAGCATTAATACAGTGGTTCTTAACCTGGGTTCGGTCGAACCCTAGGGGTTCGGTGAGTCGGTCTCAGGGGTTCGGTGGAGCCTCCGCCGCAGAGGTCCACCCCTCAGTCTAGTCTGCAGTTATATTTTATTTTTTACTAAAGAAGGGTTCGGTGAATGAGCATATGAAACTGGTGGGGTTCGGTGCCTCCAACAAGGTTAAGAACCACTGCATTAATATGTCCAAAACATTATGGTGCCCTGAAATGGAGGTGCTATGTATAAAGATTTCTGTAATTTCTGCATGGTGAAACCAAGTGTAAAAAAATACCCTTAAAAGCTGAGACTGTGTACCTTAACCACATGTGAATTGTTTGATTGCACATGTAAAATTGTGGAGTTCAGACCCAAATTAAGAAAAAAATATGTCTTTGTCCCAAAAATTATGGAGCTCACTGTATGTAACACTATAGAGGGTGAGATATTGGGCACGGTGAGATTATTGGTCCTATGAATTCGCACAAAAAGCTTAGTGTACATCCTTAAAATGTACGCACTGGGAGCTGCTTATGGCGAAGACGTATAGCTCTGACAAGCATGGCCATGCTTATCAGTGGATTATCGGAGTGCCAGAGTGTGACTAAGCCTGCCCTTGTTTTAGCAGATAAACACACACTGTAGACTGCAAGACCGCACAGAATGCTGAGGAAATGCGAGTTTATTTCAGCCCAGGAGAAAAGCTCCTCTGGCAGCTGACTTCTGATGTATTTTTAAGCTATGTTTTAAGAATCGTTTAGCTGTAGGCAAGCTCCTGGCTATAACTTTTTTCTCTGTCCCTGTCTTTCAGTTTTGAGATTTCATTTTATTCAGGACTCATTTCATTGGCCAAGAGCAGAAATCATTTATATAACCTGCAGTCTATTCTGCCATTTCCAGATGCTAGAATTTCTGTCTATTTCAAATCCATAATAATGCACGTGTCTTGTATTTGCATATGCAAAGCTTTAAATGTTAATACACGTTGCATATCCGTCAGTTGTTTTCTATCCTATCCAAGTCAGGCAGATGTAATAAAGGGTAAAATGTTGTGAACATTGTTTAAATTGGTGGTTTTAATACTGCACAACAACTGTGGTTGTGTTAAAATTCAGACAGGCCACTTGGGCTTGGAGCAGGCAGACTGCAGGTGTCACACAGCTGCCTTCAAATAGAATGGCTGTCTGTCTCCCTTCCGGTGTTTCAGAAGGGTATCAGAGCTCTGTCATCGCAGAGCACTGATCACACCCCCTTCCTCACTTCACTTTATATATCCTGGGCGCATTCACAGGCCCTATGCAAAAGCCAATGAGAACTGGAGATCCTTGATAACTCGGCCGTTTTAATTGGATAGAATACCGACAGATTATTATTTTTTTATTTTTTTTATTTTATATGTTCACAAGCTACATTGCAAATGCGTTGCGCGGTATAATAAAACCTAACACTGGATAAAACCATTTAAATGTTTTTAATGTTTAAAAGTACTTTCGAACAGTAAATCCTTGATGTTCTGCGCAGTCCAGGCAGATGTAGGTATTGTAGTCTGTGACATGATGAGACATGTCACTACATTAGAAGTCCGTTGGACACGTCACCACATCTCACATGAATTTCATCATCAATCATGTTCACATCTCTCTGTTTCGCCTGGATCCGTTTCACTTAGCGAATACACATTATTACACTTATGGAACAATTCAGTACAGTTTGTCTTTGTCTGTTGCTAGGATACAAGATACTACCAATACTCTATTTTGATTGGCCAGAAAGAGTTCAGAGCTGTCTAGCTATAAAAAACACCTTCATGATATATTTTTAAACATAAATACAACAATTAACAACGGACATCTGCACGGCTCCACTGTTGGAGAATCAGATTTGTTTCTGTATCTTGTAAGCTGTGTTAGTATTTAGCAATTAGTGGTAAAATTTTGGGAACAATGTATATTTGTGTTAAAACTTTTAAACAAGGAAAGAAACATATGAAAGATGACCAAGGGATCCAAAAAGATTAGTCTGGCAATGTTGTATCACATCCAGACTAATAACTCCTGCATCTCGACTTTGTGCAGGTGTGCACTGCTTGGACCGACGTTACTCTTACGTTGTAGAACAGTGCTACAAAGGTACAGTACACTCAATAAACCCAGCTTGCCCTCAGCCTTCCTCACCATCATCCTCTTCACCAGCATCATAAACCCTCCAGCCAATCGGCACCTGACTATTTTTCACTCCACCTCCTTCCTGGCCTCCCAGAGACACGCCCTTTTCCCCACTTGCTCCTCCCAAATGTGACTGACACCAGTGGTGCCTGGACCAGTGTTATCGGCTGCTTATCTAACTGTCTTAGAATCACACCCAGTATAACCCTTACATAATATCACCAGCCCTGTTGCGACTGTATGGCAAACTATATTACATGGTAACACCATACCCAAGATTGCAGGTAAGGGTCGAGGAAGAAACCCAGGAGTGTGTGTGTGTGTCTATGTCTGTGTCTGTGAACTTGTAATACTATCTTTGTGGGAATTAAATGTCCTCACAAGGATAGAAAGATGAGGAAAATTTATCTTTGTGGGGACTTTTTGCTGGTCTTCACAAGATCAAGAGGCTGTTTTAGGGTTAGGACTTAGGGTTAGTTTGGGTTAGGGTTACAATTAGTTTAAGGTTAGGGTTAAGGTTAGGCATGTAGTGGTTGGGGTTAGGGTTAGGGAGGTTACGGAATGAATGTGGTCAATGGGAAGTCCTCATAAGGATAGCAGTGCGGGACTGTGTGTGTGTGGTTGTGTGTGTGCATGCATGTGTGTATGTGTGCAGAGCAGCAGAATGCAGGAGCTGCTCTCTCTCTCTTTTAGGGTGGACAATCCATAATATTTTTCACTTTTTCCCTGAGGAATTTTCTTCTCTTTTATTCCTGAACTCAACTGCACGATTCTCACACAATCCCGGCATCCCAGAATCCCCTCATGTCCTCTTCTAATCCCTTTCCACAATGTACCAGCACCCTGTGGTTGATATGTGGTTTCCTCGGGCATGAAGTGCCACTACTGCAGACTTGCAATGGCAGCTTGCACAGTCTTCGGAAGTCACGTAACTGTGTGACATCACTAATCAATGGCCCAACCCCACCCCTTTCTCAAACCCCGCCTCCCCCCCACTCCTTCCGATGTGGCGTGTCATTGCCGGGGGAGGGAAACGTGTCCCTGATGCGCAGACTGCGGTTGCCGTTCTCAGATTACATGGAGTCCATGTGCAGTGCCAGCACCTGCTCGCTCAGCAGCGAGAACCCCTACGCCACCATCAAGGACCCGCCGGGCGTGGCCGTCAGACACTCAGAGAGCAGCTACATGGAGATGAAGTCCCCCGCCCGCCGGGAGCCGCCCTGCGGCTCCGCCTTTCGCTCCGCCTCCTGCCCCGCCTCTCGCGCTTCCTCTCGCCCCACTTCCGCCGCCATCAAGAACGTCTACGACATGGGTGAGCGAGGGGCGGGGCGGGGCGGGGCAGGAAGGGACGGCTCGAGGAGACAGGAGAGGCTGAAGGAGGGGTTTCAGCGGATTCTCCATCTGTGCTAAGAGTTCCCTCTCCCTATCTGTGTAGTATGAATGTAACCCATCAACATAAGAACACACATTCACACATACATACATATCACATCGAACAACACCAATTAAAAAAATAAATAATAATAATAATAATCACCATCATCATAACCACATCATCATCCTCACCAAAAAAATAAATAACTAAAATAAAATAATAAAATATATTCTGCATAATCTGCATAATATATACAAATGTAGGAAATATTGTCAAAAATAATAAGAAGAAAAAGAAAACAAATAATAATAATAATAATAAGCAAATTCATTAAAAAGATGTGCACAGTTAAATGTTAGGGTTAATTCAGCTGTGGCTGAGTTTATAGAATGTTGTGTACTCTACCAGGGTTGACTTGACAGTGAACACTCAAAATAATGTATAACAAGGAAAAATAACAGCCCTCTTTCATTCTTCCCTTCTTTCTTTCTTCTCCCCCACCCCTCTCTCTCTCTTTCTTTCTTTCTCTCTCTCTCTCAGAACCCACTGTCAATGTCATGCAGAGCACAGGAGCAATATTGACCACGTTCTCTCAGGGTCCGTATGACCTGCCTCGAAACAGCCACATCCCTAGCCACTACGACCTGGTCCCAGTTCGCCTCAGCCCCACCCACAAAACGCCCCCCCCAGCCAGCCCCCCCGGCTCCCTCCTGTAGGGGGCAGGCCTCCAAACGTCCAATGTGGACAGGGCCATGCTGCCCAGCCCCGCCCCGCCCTGCCCCACTCTGCCATGCCCCACCAAGCCCTACCACACCCCACCCTGCCCAGGGTTCTCTCTCTAACTGTTGCGTGGTAACAGAGCACAGATTGTGGGCATACTTCTTTCTCGCTTCCTCTCTCTCTCTTTCTCCCCCCTCCCTCCTTGCCTACCCTCTCTCTCTCTCTCTCTCTCTCTCTGAGTGGATGGGACTTCCTGCGGCTACCTGATTCCAGGGTTCCTCTGGATTATGAGCCTGGACACCAGCTGCAGTTTGCCCCGCAAAGACTGACCTACTGTGGGGTGGGCTTTAGGGCCACCAAAACTTTGCATCCCAGACCTCTAACATGGCCGCAGGAAAGGGAGGCAGTTCCTCTGTGGCTGGGTGGGGTTGCACTAGGAAGCTGGAGAAAGCATCCGGTTTGAACTTCCCTGTTGGAACTCACTGTGAAACCCCTTACTGGACAGCAGGGAACCCAGCCTCCAGATGTGGAGCTCTGTCAGCTGCTGTTGGCTGCAGGAACTTTATACCCAAGTGAGGAATGGGCGGGGCTCCAAAGGGGCGGGGCTCAGATCAAGGTCACAGTTGGGCCTGCCATCAGAGGGTATCAGGGCCAGGAGTGACCTTGAATGACCTTTGGCCTGACCTTAGTGATAGAGGGGGTGTCTCTGTGCAGGGACATTTATTCACACTGCTGCTGAATGGAAACCTGCCTCATCCGAGGTCACAGCCTCCTTGACTCCTTGTCTTAGAACAAAACCCAATGATAATGCATGATTATGTAATGAATATTGTAGCAATGGTCTCATTCACTGGTGGAAAAAAAACAACACTGGAAATGGTCACATGTAGAATTCCAAATTATCTTTCCCCCCTATATTTTCATTTATATTTATTTATTTATTGTCCTTTTTTGACTGTTTACATATTGAAACCCCATCTGGGTTCATATCTTTTAAGAAACGTTGTTTTTCTTTCTCTCTTTGTAATTGTAATTATGTATTTATATTGTGTCTGATGATTATTTACATTGAGTGATATTGTAGTTGGTTTTATTAGTGAGATGTTTCAATGAAAAGCAAGCATGATCAATTTAAGATATTAAATGTAAATAACTGTCACCTCCAGCACATTTTGCTGTGTTGCAGTCTGTATACATCATTAATGATCTTCAAATTTAAGAAATATATAGATATATAATTCTTTGTTTATAGACCTGGAAAATGGGAAAAGTATAATATGTAATCAGAATGCTTGTGCACTGTATAGCCCATGAAATATCTGTGTTTGTATGACAGTAGCAGAAGCGGTGTGCTGAAGAGAGATGTGTCCTTTACAGACCTGGGTTCGAGGATGAAATTCCCACCACTGTTACACAGCTGGCTGTAATGAGGCTTATTTTACAGCCATTTTACAAGCAGCTGATGTAACGGCAATTGTTTATAATATGCTGTTACCAATTGCTCATTTCACGAGTGCAGCGTCGACCACAAGCAGACAAACCATTCACGACACCGATAAGTCAGACTTCACTCTTCATCATTCTACTTCTTTGTCCTTCTCTTCCTCCTCCTCCTCCTTTGTCGTGTAATGAAGTGTCAGAGATCCTGTCGGGATCGCCACAGTCTATTTCCTCTAAATTCCTTTATTGACGAGTCAGCTGTGACCAGGGTGCCTGTGATCAGTTTATCAGTGTGAAGAGTTGAGAATAACCTCTTCAGCCTCGTCACTGTAGGACGTACAGTGGGCAGAGCTTTAATTATTCAGTTTTGTTTTTGGTGGCACAGCAAACATGTGTGCACTTTTTCCTATGAAATTGGCACCCAACTTGGGGCTGTACATACCCAGTTCCCACCCTAATTTGGAATGTCCAGTTGTCCGCAGCAACCATCGCCACGTTCACGCATGAATCCCACTGCCAGTTCGGGAGAGTGTACGTACTCGCGCTTATCCTCCGAAACACGCGGCGTCACCAGCTGCTTCTTTTCACATCGCAGGCTATGACTAAGAACGGAATCTGAGGAAGATCTTTCATACGCAGCTTTAACATCCACACCGAGCCCTGCCGACCAGCAGGGGTCGCTAGATAGCAATGAAACATGGACCACTAACTGACCAAACCCTCCTATACCCTCAGACATGCAATTGGCAGTTGCACGTTGCCCTATGGAGCTACCAGCCAGTCAGCACTGGCATGGACCGGATTTGATTCGAGACCTTGGGGCTCATCTTTGCACCACAGCATGGTGCCTTAACTCCATCCAGCTGCTAGTTATGTAATTTTGAATACACATTTTTTTCTAATTTGAATACAATTTTCTAAACAATATATTTAAAAAAAAACATGGATTACAACTGGAATGTCAATCAAAATGATTAAATACTAAATAATAATTATATAAAAATAACAACTTAACATAAATGCCCATTGTTGAAGCCTGGTCTGATTGTATAAAAACCCAGACTTCCTGCTTTTTTGTATATAAACATGGGGGGAGGAAACCATTCTGAGTCTTTCTGTGTGCAGTGTTCACTACTTCTCTCCTGGAAGCAATAACATCTCGACAATCTAGCAAAGGCCGCATTCATCAATCATGGACATCAAGGTATGAGCTTGTGTGTGCAAGAGAGCGTGCATACATGTGTGAGAGTTGTGCATACCAGAGACAGGGTGAAAGTGTGTATGTGTGTGTGAAAGAAAGCCTGTGCGTGTTTTTCAGCGTGGAGATGATGTCATTTCCCGTGCTGTTATTTGCAGAGCTCCTTTTATCTTTAATAAAAACTCTAAATAAAGTTGTTGCTCAGGGTGTGCATGTGACCTTTCTTTGTACTTTGTACTGTACACACAGAGGGCTCAGTACTGCTCCATCACAGGAATAATTAGCTCTTTGTTCTTTTGAGAATGTATCCCATATCAGTACCATTTTACCACTGAATACACAGCAGTGGGAAAAAAATCTTGCTTTTAATATGCTAATAAGGTCAGCATTTCTTCAGTGACATCTTCCTGGAAACGGGAGAGACTTCCCTCAAGCCCCCAGTATGAATCCCTTAAGTAACAGTGTAAGCAATCACTGTAATACACAAGACAGACAAACCTCCCCAACTGCGAGTTTCTAATAATTCTTCACATCAATAACCCCTCTCAACTGAATGGTAATGTTTATTTTATTTGCACTTTTCAACAAGAATTCAGTGGATGGAATGAACTTAAAAAAACACACACACAAAAACAGACAGAAATCACAGTAGATACAGTACACTTAAACACACTGAAAACAAAAGAGGTCACTTGGAAAGAGGATATTGACAAGGCCACTGTCATACCGTAGGAAAGGAAAGCTTGAACAATGTAAATAAAAGCTTGAGCAATGGCCAGGACAGCGCCCTCTGGTGGCTCTCATCATTGGCACCGCCTGCCACGGACCTGCGGTCCAGCATAATGATAGGGGGAGTGACGCTTCATGAACCTCTTAAATGGGATAATGGGTGTGAATGTTCTGTCAATCATCTTTGTAAGCTTGTTTAAAAGGGTATAAATATGACCGATTCATATTCATACTCATATTAACCACTCAACTGATGCCGCTTCTCCATAGCCATCGATTTAGATTTGTTGGAGCAACAAATCCAGCCCAGTTTTCTGGGGTTCATAAAGTTTCACTCCCCCTGTCATTGCTGGGACATCTTACCCAGAAACCTCACCCTCTTGCCACACCATCACAGGTAAGGGACCCTGCCTACACTTACAACCTACATTTCACCAAACCCAGCCACACCCAGTGATGGAATATACTTTAAATTATCCTTTAATCAATGATAAATGTAAATAAATGTACTCAATTTACTTTAATTTAATAACACTTCAAGCCAGCGGTCTCCAAACTTTCAAATGCCATGACCTACTGAATGAGTGAATATACTGTCTGTGACCACACCCCTTTTTAAAATGCAGCATAATGTTAGTTCAAATATGAGATTGAAATGTTTCAAGCGTCAGAACAACCGATTGTACATTAAAACTAGTGCAACAACTATAACCAGTACTGAATATAACCTAGCCAGTACAAAAATCTATGAAAACAATATAGCAGTGGTCCCCAACCCTGGCCCTGGAGGGTCACAGGGTCTGTTGATTTTCATTCTCATCTTCAATTCCATAACCAGATCAGACCCAAGAACAATGAGAGGAGAGTACTAATCCACAGCTCCAACAGACCAATCAAGTTCTAAAAAATAACAAATACCAACACATGCTACAGCTCTCCAGAACCAGGGTTGAGGACCACTGGTCTATTATATACATTTATTTCTTTACATTTTGTGACCTGCCTCATCCCCTCTGATAGTTTGGGAACCATTGCCCTCATGAGTAATCAATGCCTAGGTTTGGGTGGGTGTGTCCAGTCTGTTCATCCAATGGGAAACAAGGACCTGAGCTCTCACTATCTCAGAAAGGTCCTCTCTGGCTGGCACAGGGGCAGCAGCCTGCACAGAGTCTCCACCCAGTACAGTCTGGACACTGCTCAGTCTTTTATGCTATTAATTTGGCATCTGGGAAGTCAGCCCGATGAGAACAGACCAGAATGCTGCACTAGACAAGGCTCTCCTGCAGTAAACAGATTTAGCGCTGACGAATAAATAGCCTCTGCTTGCTTGGCTAAGGTGTTTACGTCTTTTAACCGAATTCCCGGCTCAGACCGCTAGAGAACAACTGGCTTCGTGTTCCTGGGGCCTTCTAAGGTAACGACGCCCATCCTCCACTGGAATAAAAGAAAATGTAGTGGTCATCTTGATAAAGCTGGCATTGTTACACAGCTCTCTTGATGTCATGCACTCAGTGCCTGTATTTCCCTGCAGAGTATACACAGGGCATGCTGTGGTGTTCGGTTCCTCGTAGAGGGTACTTTTACCATGGAATGCCCCTAAAATGCTGTGCTCAGTGTCCCAAGGGCTCTGTAATGAAGACCCTGCTTAAGGAGAGCTGCTATCCAAACATTTCTTCCTCTGCTCTGCACAGGGAGGTGGGCAAAGCACAAGGAATGGCTCCTGTGTCATATACTGTCTGCAGGCCGAGGACTACAAGTCCCAACAGCGGGATGGCTATAGCTGTCAAGACATTAAATAGTTATAGGGCCCTACTGAAGGAAGAGCCTCTGCACCCTACACCATCTGCAATGAAAGGACTAGAAGTCCCAGGAGTGAAACGACCACAAGCCCAAGCTGTGAGAGGGCTAAAAATGCTAGCAGTGGGATATCTCAGTTCATACAGTGGGATTGCTCAAATTATCTCAGGGCCTTACTGAAGAAAGAGCTTTCGTGTACAATGCTGTCTGCAGTCACAGGCTACAAGTCCCAGAAGCAAGAAGACCACAAGCCCAAACTATAAAATTGTTGCAGTGGGATATTCACAGTCATGTTTGCACTCAAGTGGTTTTGGGGGTCCAACTGCATCCGTAAGGTTACAGAGGTATTCATAAGTCTAGTGGTAGGTGCATCAGTGGGATGAGAAGACACTCCCATGTGAAACCATGCAGGAAAAAAAGGCACAGTGAACCTGCCTGAAATGCATGGGCGATGCTAGAAGGCAAAACAATTACAAATCTTTGTCAGTTAAACTGCTGTGTTAATTGCGGTTGCACACAGACTCTATTCAATCTTGGAAGTCTTTTCAGTGCTAAAAATGGATCCCCTCATTTCCTGTTCCCAAGCTAAAACATGCAATTATGCGCACACAACGAGGAGGAAATGGAGTTGTTGAAATGACATGCTGAAGCACTGATCCCTCTCCCTCAACACACAGCATTTACCTCCCCCTCCGTTGAGATACTCACTTTTGGATATAAGGAATTCAGCCACTCTTTGAAAACAAAGTAAATATTGTAAATAGTTTTTTAAAAATTACGAACAGAAAGCCAAAGCACTTTAAAAGCAAGCCTTCAAAAGAGCCAATACATTTGGCTTTAAGTTCTTAAACCGTATAGATGTTTTTTAATCTCCATTCCTAAGAGTGGTTGATATGGTGATAACCAGCTGTTTGTTATTTTTTCTTGCACCTCGGTAGAATTGCGAGGGAGTGAAATATTACTCTCCACAACACGCAGTTCTAAATGCTCAGTCAGACTGTGCGGATAGTACCTGACCAACACACTGCACCACCTTCTCTCTCTGCACGTTTAATATTAACACACAGCACCAACCTCTTTCTGTACATTTAGCATTGACACACAGTACTGACCTCTCTCTGTACATTTAGCATTAACACACAGCACTGACCTCTCTCTGTACATTTAGCATTAACACACAGCACTGACCTCGCTCTACGTTTAATATTAACACACAGTACTGACCTCTCTCTCTGTGGACATTCAGATATAGCAGAGTGCTTACCCTCCTCTCCTGCGTCTGTGTGGACATTCCACTATAACACACTCATATCTCTCAGTCGAAAAATTCACCACACCATCACCAAAACTGATCACAATGCAGGGAGCATCTAGGGAAATACTCACGTCACGACAATGCCGAACAGACAAACCGCACAATGTAAACAAAACATTGGCCAAAAAAAAGTATTCACAGATAAGGTATTAAGACAGTTGTTTCTGTGAAGATCAGCATGTCTAATTACTGGAGCGAGGCGACGTCAGGAGGGCTTACGTCAGCCCAGACAGTGGGCGGTCACAGGCTCCGGACGCAGGCCACGTCCGGGCTCGAGCCTGCGTCTGCATCCCAGTGCTGCCAAAGTCTTTTAAAAGAGAGGGGCAGGGCGGGGCGGGGCAGGGGGTGGGTGGGGGTGGGGCTAGTAGGGGAAGGGGTGTGGTTAGCAGGTGCAAGGGGGAAGGCTAGATGCTTTGACAGCACTGCATCTTCGCTTTGTTTTCAGTGGGCTGCACTTGGATTGACACCACATTGTTGCTAGGAGACATATCGTTTTCCCGGCGATCGGACATCTGCTTCTGCGACACGATGTGGTAGATTTCTGCAAGAAGGGGGGGGGGGCAAGAAGGCGAAGACACGTCACAAAGTGGGCCCAGCGCCACCTGCAGGTTTCCACAATAATGTACTCCAGTTTTACTACCAAATACACAAAAAGGACACATTACCCTGCACAATAAGCAGGTAGAACTTGATTGACTTTTTGCCCTATAGTCACTGGTTAATGACACACACTTAGTTTTGTGACATAACAGCTTTCTGAGAAGGTCAGGCCGCATGTAGTGCATGATGGGAGAGGCACCACACAGACCAGGGTGCCACTACACCAAAAATCATGACAATGATACCCCTTTGCGCAGATCCCAAATCTGGCCAATTCCCACCCGTTCAGATAGTGTGCTATGTAAGGCTCCAGATGTGAGCATCACATAGACTTGGAAAATGGCATAAATGAAGCAAGACACCATTTACAATAACAACTTAGGTAGCAATAAAGTGACATAATTACACTATATGACGAGAAGTATCTGGACACCCTTTTGTCTTGAGTTGTTTTTCATCGTTTGGGCTAGGCCCCTTTGTTCCAGTGAAGGCACATCTTAATGCTACAGCTTACAAACACATTCTAGACGATTCATTGTTTCCCACAACAGTTAGGGAAAGGCCCTTTCCTGTTTCAGAACAACAATGGCCCCAGGAGCGACGAGGTCCATATAGAAATTGTTTTGTCAAGAACGGTGTGGAAGAACTCGACTGGGCTGCACAGAGCACTGATCCTCAACCCCATCCAACACCGTTGGGAAGAATTGGAAAGTCAACTGCGAGCCAGGCCTAATCACCCAATCAGTGCCCAGCCTCACTAATACTCTTCTGGCTGAATGGAAGAAAATCTCTGCAACAATGCTCCAACATTTTGTATAAAGGCTTCTCAGAAGAGTGGAGGTTGTTATAGAAGTAAAGGGTGTCCATAATTAATGTTATCATATAATCATATTAATGTCCATAATTTTGGATGAAATATTGGATGTCAGATGTTGACATTTGGACATGTAGTCCATCTTGGAAAAAATGCAAAAATGAAGTTGTTCTCCTTAAGTTTGAAATTAAATACTGAGAGATCACATATATAAAGCAGGTAAAACTCCTGGATCATACATTACTTGACCATAAGTGTGCAAAATCGATGGTGATATGGATGTTGATGGAACTACTAAAAATCTATGAATCTAGTACCCTGGTGCCTCCAAATCTATTAAAAATATCTAATTGTGTTAATTCTGATAAACATAACATAATGTTATATTCATGTCACTAAAGAAAATTTATGTTATTTGCACTATAAGAAACTGACATATTGCATTATTTTTCAAAAGCCGGAGTTACTATACTATTACGTATGGTCATAGGATTCTAATATGTCACATTAAAGAATTATTTTCTGCTCCGTATGATGGTTTAGACTGGACTACAAAACACTGATGAATCCAACATTGAAAACAAATCTTACAAAAACATTGTTGTGTACAAAGAGGCCACACAACCAAATATGTAATCATTCCTTTGTATGCCTTCTTAAATTCCATACAAGTATGCAATTGTAATTTGTTAAGTTTTTTTTTTTTTTTTGGATGGGACAACATTTAACAAATGTTACTATTCATGATCACTCCAAGGGAAAATTTATGTTCATTAAAATTTACTAAGTGACAAGTATAGCCCCTGGAGTTACTAATACTCTACATTACAGTATGTACAATAGGATTACAATAATATTCCACCATCTGAAAAAGGTTGGCAATGTTCTAGCTTCACGGTACACTGGTGCATCAAACATAACTGACTGAGCCACCTACCAAAATGTACACGATAGTATGTGAAATACCAACATCAGAGAATAGCACAAACCTCTTTAAATACACTCAATTTCATTGTTAGTGGTAGCAAAGCAGGCCACTATGCTAACTCCGCCCAAGGTACGTTAACAATGCCTTTATACTAACGTCTACTAATTAGCCCCCAATACAAGTACGCTCAGCATTATACGTAAAGGCAGTTGTCTATTATGACCAATGCAGATATAACAATATCAAAAATAAAACACAGTGTAAATAATTAAAATGTTACAAGAAGTACTACAAACATCTTCGCCATTCGTTCATATGTATTCTCCCTAGACTTCATACTTCCTTCTCTTCTTCTGACCTACTCCCCAAATGCATATCTGCATGACAAGAATTTGCTTTAGCCATGCTGACGAATTGGCAAAATTAACAAAATCTTACAAAATTAACAAAAAAAAGTTCATGCAGTTACTTAATTGTTGATATAAATTTCGAATGGGATGTGCCATACACCACTGGAAAGCTTATACTGTCATTTACTAAACAAAATAGTTATCAATCAAATGAAAAAAACACACACACTGGAAAGAGTTACAATGACATAAAAAGCCAGTGGGGTTTTGTGTGCCGCCAATGTAAATGCCTACCCCCACTTTCTATTTGCAAAGAGAAAGCTCAAGACAACAAATTAACACTGAAAGGGACATCTCTATATGTAAAACCAATGGTAAGATTGTATATTCATTCCATATTTAGTCGCAGATATTGCTAGTAGACTGGCATGGTATAATTACACAAGAATTTCTTTTATTTCGTTATTCAGGGAGCAGAATTTTTTAACCACTGTATTGGCATACCTTCAGGCTATCGTTGGCTTTATCTTGTTGCTACAACGAAAAACACATTTTTGGTGGTGAAAGAATATTGTTATGGACTCAATTTGCATTATAGACGCCACTGTCGAGTGTGTCATACTTCGGGAGTATAGTTGCAGATGAGATTGCGGGGGGATTACAAGCTCTGTATTTGCCATAGTTGTAATGTATCGTCTATTAATAAAATTAGAACACAGAGTTTGTCGTTTCCACTCATAGTTTGGAGCACTGAATGCCTGAGCTGAGCAATTTCAGGATGCTGGAATCCAGGCCACTAGGGGGCTTGCATGAAGGGGTTAAACGTGTTCCTGTGCATCCACTGGACGACTCTCCCTGTTGGCTGTATCAGCCAGAGTGGGCTCTGTGCTAGAGGCAGCATTTTAGGGTGAGCTTCCCTTCATTTTTGTGGAATGTAGGTTGGGTGACATGGGCACAGTGAATTACATGCAGCCATCTGTGATCTTTAACATCAGTGAATGCGCAGACTTCAGAATGAGGGGATGAGCTCAGCCACAGACTCTGCAGTTTCTCCAGGCCAAGCATGCTAATATGCTGCATGGGAAGAACAGTGGTTACGAGACCTTGAGAACTGCCGTTTCAATTCCCAGGGGAAATAATGGTGCTATGCCCTTGAACAAGGTACTCAGCCTGACATGTTTCAGTAAATAACTTGCTGTATGAACAGAATAGAAAAAAATACGTATACACTGTATACGCCATGTAAGTAACGCTGGAAAATGGCTTTAGGTAATGTTATTTACATCAGTGAACAACGTGACTTACAACATTTAATCGCTGCCATACGACATGCAATCTGCTGCAGAGAAGAAAATCTCATTACACGCACCTGACAAGATGGTCTGGAAGGCCGTCTCCACGTTGGTGGAATCCAAGGCTGAAGTTTCAAGGAAGGACAAACCGTTCTTCTCTGAAAGACAGATGGATAAGACTATAGGAAGATTGCTGTGTCACAGGTTCGTCTACAGCTGCCTGTCATTTGATTGGGTTTGTTTTAAATGATATTATGGTGCCGTGGAATCCAACATAATGATGGGAAACAACACTCCCCACAGTAGTAGACACCAGTACCACCACCTCCAATACAACCAATGCCAAATATAAACACCACCAAGATCAACAGCACCACCGGCTAAACAAACCCCAACACTAGCAACAGCAACTCCACAATCGACATCAAGAACCGTGTGCCTGTACACGAGCGTGTGTGTTTCCATGTGTTCATGTCTATTTGGGCGTGTCTGCATGTGAATATGGGCATGTCCGCATGTGAGTGTGAGCGTGTCTGCATGTGAGTGTGGGCGTGTCCGCATGTGAGCGTGGGCGTGTCTGCAAGTGAGTGTGGGCGTGTCTGCATGTGAGCATGGGCATGTCCGTATGTGAGTGTGGGCGTGTCTGCATGTGAGTGTGGGCGTGTCTGCATGTAAACGCGTGTGTCCGTGCTTAAGTGCGCATGTCCACACGTGAAGGGCCTGTGTGTCCGTGTTGGGGCGTGCGTGCGCACCTGCGAATGCCCGGGCCTCGTCGGTGGGCACGGCCCTCAGGTGGCGCAGGTCGCTCTTGTTGCCCACCAGCATGATGACGATGTTGCTGTCGGCGTGATCCCGCAGCTCCTTCAGCCAGCGCTCCACGTTCTCATAGGTCAGGTGCTTGGCGATGTCATACACCAGCAGTGCCCCAACCGCTCCCCGATAGTATCTGAGCATGTAACACTGCGGTCACACACTGCGGTCTCACACAGTTCACTCACAGGGAACACATTCAGGTTACACAGCGTCACACACTGCTCCAAGTTCTAGTCATTACACACTGGGGTCACACAGCTGCTCGCACAGTTCACTCACAGGGAACACATTCAGGTTACACACTGCGGTCACACACAGGGCTGCTCGCACAGTTCACCCACAGGGAACACATTCAGGTTACACACTGCGGTCACACACAGGGCTGCTCGCACAGTTCACCCACAGGGAACACATTCAGGTTACACACTGCGGTCACACACAGGGCTGCTCGCACAGTTCACTCACAGGGAACACATTCAGGTTACACACTGCGGTCACACACAGGGCTGCTCGCACAGTTCACTCACAGGGAACACATTCAGGTTACACACTGCGGTCTCACACACACGGTCTCACACGAAGAGGGCACGGAAGTTACATAATGCAGTGTTACGGTGGAATCCCCCTGACATCAACCATAACATGAAAAGACACAGTGGCTCTGGTACTTAGGTAAGAAAATGAGTATTTATTAAATAATACATGCAAATCAGGGAAACTGCAAAACAGAAGGAAACTCGGCCAAAAGGCAGAGGATTTCAAAAGCAGAAAATAAATGAAAAGGAGAAACACTCCGGTGGGGTGCCTGGCTGCCGAGTAGCAACAAAGTAGCAAGCCCCGCCGGGTAGGAAACGCTGTGCAAGACCACAGGGGGTTACCCACAGGTTACACGCAGGTTACACACAGGGGTTCACCCACAGGTTACACACGTGGAGTCTCACACAGGTTACACCGATGGGGTCCCACACAGATTACACACAGCTCACACACATGGGTGACATACACAGGTTACACACAAGGGGTCTCACACAGGTATCACAGATGGATAACACACAGCTTACACACATGGGGTCTCACACAGGTATACACACGGGTGACACACACAGGGAGGGGTCTCACAAAGTCTGTCCATTGCTCAAATAGTCAGGCTTCACGTTATAGCATGCAAAAAGAACACTGGTGGAAGAACACTAACTCAGGGTCGCCTCGCATCAGCCAAAGAAGGGGGGACCTAACCCTTGTTACCTGGGTGCCACAGTGATGGCACGCATCATGTCACATGACAGAAAACAAGCCTATCACACATTCAAATCTTTACTTCCTCTCAGTGAAACAAGCCGTGCGCTAACCTTCCTTTAACAAGATCAGTGCGTCATAGCGGCCTGTATGTAATGATAAGATCACAGCTGAAGGGGGGAGGGTAATGTCAGCAAGTTAAAATTAAGAGAGGACAAACAAGACCTTATCCTGGCCCATAAAATGGCAAAAAAAAACAAGGGCAAGTACTGCTATGTAAAGTCTTCAAAGTACTATTTTCATAAGGTTTCAAGAGAAGAGACCAGTTCTTACAATCAGAAAAGTGTCAATTAACTGGTGTAATGACAGTATGAGGTGGTTGGGATGAATGGGCAAATCCCAACAGGGGTAAAAAAAAAACAAATATTGGGTTCAGCCATCCATGTTATACAAAATTATAATATAACTGCAATTACGTTACAGTATCACAAGCAGTCATAACTATGAATACCCAGATCATTGTACTTCTTTATCATCTCAGTCTAATTGAGTGTGTAAGCACCATCAAAATATCTCATCATGTGCAAGCATAAATTCCCCAGGTTGGATAATGGAAACTGTTTTGCTTTGTACCAAGTTGTATTGAGTTGAATAAGCATGAAAGAACAGAGTACTCAACAGTCAACAATCTGCATAGATTAACACCAGTGCAAGTTGAATGTGGGAAGAAGGACACAGTGTCAGGCTGAAGCAGAGATAAGAGATACTCACGCCGAGGTAATGGCTCTGTAGCGCTCCTGCCCAGCGGTGTCCCAGATCTGGGCCTTCACAGTCTTCCCATCCACCTGGATGCTGCGGGTGGCAAACTCCACACCGATGGTGCTCTTGCTCTCCAGGTTAAACTCGTTCCGTGTGAAACGCGAGAGCAGGTTACTCTTTCCCACACCCGAGTCTCCAATCAGCACCACTGCAATGGCCAAAGGACAGAGTTGCTACTACTTCCCTAAGGTTTTTTAATTTATTTTAAGTCCCAGGAAAAAAGACAAACTTAAATGTTAAAAGGACTACAAACATAAGCAGCAAGAAAACTATAACTACCAGCAGTGTGAGGGCTACAGTGTCAGCAGAGTACTACTGGCCCCAGTCCTAAGGTGAGATGATGAAAGTGGCAAATGCTCTAAAGTACTTTTAACTCTCTACTGTACAGTCACATGGGCCTTTCCCAGAAGGAAGACACTCCAATGTGACTCTGCTGAAAAAGGCACATTGAAACTGCCTGAAATGCATGGGAGATGAAAAATCACCCCTTTATAATTTCACACTCAATAACTGTACACTCACATAACAAAATGGTACCAAGAGTACAATTCAGCTGTACTGAGGTAGCCCAGATGAACAGCCTTGAAGCCCAGGTTCTTTAGTGAAAAAAAAACATGGGAAGTGATGCCAAAAATCACATGTGAGACTGAGTTTGCTCAGGAGGACTTTCAATGTTATCATAGAAGAGATGCCTTTACTCACAATTAGATATAACAACATTTTTCCTTTAGCTCTTGGCTTATAAACCAGCAATAGTCCATCAATCAATAAGCAATACAAAAAATACAATATTGGCCACATAATGCAAAATGCACTCCTGCTGGCATCAATTCTTTTTATATTACTATATATTTATATATTATCAATTCAGTCTCAGCTACACTATTCACCAAGGATTTAGAAGTTAATAAACATGCAAAAGTACAAACAACCACCAAGCGCAATAAATAATATTTGGAGACTTCGTATTGCTTCATATCTAGTATAATTCTTTTTACTTGACGTTTGTGTTGTCTGGAACTAGCCTACCATTCAGATATGTATACAGAACACACAGACTCTCATTTAATTTTCAGCACAAGCTGGTTTAGTAGTAGATGCTATACAGACTTCCTCAAACACTACCAACATGTCATGCCTGTTAGTTTAAAAATGACCCTAATTTTCATTTGTGTATGGGCAGCAATACATAAATAGAATTCACAGCGGGAAGAGGAACCTTTCGAAAACAGCTTGTGCTGTACAAGCCTGAATCTGAGCACAAATCTGACCAGCCAACTTGAATTTGCACATACGAAATCTCTAGGTTGACTTATCAGGAAACACACAAACAAACATATGCGCACACTGTAGTGATGCCCCTCTCTTAAAAATATAAAGAATACTAAATGCTTTCACTGATTGACATTTGTTTCCATTCATTGTTGAATAGTCTACATTTGGCACTGCACAACAATGGAGCCATAGTTCTCTCTCAGGCAAAAGGACTTGGATGCACAACCAGACAGCAACTGATAGAATATGTTACTCCTTTTGTAACAAACTGCTACAACTTCCTTAATGGGGTTTTTGGTAGGCTGTATGGGACAGAGCAAAAAGCAACTGCAAACAAAACCTGAAAATAAATAAAAGCACATGATAGTGTCATTTAAATATAAGACTGACCTTACCGAGACCATGATACGTATACAATATTGAAGTAATGTCGTCAATAAACAGTGTTTAATACGTACCCACCAGGTGATTTATTACTGAATTATTATTTGTATACAGCTGACTTATGTATCGATAAAAATTACGGAAAGGAAAATATTTACACTTTTTACAATGTTTAACTACTGTAACACTGTAACGCTTCTGGAAGACAGGGCGGCCATGGTAATTCAAGAGCATTGATGTTCTACAAGAAGGTTTAAAATACTAGCTAAGGTGACAATAAATACTCCCTAAACAAAAACTAACAACACAGCAGTGGTTGTTTTCAGGGCGTGCGAGATTCCCATGTTTGAGATCAAATAAAAGAACAGTAGCTGGGAAAACAAAAATATATAAAGGCTGATTCCACAGTCGGCCGTAGGAGGAAGATAGCACATCCCTTGCTTTGTTTAGAAACGCTAAAGAAAACTGGCTAGCATGATCCCTTTTTCTTTTAAAATCCGAGAGTCGATAGAAGCGACATCGCAGCTACAAGCTTGAGAATGTAAACATGCTAACTAGCTAACGTAGCTAATTGCGCATTCACAAATTTTCATCGACACATTCTACGCAATATAATTGATTGGTTATGGCTATACCTCATACGTAGCAACCTAGCAATATCACCTAACTGTCACTCGCCGCGTCCCCATCCATACTGATCATTTATTCATTTTCGATATGACTAACTAGCAAAGCTAGCTAGCAAATCGCATATCTATCCTCTATGTTTCATTTAGCAAGCTAGCTATGTAGCAATGTCACAAGACATCAGACATGAATAACGTTAACCAGATATTGTTAGCCGACCAGAGTTAATATAGCAAATAATGTATTTAACCTTACCTTTAAACAAGTAATCGTATTCATCGTCTCTGGTGCCCATCTTCCTCTAACGTATATAGCTAGAAGAAATACAACGGTAGGAAACTAGGCTAATAAATGAAGACTCGCTGATAGTACAATTGCAAGACAAAGACAAGAGGCGCATTCAACTAGCTGGACATGGGTGGGAATACTGCAGAAGCTAGCTAGCTGTGTAGTTTTCGAGGAGCTTCCTGAACCTGGAAATTTACGACTTCCTATTTCAGCTTTTCAAAATAAAAGTAGTTGTACTCCAGTTAAATCATGCCCTTTGTTAACATTCTAAAATAATTTTAATTTACATACATAAATGTGACAGATGTTACATAAAAACCAAATGTTACATTAAAAAACCGCCATTTCTTAATTTAGATCACAAAAGTCTATATAAATGTAAACATAACCAGTGGTGGTTGGTGATCGGAAAATTGGTCCAGTGAAAAATTTCCACTTTAACTGTTGCAACCAGTTTTCATTTTCCTTGATTATCAATACCACGATTGATTTTCAAAATACTCAAAATAATTCTCAAAATGCATTAGATATAGCCAGTTCTTCTTAAATATACAATTAGGCAAACAATAAAATTATTTTCATTTACATTCCCTGCTGCGCCTGTAACAACTTTTTGACTAGGCTACTGTAGCTAACCTGCAATGCCACATTTCTAAATGAATGTTAGCTAGCCCTATAGATTCTCTACCGTCATACAAACAATTAGTAGGTCTGTTGTGTACAATAGCCCATTAAAAAAACTTCCATTTACAAATATGACTTAAATATGACATACACTTTCATTTATTTGTCATTCATAGAGGAAAAGGAAAAATGATTGAATCCATACTTATGTGTTTCTTTCAGAATGTAGGCTATGTATGTTTGCATGCATGTATGTGTATTAATGTCTGTAATAGCCTACATTTATATATGAATTACTATTATTACTTACTCATAACAAACACAGTGAAAATGAATGATATCTGATGAAAAATGCATTTGTAACGTACAAAAATGGCAAGTTACTCACACATACAAAGTACTGTCTATAAGTCATTCATATAAACTGACAAAATCTAGGCCTGCCATTAAATTAATCCAAGTTACAAGAAACAAACTTGACTATCTTACCTCACACAAATTGAACAAGCTGAATTCCAAAGCAATGCTACCCAGTGTTTCCTAAATTGTTTCAAGTAACTTAGCCCTGTGTTTTTTTAATCTTGCCATTTGACAATGTGGTTATTCAAACTTTGTGTCGCATTAAAGTGTCAAATAACAAAATTGCCTTATGCAAGACATTTAAGTGAATGTGTAAAACTGCTGATGAATATCTACAGAAAGCATATACCACCAGAAAGGAAATGTTTAAACTTTTGTTGTCAAGTTCATTTTACAAAATGTACAAGTTCTTGTATATTTGCATACATACATACATACATACATACATGCATACATATATAGAATACTTCATTATCCCCATGGAGACATTTACCTTGTAGCATGTTCCATTCACATTTACAAACAGACATTTATATCAAGAAACATACAATCATTCACGGTACAGAAAGGCCGGGTGGATAAGTACATAAATACATATAAAACTTAGACATATTGAGGGCTATTAAATCAATCTAGACTCTTACAAACCTGTCCACACACAGATTTGCCCCATTAATGTAGGCTACTGTACGCTTGTACACACAGGGCCAAGTTACTTGAAACAATTTAGGAAATATTGGGTAGCATTGCTTTGGAATACAGTTTGTTTAATTTGTGTGAGGTAAAATAGCCAATATTGTTTCTAACTTGGTGAAATTTTGACATCAATACTTGTAATAGCAGGCCTAGATTTTGTCAGTTTTAATGAATGATTTATAGACAGTGCTTTGTATGTGTGAGTAACTTTTTTATACGATAACAACGTATTTTTCATCAGATACTAAATCTAATACAACTGGAACTAATCAGTGTTGGGCTAACACCGTTAAACCAGAACTGCCAGTCTCAGATGATTGATGAACGTCTTTTATTTTGTTATAATTTCACAGGGAGTGTGCACCGGAAACTGTCGACTGGAAGTAGTACTGTTTTCAGCTACACTGAGCTGTCTTGTTTACGTTCGCGTGTGTACCTTAGCGTCTTCAAAACGTAAAAATTAAGATTAATTTGATATTCGTACGCGCACAGTGTCGGAATTTCAAGAATCAGATACTACACTTAATAGATTCCTTGTTTAAAGGGTGTGAGATGAAATGACAACGTCTACATTACAGGTCACTTATCCAGATTCATTTCTATCTTTCCGTTACACTAGCGGAGTGGCTATTGTATTGGGCTAATTGTAACGGTGCGAGCTAAACAAAGCTGTCATGGATTAGCTTCCATGCGCATTTGTGTGAAACAGATATAACTGCACCGTAAAGACAACAGAAATCATATATATCTGGCGAGCCCTGTGCCATTGGCTAAAATACATGCAAACAGAACTAGCTAGAGTATAAGTGCGTGCTAACATTTTGTCACTTAAACATTTATGGCTACAAGCAAACTTGTGAATGCTATAATTTATGTAGCTAGTAATAGTTGTTAATTATGATAGCTGCGTTCGTGATACATTATTATGAACTGAAGGCTTTTCTCTTGATTCTGTACTTGGTGACTCAAGTCGTACTACCATTGATTTGTCTATTTCGCTGTTTTACCCTGCTGGTACATGACTGTGCACACTCTTTTGTTGTGCACTTAGAGATTTTTTTTCAGCGTTTTAAATGTATTACGTGAGTTAGTTTAATTCGTCAACGTTCTAGATTTATAGCTGATTAAATTCGAGCCTGATCAGGCCATATTTGTGAATGGCTTATGACTTCGTGAATGCCAAATGATAAATGGTCAGCAGTCGAAGATAGTTTTCTAGGCACCCAATATTTATTAGTTGCTATTTGCTGTTAACCTTTAGGTAAAGTTAAATGGTTGTGCATTGTTGGTTATGGCGAGTTTTGTGTGTTTTAATGTTAATTAAGATTAGAGAAATTGTGTAACTCGCTGTGTGATGCAGAAAGCGATCGATCTGGTGACAAAAGCCACGGAAGAGGACAAGGCGAAGAACTATGAAGAGGCCTTGCGTCTATACCAGCACGCCGTGGAATATTTCCTGCACGCCATCAAGTGTAAGCTTGGCATTTCGGATCGTGCGTACACGGAGATTGGAGATGGGGTTATTAGCAAAAAAAAAAAAAAAAATATGAGCCAAAAAATTTCCCCTCTTCTCACACAACCTACCCTTGGCAGAGCTTGTCATAGATGACTCTTTATCAGTGGTGGTGACAAATCCTATTCCTGGATATCTACCATCTAACCATGTTAAGGTTAGAGCGAAAACCTATAAAATGGTTAATTTCAAGGAGCTGGGTTGGTTGCCTCTGGTGTGTGTGATGTACTGTATGTGAATGGGCGAGGATAACCATTAAATTGGAGTGGGGTTTTATGATTTTGAATAGCTAGTAATGAGAAAAAAATGTATGTTTCTTTCTGATGTGGCAAATTTTTCAGAAGTCAAGTACTTGTGGTGTAGAGACTGGAAAATTAATTTGGGGTTTATATTCTTGCTGCCTCCCCTAGACGAAGCACACAGCGACAAGGCCAAGGAGAGCATTCGGGGGAAGTGTGTGCAATACTTGGACAGAGCCGAGAAGCTGAAGGACTACCTGAAGAACAAGGAAAAACAGGGGAAGAAGCCAGTGAAGGAGGCACAGAACAATGACAAGTACAGAGAATTGCACACTGCATATCCACACACGTGCACATACAGACATGCACTTTGCATGTACTCACATACCCACAACTGCAGGCGCACACGCTGCAAATCTTCACATATGTACACCACACGCAAACACACAGTGCATGTCCGAATACACAAACACTCACACAGACACTATATAGCCACATATACATACTAAACGACAAACTGAATACCCACGCTTTTATTTACAAGGGTGGTCTGACACTGTTTGTGTGTATGTGTGTGTTCTTCAGGAGTGACAGTGACAGTGAGGGTGAAAACCCAGAGAGAAAGAAGCTCCAGGAGCAGCTGATGGGTCAGTGTTCTCTGTCTGTGTGTCTGTCGCAGTGTTGTGATGGAAAATGTTTGTTAGTGCAGTTTCAACAAGAAAAGGCTAGGAGAGTAGTATCTGTTTCTGGGTTTCATACCGACTTTTCCCTTTGTTTTTTATTGTACCCAGTCATTTACAGATTTCTCAGTAAGCTCATGTGTAGCTTAAGACTGTTCTTGTGTCCATAAATGAAACCTAATGTAGTCTATCGGTGAATCCTGCATTATGTAGTTGGTGGGGTACTGGCCTTGCAGGAGCAGATAATGCCCACCGCCAAGGTTGAATATGACTTTGTGCATGTGCATTGTGGCATCGTGGGTTGAGTCGCTCATGGTTTGGGTTGAGTTGCTCGTGGTTTGGGTTGAGTTGCTTGTGGTTTAGAATGTTTCCTCTCTTTTCTCAGGTGCCATCGTGATGGAGAAGCCCAATGTCAGTTGGAACGACGTAGCTGGACTGGAAGGCGCCAAAGAGGCCCTGAAAGAGGCAGTCATCCTGCCTATCAAATTCCCTCACCTTTTCACAGGTGGGACACTACCTCCCTACATACCCTTTCGCGGGAAATGCGCATTCCCGTGAACTGTTTCACGTGCGAGGCCAAACTATTACGTGTGAATTTCACTGCGCACCTTTTTACAGGTTAGACACCCCACACACACAGCTTCTCATAGGTGACTTATCGCTAACCTGTCTTCAAAGATGAGATGTAGCCATATATTTGATTCCGCAGGTGAGACAAATCCATGCATATGTCCACAGACGTAAACATTGTTAATATGGACTGCATTTCTTTAAGACGTGTTTGTGAAAGAGAAGCAACACCCTGGATGGAAGCTAGAGTGCAAGAATGCTTAGCAAATAACTGTTGCATACCTGACTAAATTTAGGTAACTGTCTGTCTAGGTAAACGCACCCCTTGGCGAGGGATCTTGCTCTTTGGCCCTCCTGGAACAGGAAAGTCCTACCTTGCCAAGGCAGTCGCCACGGAGGCCAACAACTCAACCTTCTTCTCAGTCTCATCCTCAGACCTGATGTCCAAGTGGCTGGGAGAGAGTGAAAAGTGAGAGACTAACTGACCTCCTGTACACATTTTACCAACACTCTGTCTCTCTGTCAATATTTTTGAATCTCTTTCCTGCCATATCCCCCCCCCCTTTCTCTCTCAGACTAGTGAAGAACCTGTTTGAACTGGCCCGGCAGCACAAGCCCTCTATAATCTTCATCGATGAGGTGGACTCTCTGTGTGGCTCGAGGAACGAAAATGAGAGCGAGGCGGCGCGCCGAATCAAGACTGAGTTCCTGGTGCAGATGCAGGGTGAGAGAGAGAGTTCCTGTCACTCCTCCCGTGGACATGGAGTAGATACGGACTGACTGGTTCCTGTCGCTCCTCCCATGGACATGGAGTAGATATGGACTGACCAGCTCCTGTCACTTTTCCCATGGACATGGAGTAGATACGGACTGACCAGCTCCTGTCACTCCTCCCATGGACATAGAGTAGATACGGACTGACCAGTCCCTATCACTTTTCCCATGGACATAGAGTAGATATGGACTGACCAGTTCCTGTCACTCCTCCCATGGACATAGAGTAGATACGGACTGACAGTTAACCAGTCGCAGATCGAAACAGGAAGTAGCATACGCAGTAACACCCATTAGATTCCAGTTAAGAGGCAGGTACCATAAATTATCAATATGGTTTATTCTGGAGAAGGGGAGTTGGTTCACACAACAGCATATATGTTCCACTGAGGGGCATTCGTATCGCATCACTCCTCTTTACCTATGGATAACTACTTTAACTATGGACAATATTGATTAGTTAGTGAAAATACACACATATATGAAAAAACGTAACATTTTAATTCCAGCACACCTTTTCAAGCTATTTATTATCATTGATGCAAAACTAATGAGTTTTAAATGAAAACTACTGGACTAACACTTTCCAATGATAGAAAAAATGTGAAATACTGTGTTCTCAAAATTCAATGAAGAAGCACTGTTGCTAGAAAATACAATGTGCAAAAGTCAGTATTTAATGGAGAGGAGGGCTCAACCAAGAATAGTTCCAAAAAGAATCCAAAATCAAAGCATATCACTGAAAAGGAGATGTATCATTTGTGTATTTAAATAAGGTGAAAGTAATTTTATTCAAATATTAATGTTGAACTATTTTCATCAGTAACACATAAAAATTCTTTAAATTGGTGTATTTCAACGTCCATTTAAAGGTTTCAAACATTTCAGTATTATGCGTGTTCTGCAGTCTGTATTAGAGCCTTTTGTCAGTTGCTAACTTCTCCAGTGAAGCCACTTTGAACCAGTCCTCTTGGCTGCATTGTGAGCCTTGAAATGCATGTGGCCTCATCATGCCAATCTCTGATTTGACAGGTGTGGGCAACAACAACGACGGAATCCTAGTTCTTGGAGCGACCAACATACCCTGGGTCTTGGATGCTGCCATTCGCAGAAGGTCAGGGGTTAGACTGGAGAAGGAGTGGGATGGGATGGGATGCAAAATTAGGGAGTACAGAATTTTAAAGGTCCAGGAAATTGAAATCTGTGAATTCTTGGCTTATGTTGTTTTAATACATTTGCATTCCCTCCCTCCCTCCAAACTGTTGCTACTTGTGATGCTCGGCCTAACGTTAGCTAGCGATAATGAAATAACTTTCAAGCTTAGTTATGTGGAATTAAAGCCCTTCTTTATTAGGGTGTAATTTCCGGAGTTTGAGCCTGCGGTCAAATCTAATGTTAGTGTACAGTAGCTCAGTGTTACAAAATTATTAAGCATTGAATGACCTGCTGGTTTAACTATATGATGGTGTAGCCTAGCTTATGTTGCTTTCTTTCATGTTGTCGGGTAGTGTAGTGTTACTGCACCAGACACCTTGCACTAACCTAGGAATAGTTTGCATATGAGGTGTTTTACGGATTTGAATATTAATGACCAGAGAATACACACCCACCCTGTCCTTATCTGCCGAATAGGTCACAATATCTAATACATCTAATAGTCTAACAATACATCTAATAGTGTTTTTTAATTTATTTTTTTTACAATTTAATGGTTATAATTGGATTAAAAACTTGAAGAAAATATTAAGAAGATAATCAGTTGTCACTTCTGGGGAATATAACCACAATTTGAATCCAGTTTCCTGGACCTTTAAGCAAGCCACTAGCATGGTTGGGGTTAATTCTGTTTAATTTCAACGATTTCACGAAATTAATTCAAATTCCAGTTAGAAAAGTCTCCACTAAACATTGGGGATAGATTTTTTCAATTCAGTTCCTGAAATGGCTGAACTGTAATGAAATTTACCCCTTCTCTTGTCACAAGTTGATCTGTTTTTAATTACTTTGTTCTTTTCAGTTTTTTTTGTCCCAGGATAACTGAGTCAGTTGTTAGACAGATGAGTGTCTGCAGGTCTTTAGGTAGTGATTTGAGAGTCGTGTTGAGAGCGGATGTGGCTGCCTGTGTTCTGACTGGTCCGATGCGTCTCCAGGTTCGAGAAGCGCATTTACATCCCCCTCCCGGAGGAGCCGGCCCGGGCCCAAATGTTCCGGCTCCACCTGGGCAACACCCCCCACAGCCTGGGGGAGGTCGACCTGCGGGAGCTGGCCCGAAAGACGGACGGGTACTCCGGCGCCGACATCAGCGTCATCGTACGAGACGCCCTGATGCAGCCCGTCAGGAAGGTGCAGTCTGCCACGCATTTCAAAAAGGTGAAATCGCACACCCCTTATCCACCATACATAGGGACATCAGTTTGTCTCCTCTTGTTTTCTCGCGTTGTACCTCAGTCCTCCGCCAGCTAGAGGTCACAGTAGCCTCTTTGTCAAGCCCCATCTCAATGATCCCATTTGAACCACCTCAATAATCTAAGCTGATAAAGTCATTTCCACTAATTACACCCAGATAATGATTGACAGCGATGTTTACAAACGACATTCACGTGTTTAATTAAATTTGATAACTTACTACCGGGGACATGCTGCAGTATTTTAAAATGCTGTACTGGTACTTGATAGGTTCTGTTAGAAACAGTGGGAAATGCCCACATTAAAAACGAGAGGAGTTTTATATCATTTTAAGAGACTGCGTGGTATTGCATTTCTTTTTAATCAATTCCCCTTCCTGTCCCAGGTTAGAGGTCCATCTCGGAGCAACAGTTCAGTGATGGTGGATGACCTCTTGACCCCCTGTTCCCCCGGCGATCCTGATGCCATAGAGATGACCTGGATGGAGGTGCCCAGTGACAAGCTGCTGGAGCCCATTGTGTGCATGGTGAGAAAAACATGCTTGTACACACACAGGCACTCACACACTCAGATACACACGCATAACACTAGCCCTACACACTCATGCACCTTCACTCACATACACACACACGCTCAAACACTGTTCACACTAATACTCATACCCAACATACGAACAAATGCATGCACACTTACAAACTGCTTTTGTGTGCTTGGTGCACAACTTTGTCATTAGATCTAGAGAATTCTCAGACCCCGACAGTATGTAACCTGGCTACCTTTGGAACAGTAATTTCCTATGTGTTACTTGTACTTAAATCTGCTTAACCCTCCTGTTATGTTGCGGGTCAAATTGACCCTTTTTAAAGTTTGAAAATCTAGGAAAAATACTTAAAATTATTTTTTCAGTATGAAACTTCTTCTACTGGCCTTAATTAGTGTAATCAACATTTTAAATGAAAATGGTTCATTTCATGTATTTGCAAACCCCCCCTGTATAGGGATTGACCCGGGAACATTTTTGCTGTACCTAAAAAATGAACAGAACAGGAGGGTTAAATGTGACAGTAGCATATGTGTGCATCACATTATTCATTGTGTTATGACAAGGGTTGGCATCCCTGGGGTTATACAGCGTGTTATACAGAATGTTCTGTTGCATATTGAAGTTCCCGCATATTCAACCATACGTTCATCCTGAATGATTTGCTAGGTTTAGTGTTTTGGGAGATTCATGGTTGCGTTGTGGAGCGTTGGCTCCTCTAGGTGGTGTTTGGGTAATGTAGTGCAACAAGCCAATGTATGTAATTGGCCACACTCAGTCGTCTGTTGAGTTCAGTTCCGTTCGGGTTTTAAAATTCTGAGCGTTCTTGTCTGTTTGTGTGCGTTCCAGTCGGACATGCTGCGGTCTTTGGCGACCACGCGGCCCACAGTCAACACCGAGGACCTGCTGAAGGTTAGGAAGTTCACTGAGGACTTTGGACAGGAGGGATAAAGAGGGCGGAACCAAAAGCATCCCACCCACAACCTCAGCCCTCTAACCACTCCCCCCTTGTCTCTCTAATCTGGACTGTCTATACACTACCGTGTGCCAGCAGGAAGGAGCGTGTTACTTTGTATGGTCTTTGTTTATGGACTGTGCTCTCCATGTCTCTCAGACATACACAGTCTCCCCTCTGCTGCTTGTTTCTGTGCTTCGTTTATTTCTGAAGGATAGATGAGTGTAAGGAGCACCTTGAAGTGTGTGTGCGCGTGTGCGTGCGTGCGTGCGTGCGTTCGTGTGCGCGTGCGTGCGTGTATATTTGTAGGTGTATGTGTATTTACATACATATAGGTGTGTGTGTGCATACATGCGTGTGGTTATGTGTGTGCATGTGTGCCTGCTGTAGTTACAGAAGAAAACCTGGCTACAGTGTTTTGAATGTTTTGTGGATTGATGGTCACTCAGCAAGACTGTCAGGTACTCCCAACCCAATACAGTCATGACAATGTTTATGTTTGCCAGCAGTATTACTTACCCACTGTATGTATTTATTTTCATTTTAATTTTATTTAATTTTATTTAATATTTCCGAAAAGGATTCTGAAGTATGAACACTAACACTGGCCTGTCTCCCTCTGAAGAAATGAGAGTTGCTTGCAGGTGCTCAACATGTGGAGAGGAAGGTTTTTGTAGGGTTAGTCGGTGACCATGAAGACAAAAGGGTGTATATACTGTACACATTCTGTCTGTACAACATAAGGCATTGTGTGGAACGCTTTCGAGTAATAGACACAATTTACACCATTGTTTTGAGGGGTAAAAAGAATGGCTTTGTTCTCCTGTCTTATTGTTATCTCTGTACATTGAGTAGAACAGTGTTAAATGCTGTCCTTTGGTCTGGTCTCCATGGAGATGGTACCAAATATGCCTGTCACTTTGATGACCAGGTTTGTCTTATTGCATTAAAGCCCTTGAATTGTGAAACAATGAGGTTTCTCAGTTATTTCCTTTCTTTTTCTGTGACCTGTTTTCTGGAGTTTCACCAAGCATTCGTTTCCGTGGTTATTTTGTGGTACAATGTGATACCATGTACATTTACCATTAGATTAACTGAAAACACACTGAAAGCAGCTCGGTGATCTTCCATTTTAGGCTTCAGAAGCAAGGTGTTTGGACCCCTTAGTCAATCAATGATTAAATTAAGCACTTCAGTGCAGGAACACATTAAAAAAAACCAGCAGACACAGCGGCCTGCCAGGATTTGAGTTTGAAATTCCTGATTTAAAGTTCCCTGACAGCTGACTGACAACTGCAGCTGCTGTAGATTGAAACACGTCACCGTGGTTACCCAGCACAAAAGTCCTCTTGAAGTTCACAGGCATCAGGTGCTACACAGAAGAGCTTATAGAACTGTTACAGATTGATAAATATATACAGTGCAGTATGTTAGTATTTACTCCAGTGTATTGGAGGTTAATTGCAGACTGTTAGCTTTAATGCATAATATATATATATGGTTTGGCTGTACTCCACAATTTTAGATTTGGTATCTAACAATTCACATGTGGTTAACATGCACATTGTCAGCTTTTATTTAAAGGTATTTTATATACTTAGGTTTCACTATAGAAATGTGAGAACTTTTTATGCAATGACTGCTTAAAATCTGTGGCCCGTAGACATCACCAGGTGCTGAGCGTCTTCCTGGTTGTGCTCTGCCAGGCCTTTACTGCAGTCATTTTTAGCTACTGCCTGTTTCAGTTTTCTCTTCAGCATAAGAAACGCATGTTCAATTGGATTCAGTCATGAATTATCTTGTTTTTGGCTTTGAGAAACTCCTTTGTTGCTTTAGCAGTATGTTTGGGATCATCGCCTTGCTGTAGGATGAAGCACCAGCCAATGAGTTTGGAGGTATTTGCTTGAACTTGAGTGGATAAGATGCTTCTGTATACTTCAGAATTCATTCTGCAGCTGCAATCAGCAGTTACATCATCAATGAAGAAAAGTGAGCCAGTACCTGTGGCAGCCATACATGCCCAAATCATAACACACCCACCATGTTTCACAGATGAGGGGGAGGGATGCTCTGGACCTTGGACAGTTCCCTTTGGCCTCCACACTTTATACAAGTGACTGTGGATCTCATCTGTCCACAAGACCTTATCCCAGAATTCTGCAGGCTCATTTAGGGCCCTCATGGCAGCCTGTAACCTGGCCATCCTGTTTTTGCGGTTAACTAGAGGGTTCCATCTCGCCGTCTAGCATCTGTAGTTCTGTTTGTGAAGTCTTCTGCAGACCATAATCACTGACACATCCTTGCCTGTCTCCTCAAGAGTGTTTCTGATCTGTCAGACAGGTGTTTTGGGGCATTATGGTGAGAATTCTTTGAACATCAACTGTAGAGGTCTTCCTAGACTTACCAGGACCATTGCAATTACTGAGCTCACCAGTGATCTGTTTCTTCTTAATGATGTTCCAAACAGGTGATTTTTGGTAAGCCTAAGATTTAGCCTGTGCTTCTTTTTATTTCTCAGCCTCATAATAGCTTCCTTGACTTTCATTGGCACAAATCTGGTACTTATGTTCACAAAAAAGCAAGAATCAAAACAAGACACTGAAAGATTTATTTTACCTGCATTAAGGAAGCAATTGAACCTGACTAATCAAAAACACTTGTGAAGTAATTTGTTCCAAAATGGGGGCCTATGTATAAAAAGTGCTGTAATTTCTGGTGAAACCTTAAGAAAATACCCTTTAATAAAAGCTGAGAATCTTAACCATGTGAATTGTTTGAGTACAAAAAGAAAATTGTGGCACAGACCCAAATCAAGAAAATATGTCTTTCTCCCAAACATACTGTGTGTGTATATACACAAACACACACACACTCAGTGGCCACTTTATAAGGTACACCTGCTTGTTAATGCAAATATCCTGCTCTGCCAAACAGTGAATCATGTGCAACTTAGTACACTATATGACAAAAAGTGTCTGGATTCACCTTGGCCTGGGGCTGTTTTTCATGGTTTGGGCTAGGCCCTTTAGTTCCAGTGAAGGAAAATCTTAATGCTACAGCATACAAACACATTCTAGATGATTCTGTGCTACCCCAACAGTTCAGGGAAGGCCCTTTCCTGTTTCCACATGACAATGATTCCGCACACACAGCGAGCTCCATACAGAAACGGTTTTCTTAAGAACGGTGTAGAAGAACTTGACTGGCCTGCACAGAGCCATGCCCTTAACCCCGTCCGACTCCTTTGGGATGAATTGCAAAGCCAACCTAATCACCCAATCAGTGCCTGACCTTACTTATGCTCTTCTGGCTGAATGGAAGCAAATTCCAATGCTCCAACATCTAGTATAAAACCTTCCCAGTGGAGTGAGTGGAGAGTGGAGGTTGTTATAGCAGCAAAGGGTGGACCAACTCCATATTAATGCCCATAATTTTTTATGAGATGTTGGATGTCAGGTGCCCACATACCTTTGGCCATGTAGTGTATATAAAGCATGCAGACATTTTTAAGAGGCTTAGTTGTTGTTTAGCCGAACATGTGCAATACGCGTGATTGAAGTGACTTTAATAGTGGTATGATTGTTGGTGTCAGAAGTGGTGGTTCCATGAACTGAGAAGCAGCTGCCCTCCTGAGATTTCACACACCACAGTCTCTAGAGTTTATAGAAAATTGCGCAATAAACATCAGAAACAAGGGCGTCTCTAAATGCATAAAATGTTGAACTTTGTTAGTGGATGTGCCTGTCAGATATGAGCAACTGGTTTTAAAATAAGTGTGTGTTACTGGATTGGAGTGTGTTTTGCTACTGCAGTGTTAATGTTCGTGTGTAACACATAGATAAGTAGGCCAGAGCTCACATGACTTATAAATAAGTCGGGAATGATGTAAACAAGAACCATATTAATCAGGAAAATGTGCACAATGTGCAGTTTTATCTGTGGTCACATGCAACAACCACTGACGTACTCTTATCAAAACATTACAGGAACCATATTAAATGTATTAATGGTTAACTAGAGAGACAGTGTGCTGACACTGCTCCCACGTAAAACACAACTGAAGATTGGAAAAATGTTACCTGGCCTGACAAATCTCGATTTCTGTTGTTGCATGTAGATACTATGATCAGAATTTGGCATAAATACCATGAACCCATGGGTCCATCCTGTTTATGTCAACGGTGCAGGCTGGTGGTGGCGGTGTAATGATGTGGGGATTGTTTTCTCGGCACATATTAGGCCCTTTAATACCAATTGAGCATTTGAATGCCATAGCATACCACGCACTGTACATCATTGGACCCTGTACATGTTTTAAGCTGACTTGTTCACAAGCGTCTGCTCACTGATTTAGTATTTTTCACATTGGTGGATAATGTTCAGGGTTTCCAGGACATTTGGGGAGTTGGGGAGTTGTATATGTACAGTGAATGGGGGGTAGGGGGTGGGGGGGGACTAGGATTACTGTCATGGTAAAATGATTTTGTTTCTGTAATTGTGTTCTGTTTTGTTATTTTTGATTTTCTTTTGTGATTGTGTAGTTTCTTGCAATGGTTTCTCCTTGTGTGTTTATTACATATACATAAATTTGACAAGAAAACCTGAGAAAGACTTCCAAGTCAGAACAGGCAATGTTTTCAGATGAATGGGGTGTACAGTGTGTGGCAGTGGTGACTAAAGCATGTTCAGGAGTTTAGTGAGATGTAGGAGTAACTAAAAGGTAGCTTGAGTTCTGGCATGCAGTTTGGCTTATTGACCAGAAGGTGGCAGTGAATCATTAAGTTGTGAGCTATTTTCCACATTCCTTTTATAAATGAGTGAAAAGGAAGGTTTCCTCCTGGTAATGTGGACATGTGCAGGTGATTACACATAAAGCATTGCTCTGTGGGTCTTGTTATCATTGTTATAATTTTGAGAGTAGAAGATGGCATTAGAGGGAAATACTGTTTCTTTATTATACTTTGAGCAACGAGAGGGTGTCCTGCTCACTTGGCTGCTCTTAAGTTTGTAAGTAAAAAAATACAAAGCAACACAGGCCTATACAGTCAGTTCTAGGGATGTCACAACGCCATAGTTGATACCAATACCAGCGAAATTCCATGATTCTCGATACCTAATTTGATACCATGGTAAAAAAATAAAATATTTAAGTGAAAGCGTTCAATTATGATCAGTGTCACTAAAAATTTGTAGTTAAGTCTGAACAAAGAGCTAAAGCCCCAGTAGAAAACGGAATTAAATTCATATTAAAAGTCAGATATTCTGAATAGTCCTCGACATTCAACGAGGCCAAGCGATATGAGGGTACAGATGTAAATTACGCCAAAAGTGCGGAGACCAGTGTTCCTAAGCCTAAACTAGCCATGCTTAGTGAAATCTGTCTGTTTTTTGGTAACTTTAGGATCCTACTCTTATCATTAAATGAATGTGGAGTAAAATGTGAATTGAAAAGTCTGAAAAAGTCAACAGGCTATAACACATTAAGATGCTTGTCCACAATACATTCATTTTGGGTTAAGATGATATTTTAATCGCAATACTTATTTTGCTTTCCGGAAATACATTTTTTGGTTGTCCTGCCTACTTATGTGTGGCGGATATAGCGCTGCAGGAGCACTAGACCGCTGTTCGCTATTTTACTCATCGTTATTCTCTCTACTCTGGCCTGACCTTTGTGCAGTGTAGGTCAGACTGGGATCACCATTCTCAGTCATATAAGTACAATGGCATTGGTAGTGGGGTATAAAGCCATATGTAATCAATCATATTTCGTACATAGTTTCTCTCAGATTTTCTTATTAGTAGTACCTACAGACATTTGTTAAAGTGGAAACTGCTCTTTACTTAACTGGTTTAATGAATTGCTTTGTTACTGAATGAGCGATTATATTTTATATTTTATGTGATTATATTTAAGTGACTGTAGAAAGGAAAAAGTCTTACAACAATAATGAAGATAATGATGATGATGATGATGATTATTATTATTATTTTTGTTGTTGTTATTATTATTATAAAAACATTGTTGTACAGCACTACAATTGCTTCACAGAAAGTAAGAGTTTCTTAGCTACCATGTGTCGCATGGGATAAAATCATCTACCAAGTGATTGTTATGTAATGTACTGAGGTGTACTGTACTGTAGAAAAGTGTGTATGGTATGTAAAAAAAAAGTGTATGGTAAAACAGAACAAGGACTGGAATGCACCATAGATAAGACAAAAGCATTCATGCGTAATGAAAATGATTTAGAATATTAAAAACATAATTCTAATAACTTAAATGAAGTATCTTAAAATTAGAATAAAATGTACCTCAAAAGAGGTGACGCTCAATTAACAGCAATGATGTAAAAGTGAGATTTTAAAAAGGAGTTAAAGGAAAACACTCACTCAAGGAAGGCAAAAGTGTGTCCCAGTGATTGCTGGGTAAAGATTACGCAAACTGATCCAGGAGAACAAAGTCATGCAAAGCAGATCAATTTGTTAATGGGCACCTGTTCAGAGTCAGAGGTTCCACATACGCACAGATCTTTATGTCATCAGGATGGACCATAAATGGTTAGATCAATATATCCACATAATATACTAAGGAATGAATCTGCACAACATCTAACGGATGCTTTGAAACTAGAAGTCCATACACACCTTTCCATGCTTTCCAAGTGTGGATGGGGATCGGCATGCATACCAATGGAATTTATGAGAAGCACTAGGCCTATTTCTCACCTTTAAAGCTAACAGCAGTTTTAAATTTGAATCAATTTTTAGAACTAGCAACTGTCTCATCATATAGAAACTAAACTCTATTCACACATCCTTTAAAAAAAGTTAGCCTATATTTGATGCATGTGACAGCTGTTTAGATGCATGACTAAGCATTCTAAACCGCATCCTGTCACACAGTTTCTGTATCAAGGGCCAATTTTCTCAGTTACTCCCTTAACTCTCATGAGAAACAGAGTTTTCACACCACAGTGCAGTTGTCATGGGACCCAGTGCTTTGCAACTGCAGACCTGCCAACCTTAGGAAAATATTTTGAGTACCACAATAGTCAGTGTAACGCTTAGTTCACATGCTTTCGCACCACTTTGCTTTGCACGCACACACAAGCCTTTCTTCATAATTCATAAGTTTTGACTGTTAAAGAGATCAGGCAAAATTGTATCATTTGACCTGATGCTAAAATATCACTTGCACTGCACTATATTATGATATACTTTCAAGTCAAAAGTTTGAGTACACCTGCTTAAAACAATTTTTTCCTGATTAATATTTCATTATATGATATGTGTGCTTATACAAACTGATAACCATAAGTGAATTGCATTCACTTATTTAATAAAAATGGAAATAATTTATTTTGTATATTGTAACATATGTTTTCATTTTCAAGTATTTACAGAAACTTATGTTGTAATGTAAAAAAAAAAGCTTATGTTGCGATGTAAAACACTGTCAATTATGAATAAAACCAAGTTTCTGTCTTGATTTCCATTTTTATTTAATAATTAAATAATTGAATCAGCTTATACAGGCACACATCATATAGGCCTAATGAAAAAATAGCATTCAACTGAAAAATTATCTAGGAATGTAGGCTTTTGTAAATAAAGGTTTAGCCACATTATTACCTGAATCTCCCTGGTGGTTAATGTTAAAATCATAATTGCACAATGTGCAAACTGCATGGTGCGGAAGTTTTGAGGGGCGGAAGCACGGCCATTGCTCCTGATATTTTGCGAGGAACTTCTCGGGGGCATGGACTCGCTTCTTTTCAGTAGGTCTGCTGCTCTCTCTCTCTCTCTCTCCTTGTTAGTATCCTCGTCATCTGACGTCATGATTATTTTCTAACTGCAAGGCTGGTCGGGTGACTGGCTGCAATAATAGGAATTATTTGCTACGTTAGCAGTCTATAGTCAAACACCTTTGCAATGGTCACTTTGCTCCAACAGAGCGTGCGCGATTCAAAGTTTGAACAGGGAGTCTCCGTAGCGTTTGAGTTACTGCAGCTAAATTACTCCATCAGTTATTCACACGTCTCGGAACGAGGCTAAATCGCATGCGAGCTACTACTACGGCTAACTATATACACAAATTTATCTCATTAGGATATACCTCTTGAAATGCATCATCTCGTAAAGTTACCGAACATGTTTTACCGTTTTATATGCTAACATTACGGTCACATTTTTGTGCTTGATTATTACTTCCCATTTTACCTCAGCAATGCAGCGTTACGCCTAGGTGGATAATAAAGTACCGCTGCGTATCAGTGGATGTTGAGTGGGCCGGGGAGGGGTTACAGAACCACAAGCACAAGGTCGTAGCATCTGGTTCAATCCGAGGGATGTAGCCTATTTTAAAAACCGAATAAATGTACGCTATTGTTTTCCGTAATTAAATTACAATATATATTTTTTTTTTTGCGTAGTTTCAGCTGGTATTTCGTACCTGCGTATTTTGACCAAGAAATGCGTGATTGGTACACAAAATGCGTGCAGGTTGGCAGGTCTGCAACTGTAACTAGAGGTAACATAAGTCCTCTGAGAGAACTCTCCCAACCTTTATATATATATATATATATATATATATATATATATATATATATATATTTCCATAGCCTATGTATAGACATTGGCACCAGTGTCATGATGCCACATGTGGTGTCATGCTCCCATACATATGGAATATGTATCCAGGGGGAATATTCTCCACGTCTCCAAGCACACTTTTGGTTTGGTTTGATTACCGTCACAGTTCTTGATTTCCCCCTTACTTGGTTAGAAATCTGTAGTACTCAACGACCTATCCACCGATCTGGACCTGCAACCACTTTCTATGAAGAAACTACTTCATAAACACATACACATTTAGATGTTGGAATGGGCAAAGATTATTTTTGTATCAAAATTGTGTTAAATGTATCGTGTTAGTGAAGGGAGAAATATTTTCATGCTTTTTTTTGAAGGTGTATGAGATAAAATGTGAAAAACTTCAAGGGCAGTGAATATTTTCTGAAGGCATGGTGTACACGCCCCTGTTCAACAAAAAACTGGACTGTTAACTACTGTCTAAAACTGTAAAATATACACTCACTTCCCACAGATATGCAATACCACCCCCTACATATGTTTTGAATATATTTATTTTGCTGTCTGCATTTTTAAATTACTTTCTTCTCCACATTTTTTCCTTTATTCCCCACTTTGGACTGTCAAATTGCAGTTACAGGCACATCCCATTGCTGCAAGTTATGACTTATTATAACTGCAGTCCATGAAATGTTTTTTTTTTTTAATTAACAGTGTTTGCTGGCTGACTAGTGGGGGGAACCGTTTTTTTTTTTTCTGTGCACGGCTGTTTATGATCACTGAAAGACAAAGGAGCGTGCTTTTTTGTCCTAAAGTAGACAACATGATTCCACCCATTACATTACATTTATGTAGCAGACGCTTTGGGAAGTTCACAAATTACACCCATGGGCAGTTCACAAATGAATTGGAAACAGAAAGAAGAAGCTTCCAGAAGTGTCTATTAAACAGTTAGCCTTTCATGGTACAGAGAGTGTGTAGAGGCTTTCATATTCAATTTGGGCATTCAGGCTCTCTAAGCACCTGTGAGAGCCTTTTTGCCATGTGTGCAAAACATGCTCGCTGTATACCGTAGCTTGGAAAATATTTGATGTAAAACTGCCAAGTTAAGGTGAAGCAAGCTCAATCCAAGACTACAGAAAGAACATAAAGATTTTCACTCTATGTTGCCCCTGTAGGTGGTTATGAATACCCAGGTCAATAGATCTATAAGGCCTATTTTAAACACCCCTCTTTCATTTTTTATGAGCTTTCTCAGAAAGTCTTTAGATCTATGTTTTGATTAATGGTGTGTCTTTCTCTTAGAGATCATCCGGTTTCAATTGGCTGTACTGCTTTGGACCTATTAGGAATACCAGATTATTGGAGTGAGCGTGGAATCCGATCCCTGTAGACGTAGGTTTGTTCTGTGGTTGTGTCGCATGCATTATTAAAGAAGTAAACATGAGCAGGTGCTGGAGACAAAAGATCAATCGAAAGAGCGCCAAGCACTGACACGTGGAAACCACGAGGACTGCATGCAATCCCAACTTTGAACACTTCTCCCCCCCGCATCTGCATTAGGCATGAACCTGGATTCCTTTCAGGAAGTCTGACCCCAATGTCCAGTTAACTTTGCAAACAATGGCACTCTGTTGTTGGATTCTGATTAATAATTCAACAAAACACAAACAGGTTTTGCTGCTAAATCTTGCATGTAGGCCTGTATACCGATTGTACTAACGGCAGTAGTGTTCTGCATAAAAGTGTATGCTGTATGCAAATGTATTGTAAAAGTGTACATAACATTTGCACATATAGCAACACACACATTGGCAGGGCTAACCCGTGAGTCTGTGGGGCCCTAGGTGAGATCTTGAAAATGGGCAGCAAAATAATAAATCATAAAAATTATAATTAAAAAACACCACACCAGGGGCCCATTAAACCAGCCAAGGACCTAGGCGGTCGCCTATATGGCCTAATGGAATATCCGGCTCTGCAAGTTGCATGTATATATCTGCCCTTAATTCTTAATGCAGATCCTAATTTTGGACTGTATTTAATTCCTACAAGAAGGACATTTAAACAGTGGTTTCTATGCTAATTGCATTTAAAAACACAACCTTTCAGTTTTATCTCACCAAGCACATTTTTAAAGCAACACGTTCTCATTCCCAACTCGTCAAATATTGCAGCTTGGGCAAGGGCTCTTCTCGTCACTATTCGACGCGTTAGGGTTTTCAATGTAGCCTGTTTAAAGGGGACAACGGTATTACCCTTTCGCATTAACGCTTGACCCAAATGTCTTGAAATTATACACACAATGTTGCCATACCACATAGAAGCTGCATGTCAAAAATTGTAGAGATTGTAAAGATTGTACTTCAAAAACTATTCTGCTTATCAAGTACCATGTTTTAGCCTTGTAACGCGCAATAGGCGAAGCTATTCAGACAGAATATTGTAGCCTAGTTATTTTCAACAATTATCAACACAGAAACTTTTTTTTTAGTATGCACACCCACTTGCATGTATTCACAACATATAATAAGCAGAGCATGATTGAGTTACTTTTTCACTAAATGTCGGGTGTGTGCGTGCGGTCAATAGAGTTTTCAGTGCAGCCTATTTAAAGGGGACATCCGGTATTGCCATTTCGCATTAACGCTTGACCCAAATTTCTTCTAATTATACACACAGTGTTGTCATACCACATAGAGGATGCATGTCAAAAATGAAGATTGTACTTCAAAAACTATTCTGCTTATCAAGTGACATGTTTTAGCCGTGTAATGCGCAATAGGCGAAGCTATTTAGACAGAATATTGTAGTTATTTTCAACAATTATTGACACAGAAACTTTTTTTGTATGCACACACCACTTGCATGTATTCACAACATATATTAAGCAGAACATGATTGAGTTACTTTTTCATTAAATGTCGGGTACGTGCGTGCGGTCAATAGGGTTTTCAATGTAACCTATTTAAAGGGGACATCCGGTATTGCATGTGTTACACCACAGCAAAGTTTACTACATACTTCATCACAAATTTGATATATTTGTTTTAAGATACATGGTGGCAAAAATAATTCCCCCTGCTTCTCTTCTCCCTCCCATCACTCTCAATGTTTCTGCTCAGGAGGAGTAGTTTGTTCCGTTCTAAATGCATTTACAGTTCATTCGATGGTAAAGGGGTGTGTTTACATGGAATTTTAAGGGGTGATTGTTAAATACTGGGCGGAAGAAATCCGAATACATATGCGGCCAAAGAGCTTGCATCTAACTGTCAAATGTAGACGTAGCAAACTGTGTTCCGATTAGCACATGACAGAGATCGCATGAAACGACAGGTGTAACCATGGCCTAGGAGACTCACAAAAACCAGATTTTTTCACAGAACACTTGATTTATTGATAGCTGCTGGAATGCATTGAAGAAATGTTATAATTTAATAATTTTGCCTGAGTTGTAGTGAACTATGTCTGCATTCTACAGCTTTACAATAGCTTAAATGAATCCTCTAACTCAGTGCAGGATGAAATGTAAAGATTTTAAAAGGATTGATTCATTATAAAGATTGTAATAAGATCATAAATAATTTTAATTGTATGAGCGTACTGCTTCAGACCAATAAAGGGCACAGTGAAGTACATACCAACAGTTTCAGGAGCAATGGTCTCCCCACAGTTTGTGTCAGAAGCAAGGCAGGTAGGATCAGGCCTACAGCTGTGACCAGCTGTAACAGAAAAACAACACTGAATCAACACTTGCAACATATGGGCAAGGTCACGCCATGGTCAGCATTTTCAGTAAATAACAAGTTCACAAAATCAGATTATGCCATTAAATACAATGATTTCTGTAACACACAAATTGTAACATTATTAACTACATCCTATCAAAAGGTTATATGGTTTAAACACAGCTTGGGTGCTTAATAAACTATCATTACAACATGATACTGTACAATTTTGCAGATTTCTATTACGGAAGCCCTAAAAGGTTGTGGATTAACACATTCCATTTACTCCGTTTACCCTAACTCGTTATCACAGGAAAATGGAGTAAATAAAATGTGTGAATCCATGACCAAATGTATGAATCCATTAGGGCTTCCGTACTCTATAGAGCACAGGTATTTTACATTTACTTATTGTATATGAAATTTCAATTGGGTTAGCAGCTATACATAAAAAAAAGATGCACACCATGTTGTGCACTATCTACTGTACCGGTACATTAACACACTATCTACTGCGCACTTATGCTGGCCGCTGGCCCTGGCTAGAGTAAGATCTGAAATTAGATAACATTGACCTCGCTGACCCTTTTTTTGAACCATCCTTCTAGAGGAGCTTGGCCGTTGGGCAACCACATCTCCATTCTCCATTCACCAGCCACATGCAATAATAACATGTCTGTTATATTTTTAAAAACGTTGATCATAGGTAATCCAATACACTCAAAATAAACTGTGTCACCCAGCATGCATTAGCCTAGGTTTACGTTGATGTTTCCTATAGTATTAAAATGAAATAATTTCTGGTATATTTCATTATATGTGTATGTGATTTTAAGTAATTAAATTCGAATAGGTCACAGTAGTATTGATTGTCTACAAACAGGAGCTCCGAATTTGCGCTGAGGTTCAGGCTACTGTCTGTCCGCGTCAAAATCCGCCGAAGTGGTAGTCAATGGGCTACCTCACTCGTCAACCCAAGACGCCCAAGTCTATCCAACGCGTTAAACAGTGAAAATCATTTCCCGTGTAGGCTAGCCTATAGTGTTCAAATGAAATACTTTCTGGTATATTTCGGTATATGTGTAGGCTATGTGATTTTAAGTAATTAAATTCGAATAGGTCACAATAGTACAGTAGCCTGTTGATTGTCTACAAATAGGAGCTCCGAATTCGCGCTGAGGTTCAGGCTACTGTCTGTCCATAGCATCAAAATCCGCCGAAGTGGTAGTCTAATTCAATTCTATGGGCTACCTCACTCGTCAACCCAAGACGAATATTATAGTGACGAGAAGAGCCCTTGCCCAAGCTGCAATATTTGACGAGTTGGGAATTAGAACGTGTTGTTTAAAGAAGCTCGTCTGGTGCTATTTTAGGCCTTGGCTGCCGTTTATGACTCGCGAGGGAGACATAATTTCGCTATGTCATTCTACCCAAGTGACGCCACAGCTCTACTGAGAGGGCTGTTCTGTGCAGAAGTCGAAAGAGTTAATGCCCACGGCGCTTCTTATTGGACGAGGGATGAGTTTAGCGAGTGAATGAGAGAAAGCGAAAGGAGGGAACGAGAATCCGAGAGGTAGATTCAGTAAACACTCAACCCAGACAGAAAGGGATGCGAGCAGCACTCAGTCGCTAACAGAGACGGGACGCTGTCTCTCTGCCCGGAAGAGAAAAGAGGAACCAGGTCAAATAGATACAAACATGATAATTTTTTCCTGTTCGAAAAGTGCTTGTGAATCGGATGGGACGCGTGACGTCTGAACTCCGGGGTAACGTACAAACGCAAGAGAAAACACAGGCTTAAGTAGCTAGCACGCTAGCTAAATGGATATCAGAAGAACTTCGCCGGGCGCGGCCAGCAATGTCGTGATTTTGTCGGAGAATTTAATTGCTTTTCGTATGCGGTGAAAGGGAGACCGACGGAGACGCTCAGGGGAGGGCGAAGCGGCGAGAAGCATGGCTTTACTGTACTCTTTTCGTCTCCTGTCTGTAAGAACGACGAGGACGCTTATAATATTTGGGTGTCTCTTCTTGGTAACAAGAGGAGTGGACCGGAATATGCCAACAGCAGACAGTTCGCTGTCATATAACAGCAACGTGACGGCCGGGGGCGACAGGCGGTACATACGCATCGGCGACGGATCCTCGCAGGAATTTGAATTTCCCGAAAACACCAAGGGAGTGATAGTAATCTCGAGCCGCTACCGGAGTATTGTGGGCAGGGATTCGGGCCACAGTGAGAGCTGGAGGCAGACCGTGAGCGTGCGATCTCTGGACCCGGAGGTCCTGTCTATTCTTAACGTGAGCGACAGTGGGCGCGAGGGCCCGTCCACGAGGAGCTACGTTATTGGCATCAGGTCTGGCATGCCTGGAAGAGCAAGGCTTCTGGTTCAGCTACTGGACATGGACCAAGACTCACGGCCAATTCTGGTGGAGGAGAGATCCGACTTCTCCATCAGGGTTTCCCCCGGCGTCAACGACCCGGCTGCCCAGCTGGTCCAGTCCGGCGGGCTGTCACACTTTTCCGAAAACCCTGTCCTGTTTGCCTTGCTGCCACTCATCTTCATCAACAAGTGTGCCTTTGGCTGCAAGGTGGACGTGGAGGTTCTGAGATCGCTTGCCCGTCGGCCGGCACCCGTGCTCCTGGGCGTGGCTGGCCAGTTCCTGGTAATGCCTCTGTATGCCTACTTCCTGTCCTGGCTGGTGTCCTTGCCCCAACCGCTGGCCTTGGGGCTGGTCATCACCTGCTCCGCCCCGGGGGGAGGGGGCGGGTACCTCTACAGCCTGCTGCTGGGCGGCGACGTCACCCTCGCCATATCCATGACGCTGATCTCCACGGTGGTCGCCGTGGCGATGATGCCCCTCTCCTCCGCCCTGTACGGGCGGCTGCTGGGCGTCCACGCCGCCCTCCACGTGCCCTTCGTCAAGATCCTGGGCACCCTCCTCTTCATCGCCATCCCCATCTCGCTGGGCGTGGCGGTGAAGCTGCGGCTGCCCGGGCTGAGCCGCGCCCTCCTGGCGCTGATCCGCCCCTTCAGCTTCGTGCTGATCGTGGGCGGGGTCTTCGTGGCCTACCAGATGGGGGCGTCCATCCTGGCGCACGTGCAGCCGCAGATTGTGGTGGCGGGCGTGAGCGTGCCCGTCTTCGGCCTCCTGCTGGGCTACGCCATGGCCCGGGGGGCGGGGCTGGCCCCTCCCCACCGCAGGACGGTGGCCATCGAGGTGGGCGTGCAGAACAGCCTCCTGGCGCTGGCCGTCATGCAGCTGTCCTTCCGCCGGTCCGAGGCAGACTACGCCTCGCAGGCGTCCTTCATCGTGGCGCTCAGCAGCACCTCCGAGATGCTCCTCCTCGTCCTCGCCCACATCGCCCGCCGGAGGCTGGGCTCCGCCTCCCTGACGGACACCTGAGTCCGCCCCCCGGGTCTTGACAGACGCGTGGGTACAGACGCGCTCATCTACTGCTCAGAACTGTGAAGAAAGTATTTTTTTTGTCTTGAAACCAAAGGCCTTTTTCTCCTTTTCTGAGTCTGATGTTTTCATTACTACTGAAATGTGTCCTGTGTTACGTACACACAAGGGAGAGACGTGCTTATAAATTGCTGATATTTTTCTACCAGACTTGCTTTTTCTAAATTAAAATGATTAATATTTGTGTCCTGTTTACAGAGGTCTGTCTGTCCCAGAAATAGGGCTGGGAAGTGACGTTGGATGTTTCTGGACTGAAAAGGTGATCTACATACTTGAATAATGACTAAAGAGATTAAAACTTGGAACAGTTAGGCTGGAACTGTGTGTCAAGCGAGGGAAACTAAAGCACAAAGAGTCAGTATCGCCTCTGTGAGAAAGGCGCAGAGGTCATTTGTCTTATCTCGTTCACCATGATAATCCCACCCACCAAGGTCAGCGTCATTTGTAGCTTGTAATTCTGAATGCGAGACGAATCTTTACCGTTCGGTTCTGAGCACAACCGAAAGTGTTATACTGCAGTGCTGCGTGTTTTGGGTGCTTTCATAGTATTCTGGACTGGTTAGGATTGAATGATGTGCTACTTACTGTGGTTGGGTATTGACCAACTTTCACAATTTCTCCAGTATTTTGGTACCTCATTTCACCATTTGTAATTTAAAAAGTGAAATAAAAACATTGAACGAAATCGCTGAAAATGCCATTGGAAACATAGCATGAAACATTTCCTTTTTGCAGTCTTTTTTTTGTTCTGAGCAAATATCGGTACTAAAAAAACGTAAAAGACATCTCCAGTTCAAATTCCAAAGTCCCACTTCAGTTGCATATTGTAGGGAATGCACAATGTACGGTTTCATAACATCACAGTTATGTACACACGTATTTGAGGGTAGAAACTGTCCCAAACGGTTTGTGCTTGTGCTTTTTGTGCATGTGAGAAAAAATGTGGTCTGTGTGTGTGTGTTTGTGTGTTTGTGTGTTGAAAGTGGGAAAATGGCGTGTTTGTTGAGGAGAGAGCTTGGTGTGGGTGCCTGTATGTGCTAGAAAAAGGTGTTGTCGTGGCCGTTGAGAGTGAAAGGGTGCTGTGTGCATTTTAGTTGGGAGGAAGTACAGACAGAGGCAGGACCTGCATGTTTGAGCTAGGCAAAACATTTGGCACAGTCATGCAGAGAATAATTTGGAGAGGTTTTGTGCTGCCGCTTGTGTTTTTGGTGGACAGTCATCTAATTTAACCAGCGGATTAACTCTTGATCTGTTACATTCTGTTCTGTGCATTTTGAGCCAGTCTGAACTCCCTGGGCACCGACCAGCTGGCACAAGCAAGCATGAGTTTTTGCAAAGGAATCGTGCAATATGCTGTGGTTAGGGAGCAGTGTGCTGTTGGAAATGCAGTGAGCTTTTAGGAGTGCAGTGTGCTCTTAAGATTGCAGTGTGTTATTGGAAGTGCAATGTGCTCTTATGAGTGTAGTGTGCTCTTAGGAGTGTAGAGTGCTTTTATGAGTGTAGAGTGCTCTTAAGAGTGTAGTGTGTTATTGGAAGTGCAGTGTGTTCTTAGGATTGTAGTGTGCTTTCAGGAGTGTAGTGTGCTCTTAGGAGTGTGGAGGACTCTTATGAGTACAGTGTGCTCTTAGGAGTGTAGAGTACTCTTATGAGTGTAGTGTGCTCTTAGGAGTGATGTTAGCGCAGAGTACTGTTATGGGTTATAAGTACACTTGGTAGTGCACGGTGCTGTTGGGGTGCACTCTGCTGTTAGGGATGCAGTGGTATGTTAGGAGTGTTGTTAGGGGTGATGGGTGTTATTGGGGTGCACTCTGCTGTTAGGGATGCAGTGGTATGTTAGGAGTGCAGGGTGCTACTGGGGTGCACTGTGCTGTTAGGGGTGCAGTGGTATAGGAGTGTTGGGAGTGCAGGGTGCTATTGGGGTGCACTGTGCTGTTAGGGGTGCAGTGGTATGTTAGGAGTGCAGGGTGCTATTTGGGTGCACTCTGCTGTTAGGGGTGCAGTGGTATATTAGGAGTGTTAGGAGTGCAGGGTGCTATTTGGGTGCACTCTACTCAGCTGTTAGTAATGCATTGTGCAGGCAAGACGCTGCTGTCAGGGAGAGAGGTGCAGCTAGAGCAAAGCCAGCCGGTCCTTATAACCAGGCTCATGTTGAAAGAACAGAATGTTACGGATTAGAAATTAATCCTCTACTGAATTCTAAACCAGATTAATACCCACAATAACATCTCCAAACTACAGCAAAAAAAAAATAAAAAAATTAACAGATAACAATATGTACGGCTGTGTTGTTTGTGATTAAACTCAAATGTTAATCCCCTAGAGAATACATGTGACTCTGAGACCCAAATATGAAGAACTACAATTCCCAGAATGCATTTATAAATGAATGTTTAAATTTATGTAGATGTTTATATTTATGCATCATCTTATGAGAATTTGCTGATGTTAATTAGTTGGCAGGGAAATTGCAGACTAGTACTTAAATGAATAAAATCATATCAGTCGGGTATTTAAATATCAGCTGGCGAGAGAGTGGAATAGAGGGATAATCCTGGTAAAATTTCATAAGACTGGTCTGTTGTACTTGGTGTATCCTGTGTCTGGAGTGCTTGCCTGAAATTCCAGGGCAGGAGTGAAGCTTTGATGCAGACATGTTAGTGCAGAGGAGAGGATGAGCTGATTGCAGTGTCTGTTATGAAGGCCTCCTATATAAACCCCAGGTTGCTCAGTCTAGCATACTGCATGTGGCTCACTGGCACCTCCCACAGGCCTATCCATGATTCAGGCATGGGGTTTACACACATTCGCACATAAATTATAAAAATGCAAGGCAGGTAATGCAAAAATGGAAAAACTGGAAAGTCCGCCCATTGCGATTACTGCAGAAAATGTTTTTCACCATGTGAAAGCCAACATTTGGACCAGCTTTGGGTCTTCCTCAATCAGACCCATGTTTGTCCTGAGGAAGGACAGACACATGCACCCAGACAGACATGCACATGGAGACATGCCAACACACACACACACATATTCACGGGCAAAAATAAATACTTTTTTAAATGTTTTATTCAGCTATATCAATATATAAATGCATAAATAAAAGTAGAACCTTTAAAGAAAACAAAAATATTTATTTAAAGACTATTCTGTAAAAATGTATTTCTTCAAACACCATGAAGGAAGGTGATTCAGTACACATTGCAATGATTCCAATAGAGGCAATATCATTGGTAACTGTGGCTGGGAGTTCCATGAGGTAATGGCCAATAGAGACTCTTGGGGAGTGAGGGCTTCAGTCAGCAGGATGTCCCTGGCTCAACAGTAATTCCTGATTAATCAAGAGACCTGTGTTGCAGTTCTTGTTGCTTAAAAGAAAGCAGTTAACTGACTTCCCATATAGTGGTGGATGGACACGTACATTATACTGTGTCCCTTCTAGAAGTGAAGGCAGGTGTAATTATTGGGTGGGACTCAAATTGCAAAAACTGGCTTTCCCCACAATTCCCTCTCCTAATCCTGTGGATTGCACACTGAACTGAAGCTGTCAGTGTCTGTGGCGACACCTAGTGGATGCACCGTGAACCCTGCGTTTCGAATAAGGAAAACGTATGAAAAACCAATAATAGCAACGCCATGTTAACACACGCATGCGCGTCTGTGGAAAAACAATATAACCTGGGCTGCACTGCGCTATGGGCTCCTGCTGGTAGCTGTGCCCATGCTGTGCTCATCACAGAGGCGTATGCCCTGGAATGAAATAGCTGGTGCTGCTCTGAACACATCGACCTGGCGGGCCCTCATTAAAGAAACATGAGCTCTGGACCCTGCAGGCAGCTGATATGAGTCGGCTTGTTTGCATGAGCGCGGGGGCGGCGGAATCACTCTCGACCTCCGGCACATGGTCACCCAAAACAGCGGTGAGCCAGAAATGCATCACCGCTCACGTCACTGTTATTTCAGCGCCCAATGGGCATCTGCTCTGAAAGGTACCGTTCAGAAAAAAATGAGAGTGGTAATGATGTCACGCTGAAAATTCTGAGGGTCTCCTTGCTGGAATGTGGTACACAGGGCAGTGACGCATGTTAATATGAGCAAAACCTGCCTGAATTTCTACCTGTTTCCTTCTCAGCCCACCACCTGGTTTTTTGCGTTCTTTGTTATACGTTTATGATCATTTTTCAAATGACTTACATTTGAAAAATGAAAAATCCCTAGCATTCTGAATTTGGTTGCTTATTCAAAAATGTGTTTTATATGGAACAAAGGACAAACAGTACCAAAAATATCCTATTTAATTAGAAGCATGGGATGTTACAAATACACACACACACACACACACACACACACACACACACAACAATAGCTTAAAAACATAAATCATTTGAACAGAACAGCAGTGGCAAGTTTGGAGCAGATGTCTATCCACGTTGTGAGTTGCATTTCTGTCGCAGTACGATCTCAGTATCACTGAATGAAGGAGTTCAAATGTTACGCTGTTCATTGGATTGTTATCTTTCTATTCATCCAGTAGATGGTGCCAATGAACTGAAAGTGCTTGTTTTGCAATCAACTTCGAATATATTTAAACATCGGCCATAGTTACGGTTTTGGTATTGGACTGGTGCTACATGGAATAAGCACCCATTTATTTTAATAAGCACCTCTTTTTATTAAATTTGTGTGTGTATGTAGGTGTAGGTGTGTGTGTATACATAGTGCACAATGCAAGCCTGTGCAGGTGTGTGAATTTGTGAGTCAGTCTGCAAGCATATTTTAGTCAGTGAGTCAGCAAGAGTGCTAGTGGTGGTACATCTGTGTGTGAGTGTGTGTGTGCGTTTTAGTGGTTGTGTGTGTGTATGTGAATGAATGTGAATGGCTGTGTGTGAGAGTGAATGTATGTGTGTATGTGTGTGTGTGTGTGCATTAGTGCATGTAAGTGATTGTGTGTGATAGTGTGTGTGTGTGCATGTATATGTGTGTGTGTGCGTTCATGCATGCAAGTGCATGCGTTTGGGAATGTAAGTGGTTGTGTGTGTGTGTGTCTGTGCATGTAAGTGGTTGTGTGTGAGAGTGTGTTTGCGCGCATGTGTATGTGAATACGTTCATGCATGTAAGTGGTTGTGGGTGAGAGTGTGTGTGTGTGTGTGCTTGTGTTTGTGCATGTAAGTGGGTATGTGAATGCGTTCATGCATGTAAGTGGTTGTGGGTGAGAGTGTGTGTGTGTGTGCTTGTGTTTGTGCATGTAAGTGGGTATGTGAATGCGTTCATGTATGTAAGTGGTTGTGGGTGAGAGTGTGTGTTCTTAATAACATCAACCATGAGGGAACACCTCCTGCCTTTCTGTTCCCTCACGTCAAACTGGATAGGCTTCATTTTGGCTAGCTACAGCAGGGGTCTCGCCTAGACTCACGACCCCCCACTGAGTGGGCTGACTCACAAATTTGAGCAGTCAGTCTGGAAGGATATTAGAGCTGGTCTTTGTGTAAATTAAGTCAGCCATTAACGATCCTTTTTATGTATTTCTGTATGAATACTGGGATGGCAGCTATGTCATCTGCCAAGATACAGGTTCCTGGAGTGTACAGAAATAATAGTTAGACCCTGTTCAGATATACAATACATTATACTTTGTACATTTTCAGAAAAGGATACAGTACCAAAATTATGTGTCCATACAAATGAGTCTTGTGAGACTCATTTGGGGAAAAGAACATGCTCCAGCTTCCTGTAGAAATAACTAGGGAGGATCAATGATGCTTCTTTTTCCAACAGGCGTGACACGGTCACTCCCTCATTTAGAAACTCTTTGTTTTTGTACGGTTTCCATGTGAAAATCAAAACAACTTCCTGTAGGAATCCAGGGGTGGTAAATGTTTCTGCATTCTGTCAGAAGTAATTCCCTCAAAAACGTTTCTCCCTGGCCTTTCTTGCCCACGAGGGCTTTTGTTTTCTGATGAGCTGGCAAGGGATAGGGTTGCCAGCATTCCGTTGCTGAAATAGGGAGAACAATACAGAGGGAGATGGGGATTAAATTAATGAAATATTCAGTTCTGCTTGCTGAGCAAATTAATTGCATATTTAGCTACATTAACTGTACCGAATTTAGTTATTCACCACAAGGCAGGGAAAAAAGCCATCACTGGTTATTGAGCAAATAATGGTATGGGACAACCATTTTTTTGCTTAGATACAGGCTGTCCTGGCTAGTATGTGACTGTTGGCACACTTAGTGGGAGGGAGGTGTTCTCTCTTCCCATCTTCTCTTTTACTCTACACCACCGCTCACAGGAGTTCAGTCACTGTGAGATGTGTGACTGAGCTGCCACTCATCACCAATGGTCCAAGGCTTCAGCTGTGCTTTTTTTGTCTATGACCAAATCAGTTTCTCCGCTGAGCTCTAAGTCTGAAATCCTAGACTGTGTGCATGAGTGGTTCAATTCAAATGTCAAAACGGGTTTCATCCTGTGTTTCTGAAAGATCTGTGCAACTGGACGTTTCCCCTAAAGACTTTCTCAAAGTTCATCCACACGATTCCAGGGATGCTGTGTTTGAGCACTGGTGAGGAAGGTTCTTTTTTTGCTATTTACTTTTAATGTGCATTTAGAGCAAGTAGCAGCTACACTTTAATTGGAGGTACAGATAATAGATGCTTTATGCTTCTAAATTGTGATTGATTGTGTCAAAGTTATTCTAAATTTACTTATAAAAGTACATTACTGTGTAAAAGACAGCAAACCTGCAATTAACTTTCTGTGTATGACCTGTCTTAATGTGTATGTGTGTATTTGCTGTGTTGGATTGGCGACATGTTCAGGGTGAATTACTGCCTCTTGTGCAATGCATGTTCCAAAGCCCCCCTCCCCCTGTGACCCTGAACAGGAATCAGCAGGTTAGATAATGGCTGGATGGATGAGTGGTAACAATGAGTTATCATGCTTATTCACACACTGACACATGCACAGGCGCACAGACACAGACACACACACGCACACACACACATACATGCAGACACACACCATACATATCCACAAATCTTATTCCTCTCTATTCCATTATTCTTTTGTGTTCCTGAGTTGTCTTCCATCTCCCTTCCCCCCTTCCCCATTCACTCTCTCACGTTCCCATCTCCCAGTTTAGATCAGTGCAAATGGCTTTAATTCTCATAACTAACCTTCGTGCTCCTGAGGCAAAAACACATTTATGGCAAACAATGAAAGGGTGATGTGAAGATAAAACATTTCCAAGCCTTGTCACAGTATGAGAACATCCCGTCCTCTGTATAAAGCCAGCTGTCCCTCGTTCTGTCCATCTCCCCTTCTCTCTCACTCCCCCCTCCCTCCCTGTCCCTCATTTACTCTTAACTCATTATCCGATAGGCAGGTGTCCTCAAATGCCCCTGCCTACGCACTCACAAAACACATAGCAAGAACGAGTGGTTTTGGGGTCATGTCCCACCGGTAAATAATAAGTGCAAGCTATGCAGGCATTTTTTGCGTGTCAGTGCCGACCGCACCCCAGAACTGTGTTTATCTCAGGAAAACCAGTGCATTTTACAGACTGTTAGATTGGCAGCCAGGAGGAATACTGGGAGTTCCTGGTTTGGTTTTTCTCTGCTATAAAAAATAAAAATAAAATCCATGTGGATGCTTGCGCAGCTCGGCAGTTTGTGAGATGGAGACAGAGGTGGGGACGGCGGAGGGGGGAGTTCTGGGGTGTTCTGGTCTTGACTTGTGAAGTCGTAGATCTAGGGAGTTTAATGGATGGTAGAGCCCACATCCAATATGCTCAGGCAGAAGCACATGCACGCATACTCCTCTCAGGCACACACACGCGCACACCCTGGCTGCCGACGCTCTCGTGTCTTGGTCTCATTAGCTGAAGGTCACGCAGAGTTGACAGGAGCTTCAGTCTGTTCCCTTAGGACAGCCCTTGCCCTCCTCCCTCCTGCCTCGCTAGTTTTAGTCAAATATCTCTCTCTGTCTTTCTCTTTCACTGTCTCACTCCCTCACCCTGCTCAGATTTGAAAACTGTCAACCTGCCTAGTCAGAGCCTCAAACTTGCCCAATCTTGAAAAAATATCCCAATTAAAAAAAAATACAAAACAAAGAAAAGACTGGAAATACACACGTTAGATATATATAGCCTACATATATATATATATATATATATATATATATATATATATATATATATATATATATATATATATATATATATATATATATATATATATATACAGTATATTATATATAGTATATATATATATATGTTTTAATGATTAAAGGAACTGTGACTAAAGTGATATGTGCATTTAGATCTATGGGAAAGAAATCATTAAATAAGGTTAGAAATTGTGGTCAAAAGTACACAATGACTGTGATGCTCATGCATTAGTGCGATATATAAGGAGAAACAGATGAGAAACTCTTCCTCAGGTGACTGTCAATGTAGGACGTGATCAAACTGTGTCAGCAAGAACAATCCATTGACAACTCCATAGAGAGGGATATTATAGTAGAGTTGCAGTGCATAAACCCCTCATTACAAAGAGAGGGGTTTGAGAGTTCATTGGCGCAAAAACCATAGGCACTGGTCTACAGAGATGTGGAATGAAGTGATGTGCTTAGATGAGTCATCCTTCGCCATATTCTCAACAAGTGGGCAAGTGCATGCGTGGTGTACACCAAGAGAAAGGCACAGGCCAGAATGCTTGACACCTACAGTGAGGGGGTCCGGTGGCTCTGTTATGCTGTGGGTGGCACTTTCCTGACATGGTTTGGCTCCACTTACCCCCTTATCACACATATGAACATGCTCTTTATGCAAGATCAGGGGCAGAAAACACTTGTAAGCATTGCTTGCTGGTGCGCACAAACAACAAGTTCACTTTCAGCTGCATAGAATGCTTGCAGGCTCATTTCTAGCCCATTACAATGTTTATAAAAACTTTGAAGCCTAAACCAGAAACACAACAGTCAACAACACCTAATGTTTGCTTTCAGTAATAGGCCATCTCTTCCATGTTCAATAGCCTATTATGCATTCAAAGACCCTGCGTTCTATACAATAAAGTATAGAGATAGCCACCAACTTGATGACAATCGCAGCTGCTAATTGACAGGCTTCAGCTACAGTAACAGCTGAGGAATATGCAGAGGCAGAACAAACTTCACCAATGCCAATGAATGTGAATGATTGTTTTGCCCAATGTAACAAAAAATAGCCCAAATTATGGCAAGCCACCTAAAGCCATTTTCCCCACTCAATAACATAAAAATCGGTCCAATCTGGCAACAATACTCCTATCTATTTTAATATTTATTGGTTCTGTTTCTTTCTTTTATTTGTTTCTCACTTCTTTCTGTTCATGTTTTCAACTTAATTTCTTAACCTTTCTGTTCATCTTTTGTTAAATTGTTGATTTTGTCACTTCTTTCTTTGTCTACCTGCCTGCCTGCCTGTCTGTCTGTCTCATACACATATTTTCTCTGTTTCCCATCCCAACTCATACAAGAGCACTGAAGAGGGCTCTCCCTTTCTCTCTCTCTGGCAGGTGAGGTTACATGACTGCCTCACCCTTATGAAGAGGCTCCACCTCAGAACCCCAAACTTGCCATGGCACAAAAATACACCCACACTCCTCTCCCAGCCACACCCAGCCCCCACCCACTCCCAGCCTTGTCTGGCCCTTAGCCACATTCAGACTCCAGCCACGGCTTCATAAGCTTCTGGGGGTGGTTGTGCAGGGCAGATAGCAATACCCATTACTCTCTTGGCTTTTATAATTGCAGTGAACTTTGAGTTGTGTTGAAGTTCCAGAATGCTGTGACTTAGTATGAGCGTCCATGCGTGTCTGTGTGTGTGTGTGTGTGTTTGTGTTTGTGACCGTGTGCAACTTTTCATGTGTTATAGGGTATTCTTGTTCCTTTTGAGAGTGTGTCTTTGTGAGTATGCTCTATGTGTGTGTCTGTGTGTGTGCGTGTGAGTGTGTGTGTGTCTTTGTGTGTGTGCGTTGTGTGTGTGTGTGTGTGTGTGTGTGTGTGTGTGTGTGTGCACGTGTGTTGTGTGTGTGTGTGTCTGTGTGTTTGTACGTGTGTTTGTGTGTGGGGGTGTGTGGGTGTGTGTGTGTGTGTGTGTCTTAGTGTGAGTGTGTGTGTGTGTGTGTGTGTGTGTCTGTGTGTTTGTACGTGTGTTTGTGTGTGTGTGTGGGGGGGTGTGTGTGTGTGTGCGTGTGAGTGTGTGTGTGTCTTTGTGTGTGTGTGTGTGTGTGTGTGTGTGTCTGTGTGTTTGTACGTGTGTGTGTGTGTGTGTGTGGGTGTGTGTGTGTGTGTGGGTGTGTGGGTGTGTGTGTGTTTGTACGTGTGTTTGTGTGTGTGTGTGTTGTGTGTTTGTGTGTTTGTGTGTGTGTGTGTGTGTGTTTGTGTGTGTGTGTGGGGGGATGTGTGGGTGTGTGTGTGTGTGTGGGGGGGTGTGTGGGTGTGTGTGTGTGTGTTGTGCATTGCGTGAGCTGAAGCTCTCCTTCTTTCCCCTCTGATTTCAGTGCCAGCTGTAAATGTGGCCAATTGCCAGGAGAGTGTGAATGTTTGTCACACGCTTTCAAAAACATGAGTCATTGAGTTTTCTAATGATGATAAGCAGACTAGTCTCTCATCTTTTGCTGTCTTTAAAACAGCTAAATCAGTGCTGACCATTGAGACCACACATATTTACTCACCCACACATGCATATCATACTGTATATCCAAAGATATTTCATCTTTGCCTAAAGATCTTAAACTACATTCCTAGACTATTTTTTTTTTCAACCAGGTGATTAACCTTAGTCATCAGTTAGCTGAAAGGTTCATATTCCTTACATCCGGGGCCTAAATTAGCAGCTAGTTGAAAGAACCCGCTAAACCTGCAGATACTGAGTTTGACACACAAGAGTTATAAGAGAGAGAACAGACCATTAGCAGACATCACAGACCATTAGCTGAAGAGATTCCACAGTGTAAAGTAGACTAATTTCTCCATTTGCATTGCTGAGTCTAACTGGTTTTATCTCACATTTTTCTGTCACTTTCAAAATGTAAATGCTTGAGTCAGTTCCATGTTTTGAGGAGACCAGAGTGTGCCAGTATTTAATCAAATCTAGATCAGTAGCCACACCCTCATGGCGCTCCAGGTTCTCAGTTCAGCAGGATCAAAATCAGGTGTGTTTCACCCTCACGCAGCTCAACCCAGAGTGAGAGAAAGGTTTAATTCTGCCCCTGGGTATGGTTGTGTGAAATCTGGTGGATCTGGATATGTTTGCACGATTAATAAATAAAAGTAAAATAATGCCATCTTACCTTACTGGCACAAGTGCAGGGACTGTAATCTTTTGCCAGCACTAAATGGATGTATGGATAATGGTTTCATCTGGAATTTGGATGTCAGTGGTTTACAGTCCAGTAAATTCTGCCAATGGTAGTCTTTGTTGCTTCCATCATCTTGTTTTAACTGCAAACAAATGTCTAAACACCAGAAAATGGTTTTGACAAAAACATCAGCAATTTTTATTAATTTAGGAGGAAACTACCAATACCTTTGTTTGTTTTAGTATGTAAGCATAAAGGAAGCAAAAATCACAACAGAGCAGACTATAGATATTAAATGAGCTACAAAGTTAACAGAACTCAGCCAGTACACAGGGAGCACTCAAATCTGGCCCTCATGGCCAGTAGTCCTGCAGGTTTTCATTCTTCCCCTCTAACCAGAGAATTATACCTGGTTTACCTGTTCAGTGGAATCGTTGGCCAATCAGTGACATTCATCAATGAACTAGCTATCAGGTAGAAAAGCAAACAGGCAGTATTATTGACCTCAAGGGTCATATTTGATTATAACTCCTCTACAAAATATCAACATAGACATAATCTAGGTAGTACGTGCAAACATATTGCCTGGAGATGTTAATTATGACAATGGGAAGGTTTCACCTATGAAACTGGACTTGTGTTATCAGTGGTATTTTTGCTTCAGTGATTGGCTTAGTGTATATCAGCAACACGGCACCATAGCTGTGGAGGATTCACATAGGAAAATATGACAGGTAGAAGAACAGACTTTGCTTATTTATCTAATCTCTTACACATACATCTCAGCTTTTGCTTTTATAATGGAAGAAAATCCTGCAGCAGCTCATTGATTTGAGTGCATTAGAAAGAAGCTTGACCCTACAGTCTCAGCTTCGTCGTTTATAATGTATGCATCAAAGGGTTCGTTTTTGTGCAATAAAGAGAAAAAGAGGCCGGACATTGTATGTTATAGCTGCCTGTAGCATTTGATGTAAAGGGTCACATTAATGTTAGAGATGTCTCTTGTGTGCCGAGGCTCACGGTGCAGTCCTGTCTCACTCTTCACTCCTCTAAAGGAAACCATCCCTCACCCCCTGATCATGCTCTGATCATCATCATTTCTGTGATACCAACCTGCCTGCCCATGGCTTGACCTGGCCCCAAACCCAGTTTCATTAGCCTGACTCCAAAAGCAGTTTCCTGGGATTGCTGTGTGGATGCTTGCTGTGTTCTCTTCAGAGTGGAGATGTCTTATTCAAATCCCATTTTGTCTGGAACAGTCCAGGAATCATGTCATAAGATCTCTGATATTCTTAAAAAAAGTCATCACAGCTAAATCTAAACCAGTAATATCTAAGTTGTCCGAAAGCAATATGCCCTCGCTGTAAATGTGCCTGTGTTTGTGTGTGAGTGTGAATATCTGTGCGTGCGTATGTATGAGAACAAGACATGGCTATAGATGGTGAAGACCTCTTGCTGTTCATTAGTCTGGCCTAATTGGGCTGTGAGCCGACAAAATCACACAAAACCTCAATCCCAGTCTCACACAGCTGAACCCCCCCCCCATTCTCCACCCTCTCTCAACCACAACCTGACTGTGTCTTTTTGTGTGTATGTGTGTGTATCTCTCTAAGTACATTTGTGTGTGTGTGTGTGTGTGTGCATGTGCCTTCAGTTTGTTTCAGGTTGGCTGTTTCATAGATGAGAAAGTTGTGATAATGGAGCATTTATGCAAAATTGATGGAACAATAAACAAAAGAGGAATATGTGTGTCTCATCCGCCACCCCCTCACTAAATCCCCACTGATGGCTCTGTTCCGAAGAGGCTGTGCTGTCCTCTTGCGTGATTGAACACAGGAAAGAAGTCATGCTATCTACCAATACACACGCACCATGTCCACAGGCTAGGGCAATGAAAACGTTTGTTTATTTACATACCAACCAATCAGCACTGACTCATATTATAACCGCACCAGCCCAAGGTTTTTTTATTACATTGGAAATAAGTGTTTATTTAGTGAACCAGTGACCACGCCAAGACTCTTTTTCACTCTCTGTAAGTGAAGTTTATTGAAACATGCAGATGAATAAAAAATGTTATACAGGAAAAGCAACTATACAAACAGTATGTAGATCAGTGGGTGGGCCAAGATCAAGGTATCAGCTATAATTGTGCACACACTAACCTGGAGTTTGGGTAGGCTGGTGGGGATAGATTAGGATTTTGTTTCTGCACTAAGATCAAAGCAGCATGTTACTGATGAAATCCAATACAGCACCAAAGAATGCAACTGGTCTTCACTGGCACAAGTCAGGCTTCTCAGTGGCAAAAGGCCAACAGGCAAGCATCATATGCTGTTGACCACTACTGGTGGTGTCCATGATATTATGGTTGACCATATGGTGAATGTTCTTCCTTGCAGGCATGCCTATTAGGCAGTCGTGACCTTTCATTGTACAGAGCTGGCAACCAGATTATTACGCATGACCCCAGTTGGCCTGCAGAAGCAGTGATCAACAACATGCACAGCCAACAGGACCAGAGGAATCCCTAAAGGCATGACACTCCTTTCCTCGATTCAAAAGTACAGGGGTATAGGAGGATTGAAGCAGAGTAACATACAACACTCAGGTCAAGGACTGGTAGTGGCTATGGCTGGAGCTTAGTGGCTTGTGACACGAGGAGCTAGGGAGAACCGCATCAGGCACTGTGAGATGTTTGGGGTGCGGGGTCTATGCACTTCCTCCCCAGAAAAGCAACAATAAAACAGGCTTTGATGTACGGCCTTGTGGAGCTGGGCATATGGCAGGTTCTAGGGTGTTAGGGCGTGGCAGGGGAAAGCCCTACATGTTGTTCTCCAGGAGGATGGTTTTCAGGTCGGTGGGGCAGTTCACATTGAAGACAGCGTGGGAGGTGTTCCTTCTCTCCACAAGTGTGGCCACTGCCTCTCCCAGGTCCAGGTGGCTCAGGTAACCAGGGGCCAACCGGTCAGGAGGGGCCACACCTGTATTTATCTTTACCTAAATACAATATGGAGAAGAGAAGAGTGCAAAAGAAGGCATTATGACTTCTGTTTCCATAGAAATCAACAAATCCTGGAATTTTGTCAGTTCATTTGGATGTGAGTCATGGGAAAGGTTTAGCAGCTCTAGATTTTAAAAAACTTAAAGGAAAAGCTTATGGTAGATCTGTGTGTTGTCAAAGGTTACAGACGGAGGCGAGAAGGTTCAACCTGGTTGAGTTTGCATGGCACGTCCGGGTACTCCTCTCGCAAAACCTGACAGAATGCTAGAGCACTGGCTGCACCCACTGTTAGGAACCCGGTCCCTGGCATTAAGAGCTTGTCACCAGCTCCCCCTACAGCAAAGCATCATTGTCATTGGAGGGCTCCGTTATGCAACATATCTTAAATGTAGAAACATCATCCAACAAGGTCAGCACCTTGAATTGAATACATTTGAATTGAAAGCATCATGGTTTAAAACACACCTGTTTGAACTGAAATGTCACTCCACAAACCCTGAACTCTTGAACATTCATTCTGATGTAAATACCCCAACTTATGCAGCTCTAAACACTACACGTAATGACCATTTGTTACTTAAAGCACAATGTCCCTTTCCAAGCTACAACAAAACTTCACTGGGTTTTGTTGGTTTATGCAAAGACTACTATCGACTGTGACAATGAGGATTTGTTATTGTCTCACTTTTGCACACACCTCTAGATGAGAAAATCTGCTAAATGCTTAAATGTAAAAGTGATGTGATGTAATGCAGAACTAATATATGGCTATCTGCCTATGTAAATGTGTCTGTGAGACAGTGTGCCAGTGTGTAGGTGCACACTCACCTATGACAGATTCACCTATAACAAAGGTGCAAGTGTCTAGGCATCTAGATTCACATGTGAAGGCATAAATGGAACTAGACACACCTGTGCTGATGCAGGTGTGGTTAAACTCACCTGTGATGAAGGTGTAGGTGCAGCTGGGGTCATCTTTCACCAGGGGAAAGAAGGCCTTCCATGACACAAAGGTGCTGAGAATCAGAGTTTCCAACACCTAATAGTGTTGGAAAGGGTGAAGGACAGAAAGCAGGGTTGATGAAAGGTTATGGAAGAGAGAGAGAAGAGAAGAGTGAGTTAGGGTATGGAGGAGAGGAATGAGAAACAACATGGGGGAGAATCAGGAGGGCTGCAGTTTTGGAAGCCAGAAGGTCAGGTCTCAAAGGATCTCAGGATGCTTGCGCTTTACCATCTGGTACCAGCACTTCCTGTAGCAGAGATAGGCATCGCCGGGGACCTGCCAGCTTAGACATTGATCGATCAGATTATGGTATATGGGTGGTTTGTGGCAGTGTGCCATATTTAGCACAGGCCTCCTCTCCATTTTCAATGGAGAGGAGGCCTGGTTGGAAACACTGACTTAATCTTACACCAACCTCCACTAAGTTCATGTGACTGGTTAGAAAATATTGGTTACATCCCAAAAGTGGGCAGGTTTATCACTTTTATCACCGCTTTAACCAGCCTTTTAGGGGAGATGTATAAGCTGGGCAGGTAAGGCAAGGGCAGCTGTGATAGGGTGAACCATGACAGGATAAAGCTCTGTGATTGGCTGAGAGCTCACCCACTGCAACTCCTTGACAGACTGGGTGTGAGGTGGACCACCCTGCCACCAGCTGAAGCCCAGGGATGAGACCACATCTGTCACCTTTCCTACAGCCTTCAGCAAGGTCTGCTTCACCTCCTCTGCTCCCTCTTCTGATCCTGAGAGGGAGAGACAAAGAGAGTGAGAGGGAGAGAGAGAGGGTAATAATGCTGGAGGAGCATAAATGACAAAACAGATGGGTTATACAGAAAAGGAAAACCTTAATTTTCTGCAATATTTGTATAACTCAAATAGTGCATATTGTGTGTGTGCGTGTGTGTGTCTGTGTCTGTGTGTGTGTGTATGTGTACATGTGTATAATGTGTGTGTGTTTTTGCGTGTGTGTGTGTCTTACCCACATTCCCCACCAGTGTGACCAGATTCTCTCTGCTGGATGGTGAGATAAACTCCTTCAACTTCTCCAGCCTGTTACTGTCTCTGGAGACCACCACCACTTTAAAACCTAAACACACACACGCACACACAAAAACACACATGCACACACACACAAAAACACACTCACGCACACACGCACACACACAAACACACACACACACACACACACACACGTGCGCACACACACATTATACTCAGTATACACAAAACAAAAAGCACATATATTTTACATATCTGCACATATGCTGACACATCAGCACTATACAAACAAATATAGTATGCACATTTCCTATATTCTACACATTTCCTATATTACACACACACACATAGAGACATGCACACATACGCACACACACACCAAACACAATAACTGCATCATACCCATACTACCCACACAATAAATTACAGATATAATTATCTAACACAGTCCTGGGTAAAGCACAAAGGCTACAGAAATAGCCCAACCTATTCCATTGTCCTACAGAGCACATTGGAAGGTGGAAATGTGAAATCGTACAGTACTGTGCGCTCATAATCATGCAGTAGGCCTAACAGTAGACATGTCTAAGAATGAATGTTTTCGTATTCGGGCGAATTAAACTATGGTAAAGCCGCATTGGATGGGAAAACCACAACTATTCCGATTTCTCACATCTAATTGATATTCAATACGGAGCCTGAACTTATTAAACAAAGGGAATCATCTCCGCTCTTATGAATTGCCTCAAAATGTATGAACAGTATGTCGTCTTTCACGAGATAACAGTATTTTATTTTTCTGGCCTCTCTTGGAAATGACTGAACAGCGATTCTCCGGGATGGATACCTGTATGCTAGAGACTGGATAACTGTATACTAGAGAAAGCCTGTTCATGCAATGCACAAAATCCAAATGATTTCCAAACATAAGTGCTGACTTCACAAATGCAAAATCGCGTCTGAGTAAGTTACCCTGCGCCAGTCCCACGCGCAGCTCTCATTACCCCAGGCGTGTTGATACATCGGCGTCTTTTGCAAGTAGCACAGTTTATTCGGTTTGAACATGTACACAGCACAATAACCGTTCCGTTCGCGCAGTGTGCAGAACGCGACAGAACCGTGCGTGCGCTGTCATACTGTCATACCCGGCTGGAATACTGGGTTGTGAAATAATTTCTGGATTTTCACCCGCGTGCCAAAGAAAGAAAATTGAATATAACCTAATACAATAATAAAACTTAAGACTTAAAGAAGGAACAATCACATGATCGTAAAATAATGTAAGGGTTAGCTTTTGTTGGTGAGACTACCGCTGGGTGCTTATGTGACCCAGGGTGTCCTCTGCCTCTCCAAAATCTTACCTCTGTCCAGAAACGCTTTCACAATTCCGGAACCAACAGTACCAGCTCCGCCGAGCGCTAGCACCACTCTATTTGAATTTGGCATCTCGGTAAATTTCACCTGGCTATATGGCTAGGAAGTGAGGACAAACTTGCAATAACGCGACTAAGTTTGCTGTAGACTGCATGTTGCGCCGAAGTTTTAAACGGACCGCAGGCGCAACAGGCCACGCCCTACTGTCTCGGTCACCTAAACTCCGCCCACATCATGTGGGGACAACACTCCCCTCAATGTGCTTCCCGTTTACTGTACACGTAAGGTATGGTTCCTAAGTATTTATGAATTTGTTCTTATATTAAAGCAACACGCAGAGGTCCCTTTCCATGGCGCATGCACAAAGTAATTCCTATAGCCTAATTATAGCATAAACGGCCTTGCTAAGAGCAAGCTCACAAAGTGTTGGATACTACTCAATTGTTAAGGAACAGATATCGTCGATGCATTTTAAATCACCGAATATCAAAGCCGATATCATGTTTTATTTTTAATATCAGTTTTACTACGGTATACGGCGAAATATACAAATTTCCCGAGAGGTGTATGATTAAAATGTGAAATGTAGGCTAATACAGTAGCCTAACGTAACCACCCATGTAGCAGGGCATCGAAAGGGATATTTTATGTCTTTTATAGCCTATGGAATGTTAGGGTTTCATTTACTTTCTGTGATTCCTTATGGAAAGATTAAAATAGTGGGCTATCGCAAAGTGCTGGCCTACATGTTCATCATAAACAAACGACAATTTAATTCCCAATACGTTTGGGATATAATTGCATGTGTTCTGGCTAACAGTAGGCTATGTTGTTACTCGGGTAAATATAAGTAGTGTTTAATGTTTAATAATAGTTAATTATTTAAAAATAAAAAAATTAATTAAAAAATAAAAGTGCATAACAATGGTATGACGTATTTAATGCATTGGATATTCTCAGTTGGCCTAGGCTACATAAATAACGGTGCTCGCTCTTATAGACACTTAAAAAATTAAATATTGTTTTGAATTAGTTTGTAAGAAGCATTTCAAATTTCAACGTTGTTTAAATTTGATTTAGCTACTTACTCATTTTTATTTAGTGGTGGTGTTCGTAATATTTTATAAAACAGTAAGCGGGAGTTATCCTACCTGTTTGTGAAGTTTGGGGCGTTTATCCCATAATTTATATACGTTCTCTTCAGTCACACTTTAAGACCTATTCTGTGAAGTGTTACGGTAATCCCGCTGTGAACGCTACGACGTCATACAGACATACACCCAACTACAGGCGATTGCTGACCTACTAGGAAGTGTTATTAGCTGTCACTGTAAGTGTAGCCGAAATCAAGCTAGTGAGCTAGTAAACCACGCTAGCTAAGTTAGCTAGTTTAGTCTAAACAAGTGAAGGAAGAACATAACGTCAAACAAACCTGTGGAAATCAAGGGGGGTCAGAAGTTAAGAATAGATAGTTCCTAGTGAGAAAAATCAATCGAATTTCATACGCAAGGAAAGATTCGAATACGCTCCCAGTGAGTTGCTGAAATGGAAAGTCTTACACAGAACCAAAGAAGCAAGAACGGAACGAGGCAAGTCTTTAAATGTGTAAAACTGAGCTGTAATATTCTATATGTGTGACATGGATGAAATGTTGTTTCTTGTCAACTGGCTTGCTATCCATATAACCGCTAATATGCTGATAGTTGGCTAGCTATCTAGCCAGCAAACTTAGTAGAATGAAATGGGTAACGCTAAGTTAACTCGTTGGATAACCGTTGACAACACATAGTATCAGTAATGTCACTAGCATAAAATATATTTTTGGGCGGTTCATTGGTATATTAACCAACTAAAACAGTCATGTTTAACTGTTTTACACTATTATTGTGTCGAGATTACTTTTTACCCTACTTTCACTTTCATGTGTTTTTTTGACATGCAGTAGCATACTGGTGGCGTTGTAGGACAAGTAACGTCTGTAGCCTGTTCACCTGTCACAGGACTACTCAGTGGTGTTTTATGAAACGCTTCCCATAATTATCGTTATATAATATCATAAACACATATTATATAATATTAGAGGACATTTTAGTGCAGGTACAATCTGAAGATTGTAGTTGTTCCAATCACTTCGGTATGCACTTATAGCCTACGTCGCTTTGGATAAAATAATTATATATATATATATATATATATATATATATATATATATATATATATATATAATGTATATGATATTCACAACGTATTGGAATGAAAACTATTCTGAACATTTTTTAAAGAACTGAACCACTGATCAACCGAGCGCTAGGTGTCCCACACGAGATGGGCCGTTTGGTTTGGAAGCATTCCTGGAGTGGAGTGTATCTTCTGTCACAACAGGTCATTATGAAACGCAATTCAAGGCCTGCAATCTCTGTGGCACCAGCATCTTTTCTGTATAGACCAGCCCTCACCTGTGTCCCTGCAATTTTTTTTATTTTTATCAGGATGAAATTGGGGTAGTGACTGAATGTCCCTTTTCCCCAGGACAGCCCAGTATTTCAGCCACTTGGGAGTTGGGACGTGTCCAGTCTTAGTCTGGAAAAATCTTGATTTGTCCCATATTTCATCCATTATATATGGGTTTTCCGGCTGTAACTCCCATTATTGTAGGTTCTCACTCTATTTTGTACCTGGTCCTCCAGGGAATTTTGTCACCTTAAATTTGGTCGATCCAGCAGGGGTGTCTGCGAGCAGTACCGGGTGAGTCTGGAGCGGAGGATTGCACAGGGAGACATCGATCTTGTGTGTGGGGACGAGGAGCTCTGTCAGCGGGTGGAAGGGATGCTGAAGGAAGGAGACCCCCGAGATGCGCTAACTGTCCGGGACCTGGACATCCTGGCAGTGATGGAGGACTCCCTCAAGGCTCCGCCTGATTGGGGTCGCACTGTGGGCGGGCTCAAAGGACCAGCCACAGTCCCAGGCCTGGGTGCCATCAGCAAGGCTTTCGAGGTTCTGGAGCGAGCCGCCCTTAATCTGTACCTGTGCCCGTGGAGAAAGGAATACAGAGTAGTAAAGGTTTGTGTGTGTGTTTGTTTGTGTATGCATGCATGTGCACACATGTAAGTTCATAGACACGTCTGCATGTGTTGAGGGGGGACATATTTTCAAGTTAAAGACCTCCATCACTGTACCATAATCAGGGTTGGGGATGATTCGATTTCAATTCAGTCAGTTCAGAAAATATATTGAATTTTGAATTCAATTTATTGAAGAAATATAAATGCCCATGAGGTTTTAGGAACTCGGCTTTGTCACCTTGAGCTCAGTTTTTAGCGGTAGTTGCTTTGTGTCTATAGTAACAGACACGTGCGTTTAGTGTGTAACCTAGCTGCCAGGTTTGTACTGCACTTCATAACACTTGTCTTTCAACAATATAATGTTGGCTAGCCTTGCTTATAAAGCCATAAATAATTTCAATGTATTGTGTATTTAGAGGAACAGGTAAAATAAAAAAGTGCAGTACATTACTTCTCTCTTTCTCTCTTCTTTTATCTAGATCTTCTCAGGGATATTCACACACCTGCTCAGACCAGCACTGTCTGAGCAGCAGGTGGTGCATCTGTTTGGGTTGTTAGGATACCAGGCGAAGGAGGCGGAGTTAGAACTACGAGGCCCGCCCCCATCAGCGGCCACCTTGCTGGGTTTGGCGTGCGCGTTCTTTGCGGCACGATGCGAGAGCCGGCTGCTGTCGGCAGCTGCTGCCGCATCGAGCGGAGGGCCGGGCGCAGAGCTAACCCTGGTTCAGGAGAGGCGGAAGGGCCACAGCCTGCAGGGGGCGCTGGAGAGCCTCCGGAAGGCAGGGGAGTCAAGCTGGGGCTACAGGGTACAGGTGGACCAGGACATGGACCTGTACACCGCAGATGGGGAAGGCTTAAGTGGGGAGACAGAGGCGGAAAGTGCAGGGCAGAAGCTTTCCACAGCCTTCGAGGATAGAGAGGGTGCGAGTTCCCTGCCTGCAGGAGCCAGCAGCAACAGCGTCTCAGCGTCGAGTCTGAGAGTCTCCATCACTCTGAAGTCCCAGCAGAGCGCAGCCAGGTCTTTGGAGCCAGAGCGCCAGCCGGCTGTGTCCCGGACTGCTGGAGATGGTGTGATGGCTACAGAACCAGAGCAGAATCAGACCTGTATCTGTTATTGTGCACCTCTTTATCCTCTTTATTACTGCCAGCAGTGCAATCACTTCCACAGTGTCACTTGTCACATCTCGGACAGCTGTAGGAAGAATAACCACAACCTTGAACTCATCAGTGACACGGCCCTGTCGGGACCATCAGAGGGAGGGGCTTCAGCAGAACCATGGAAGGAATCCAGTGCGGGAACGGCTTTGCAGGCAGCATGGTCCAAAGAGGGAAGGGCTTCAACAGCACTGTCGGAGCAGCTGAAAGTAGGGGAGGCGTTAGAAACTGGATTGGGTAGGCCCAAAGCGGGAGGAGCATCAGCAGCACCGGTGGAGCAGCCCGGAGAGAGCAGGGCACTAAGTGTGGAACGGGGTATGACCTGTAACAGACAGGACTGCACAAACCTCTCTTATGGTTATTGCAGTTCCTGTGGTTTTAAGATCTGCGAGCAATGTTGGATGCACAGCCAAGCCAAATGCGCCTGTGGAAAATGTCTTCTGCGCACTTTCCATATGTCCTCTGTGTGAATCCAGTGAACCTCTGACACTCAAACATCTACACCTGCTACTGCCATATAGCCAAAGGGAAATAGAACTGTTTAACAGATGAAAATATTGCATGAATGCACATATTTCTGTTTGCAAAACTTGTCTTAAACTTGCGTCCTCTCACCCAAGATTCAGGAAGCAAGCTTGCTGTTAAAACAGAAAATTCATTAAAAGGTGCATTTTTAAATGGGAGATTTTGCATCGCATGGACATTATTGTATGGTGTGACAAAGATTGCCCCTGTGGAATATTAGGCTATGGTTCAGGCATTAGAGGGCGGGAATATCGGATATCTGTGCCAATATAGTGACTAAGTGCTGTATTTAGAACTCTCTGTGAAACAGAATGTGTACGATCTGCTCAATGTTTGGGCTAAATATGGACGCCAACCCAGTCCACTAAAAAGATACCAACATGCGTTTCAGGGGAAAGAACAAATTGCCATGTAACAGCACATCATGGCTAGCCTCATATCACAGGATATTATATAATAAGCAGGATTCTGTATGCAGATGCTGGTTTAGCAGAGACTAAAGTGTACAGTGCAATAAAAATACTAAAATACCTCTGGGATTGCTCAATCACTCTGTCCCGCATAATAAAGTACTTTGACTGGCTCTTGTTGTTCCTAGAATATATACATGACTAGTTGATGCTCACACAGAAAGGGTTGGGGAGTGGTGTTAAATTTGACAATGTTAAAATAACAAAAATACTATAAACATTTATATAATTAGTGCTAATTTAACTGCTAAATATAAGTGTATTTTATCTACATTTTGTCCTATCTTGTTTGTTTCCCTTCGGAACAATGTGGCGCATCAAAATGACTGCTGTCACCTGGTTGGACAACTGGACACAGTCAGTCGTAGTGGTGGTAACATCTGCATTTTAGCAGACACTAATCTAGATATACAAGTGACAGCTGACTTTACGTGGTTTTGGCAGATGTGCACATTAGTTTGGACTTTCCTGAATCGATGGATGGAGAGGAAAAAATATATTTTACAGGATTTTACAGATTTTGCAGGAGTGAGATCAATTTCATTTTGGACATGAATTAAAATTAAATTCATAAATTAAAACAATGCCCATGTTCAATGAGCACTTTTCAACAGATGAAATGAATTTCACTTCCTAATCAATTCCAGAACTGAAATTGAACTGGCATCCCAGCAAACTCAGAAAAAAAAGATTTAAAAGAAAATGCAATCAAGCAATATGTTAGAAATACACGATTGTTACTTTTTATTTTCCTAAACTTGCACCAAATAAACAGAGTACTATTAAAACATAGCAAGCTGCTTTCTCTCTCCATCACTTGCTGTACACGTAAACCAACGTTGGTGTACACAGTCGACTGAGCCAGGGTGACTGGTGCAAACGGGCACAAATGGAACGTGGCAGCAGCACTCCGGGAAGGGGTCCCCCCACCCCTGCTCCGCCCAGTGGATGTAGGTGAAGGTCCAGCGGACTGTGCGGTCAGTGTGCGGTCACTCGTTGTGCTCCGCCCAGTGGATGTTGGTGAAGGTGCGGCTGTCCATGCGGTCGATGTACAGGACCCCGTCGAGGTGGTCCATCTCGTGCTGCAGGATCCGAGCCGGCCAGCCGCTCGCCTGCCAGGTAACAGGCTCTGCGTGCTCATTTAGGCCTAAGGAAAGCACATGCTCGTCACGTCTGTGCACTGTCCATGTTACTCGCTGTTACATTGCTGTGACACTATCGTTACCGGGGCTGAGGATTCAAATGCAATCTGCGGGAAAACCTAGACCCAGTTCTGGTTATAATATTGCCTATACGTAGGATTAGAATGTGAATGAAGCGTTCACCATATTGCCTAATATGAGTCATGTTTTTATACAAGTATATTGACTTTACATCTCTGCAATACCATAAGTTAACCAAAGTGTACCACTCAAATATAACACCTCTTGTCAAATCTTGTCAAATTGACTGATCTCCAGATATATATATATATATATATATATATATATATATATATAAACCGTTATTTAACCAGGAAAAATGGGAAAATTCCATTGAGATTGAAATCTCTTTTGCAAGGGGGACCTGACATAAAACTCAAAGTTACAAAGTTACACAAGACAGTAGACAAACAAGTTACAAACATCAAATGGATTGTTCCAACTGTAAGGTGCACAATATCTGAAACCCATCTTTCCAAATTCAAAAATTCAAATATACCATTTTCATATTTAAAAAACACTACTCTTTAATGTGCCCACTTGCTGTTTCTATTAAAAAATAGATAAATATTAAAATAAATGAAAAAGATATCAGACTATAAATTGCCTACTGGATTTATGCTTTTAATAGGCTGCAATACTAGCCCTCAATTACATTTCAGGTCCTGATACCTGGGTTACCTTCTAATCCAGTAAATGCACTTCTGTAGGCTCTCTCACGCTTGGTTGTTATCGGTGTGTAGAAGTGAGTGAGGATGCGGTCTGGGGAGGACCCTCACCTGAGACCTCCACGGACAGGTAGCGCGGCACGCAGGCGGAGAAGCCGGCGACGCTCTCGCAGGCCTCCAGGAAGGAGGCGGTTTGTGAGTCGAGCACGCGCAGCCGCGGGTTGACGAAGACGCGGAGCGGGACGGGCGCCAGGCCGCGAGCCGCCCGGCTGGCGGGAGAGCCGTCCTGCAGCATGCGCTCGGGGAACTCCAGCGCCAGGATGCGCAGGGGCACGCCGATCTGAGGCGCGCTCAGGCCCACGCAGTCCAGCCTGCGCATCACCCGCACCAGCGTCCCGATCACCTTCTGCACCTCCGCCCCGCACACCGCCGCCGCCTCCACCTCCGCCGCCCTGCCCCTCAGCACCGGGTCGCCCACCTGGCACACGTGGCTGTAGGGCGGGCTCGGGGGCGGCCTGATCTTCCGCTTCAGGTACTGCAGGTAGGAACGTACCTTGACGTCCGAGGAGTGCGCTCTGCCCGGGGTGGGGGGGGCCCAGGCTCGCTGCCAGAATGGGGCGCTGGAGAGGCGAGCTTTAAAGGCACCCTTCCGCAAGACCCAGGGCAACAACATGGAGGCCCACATAGTTCTATTCATGGCTGGGTGCAATCACGACCCCCCCTGCCTACTCCTCTGGCCCACCTGCAAGAAGGAGCAAGGCTGTCAATCAAGAATCAAGAAGGTGGTCCCAGTTGATTCCTCAACTATTTTTTTCCAATTGTGAAAACCTTTATTTAATTTTCAGACATACACATTTTATTCTAAGTATTTCTACAGGATTTATTTCATAGTAGCAAGGAAGTGTTTGCACTCGTGAAATTTGCTGTATGGGTGCTAGAGAGAAAACTTAATGGTATAAACTGTTCTGTTCACATGCACCATTCTTTTCTTTTGAGCGTCAATGTGGTGAAACAACCAATAGCAGCCTCTGCGTGGGTGTGGAGGAGGTCGTCTGCACTTTGCACCAGCAGCGCAGGCAGGGTGCTGGCCCAGCGTAGGACAATCCCACGTATATACAGTACGTTCAGCTTGCTTCATGGCACGATTAAGTGCTTATACACATAAATGCTCTAAAATGTTTCAAACATATACGATCTGATCACTTTTTTTATGTACCTATACGGAAGTACACGAAATACCACAAGCCTTGTTAACACGCAGGTTAAACACTCTTAACTGCATCTCACCTAAAGGGAGACCTGAAGTGTTACCGAAAGGGCAATGAGCAAGGTTACCAGAGCGCAAATACTTTATGCTGGTATGTGCAATTGCCAGGACCTGGATCTATAGCTACTGTAATTCACTTTTAAGTTTATTTCTTGTTGCCATGAATTCTTTATCTCACTGGAAACCTGCCATATTCCCGTGATGCTCAACACACCCCTGAACGCCACCACCTGCTTGTGTTTGTAATATGCATGTAGGTAGACAGGCTATGCCCTTTCGCATACTGCTAGCTAACAAGCTAGATAGCTACAGTAGTGCTAGCTACCGTGTTCGCCAAGAAGGCTTGCAGCTTTTAGGTTTATAAAACTCTCTGCATGTCCCTTCGCTGTTCTCATGTCGACCGCTTACCAATAATCAGTGCACCGTGTGTGACGACTAAGATATTAATTCAGTTATGTGAAAATCTCATGTTGCACGGTGACCTCTTGCTAGTCGTGAAGCTGAAGTTAGGTGATACCACTTCCTGTTTTAAGATCACGTGGCACTCAGTGCGTTTGCCCGAACATGTCCTCGAAAGGTTTCGAGCTCATATGGTTGCCAGATTTCAACAGTTGTATCTAATGATCCTAAATGTGGGTACGAGTGAAAATAGCCGGGGATAAGATTTCAAATATATTTTCGCATGTGTAGTATAAAGTATATACAGGTAAGGTTCTTAAAAGTGAAAAATAAAAAATGTGAAAAATGGACGATATTTGTATGTTTGGGGATGTTACAGGAAAATCTGGCAAGACAAATGACCGATTATTTTAGCCAATAGGAGGATGATGCGAGATGGTGAAGATGAAGATGTGTGTATCAGTTTCTACATTTCTTACTACGTTCACTTGACAGGAGTAACCTTTTGCAGTGGCAGAGTTGTATACACATAAAGGAAGTTTATTTATTTGTGCCCTGCGGAAATGGAGACCAGCTTGTGTTCGAAGCAGACTGAAATCAGGTGTGCTGAGCAGATTCCATCCTTGACTGCTTGGGTCATTGAATACGCATGGAGTCACCGAATGATGGATGTACTGGAAGGTACACTATCTTGCTTTTAAATATATTAGATTTTATATATCCATTCGTTTTCTTTTTTGTATTCCATGCTATCGCTCTACGTAGGCCAATCTTTGAATCTTGTTTCTTTAAATATGTTTTATGTGTCACATACAGTATATTACTTTTTCATACTGAACAGCACACTGGAGGTAGAATCTACCAGACCTGGGTCAAATACATATTTAAAGTATTTTAATTACTTTTAAAAATTATTTGAAATTCAGCATTTACAAATACTGAGTATCTAAATTGCAAAATGTATTTTTGTCCAATTGTATTGATTTCCATTGTTAATTGATAGTGAATATGCACGTCTGAATTCTATTTTATCATTATCTAACCTTACAAAATGTAAAAGATGGAACTGTACATATGGCTGTTAAACACTCTGACAACAGAAAAAAAACACAGGAAGGAAACAGTAAACGGCCGCTAACTTTAAAAAGATTGCATGGGTACAAATAAACTGGCAAGTAACTTATCAAGAAGTCTGATTTTGCCATCCCCCAAGCAAAGACATGTACGGGCATTTAGGCTACTGCCTGTTTAGAGGCAGCGCATGGGTTGTTTAAAATTGCCAGCGTAGTAGGCTACCCTTGCCCATAATACAAATTCAACCCCAAGCCCCTACTAGTTCCCCTGGAGTGCCCTCAGTATTATAACTCGCTGACATCACATCGAGGGCCACTCACAAAGATTGCACAAAGAACTCTGCGATACCCCAGTCATTCCCCTGGCTCAGTCATTTCTTTTGTCTATCGCAGAAATATTTCAAAATATTAAATTGTATTTATATTTAATGAAGGCTCCAAATACAATTTGGTTTCCCAGGAAAGTATTTATTTAAAGGAATGTATTTTTTAAATTCTGTTATTTCATGTGTATATGTATTTGAAAATACTTCAAATATGTATTTAACTACATTTTGAAATACAAATATGTATTTGTATTTGACCCAGGTCTGGAATCTACTGTATCAACAGTATTTATTAAGAAAAGCTAAGGACAAATATTTTTATTTTATGTTTGGCTGGTTTTTTAATGAAACTGTACAAATGTATAGATTATGCAGAAATATATAGTTTTGGCATGGGAAGTAGTCTACGTGGTAATGTATTAAGGTAATTAATGTAGCCTACTCTGAACTGACAAGTCACCTGCAAACAGAAGACACAACTTTATGGATAACGGCACAAAGTACCATTTGTTTTGTGTACCCCCAGGGTTAGTGCCATGTAAGAGGCAGAAGGGTGAATGTCGATCACTGACCCTGGAGGAGCCTTGTGCTTTGCGTGTAGCGGCAGCACAGGCATGGTCAGTGGTAAACGCCAGGGACGTCAAACACTTTGAGAGTCTGCTGGAGCTGCTAGAGTCCATCTACACACTGGTGCCACGGCTCATCACCCCTATCAAACACATGAAGATTATGTTTGGCCTTAAGACCATGGTTGGTGACCCTTGCTCTTTTCAGAAGTGATTTGTATTTAAAACAGTGTTGCGCTGATACTGAGGAGGAGAGGGGGGGAGTGGGTGGAGGAGGTAGCTGGGGTTGGTGGAGGCAGCTGAACAGAAGGGGAGCAATCTAGATGACATTGCGGAATCTGTGAAATATGGGCTGTTGTATTCACTCTTCCAGATTGTCATGTGGATGTTGCAGAAGAACCATGGAGAAGTCAGCACCATGAAGAAAATAAACCGCTTCTTCCCAAGCAGCCTATCTTTGTACCATGGCTGTGTGAGTATATATTTTCTCTATGGGGGTGTTATTGTCTCAAAAATAAATAAAACATTTTAACTGATCCTTGACTGGACTAGGCTCATGAATGTAGTGTAGGTGCTACGAGTCTCCACCAGGCAACAGCTGGGTCAATCTCTCAGAGGACCTTCAGTTGATTTAGTTCCAGTAACTGTACATTTACCCACTCTATATAATGAGAGTGGACTGGAAAATGGCACTACGAACACCTTGTATAGCTTGTGAAATTGTATTGCACTCACTCATCTTCCTCATGTCCAGTATAACTATGACCTACCATTGAACTTGAATCCTGTCTCAATGCATTGTTACAACATTAAAATATAATTTGCGTGAACAGCCAATTGAACTTCCTCATCTCTTGGTTGCCTTCCTCCTGCAGAGCAAAAGGGAGCTGGATCTGATGAAAAAGACCAATTACGAATTTAAGCAGCTAGCCCAATCGCTGCTTTTCCACGAGGAAATGCGGAAAGCTTACATCAGTGTGAGAATATGCTCCTGCCCTCCCCCGCACAACACCTGTCCTGCAGCACTTAGGAAAAGGGAATATACCGCATCATGTGAAATGAAATATATTATCAGGACTGGAATAGATCCTGCAACACATCTCAATATAACATGGCAAATATATAACTTGTAGGCACTTTCAGATATTGCAGTATATTAAAAAAAATACATTGCTGTGAAATATATTTATCATTACCTTTTCAAAAACATATTTACGGTAAATTGCAGTGTATTCTGTTTCTGCGAGCGATTGTTTCCTCTTTTCAGCACATACTTTCACTGTTTTCCTTAGCTTTATTAATGAGTCGCATAAGTTCCATGTTGATTACCTACCTTTGGACATACAGTCTAACAGTACATGCAGATAAGTGGCCTGAGTGTGATTTTTGCCTCATAATGAGACACAGTTTTGAATGTTTTTAGCAAAAAAGCTACATGGAGATACTTCTTTTCAGTTCCGATTTCTGCTACACCTGTATGAGCAAATAAGTCATAAACGTAGACATGCGACCTGCATGTGAATCAAATCGAAAGTGCTGTCATGTATTTAGTACACTGAAGTACACCATTTGGGGGTATACCCTCAATCAAAAACATGGTTGGTAGAGAAGGATAGCCCCCCCCCAACCAGAGGTCCACCAGTAAAGTGATTTTTACATCACTCTCCCCACAACAGATTAATGTTATCATAATTCTTTAGTGGCAGTTCTGCTGGGCCATTTTCAAAAATTTAGTCCAAGTCCAAAAAATCTGATCTGAACAGCAAATCAGAATTGAGCATTAAGGTCTGCATTATGAACATGGCCTAATTCGGGAATGTGACTGTTGTAGGCAGGAAACTTTGCCTATGTTTAAACTGTCACATATTTGTCCAAATTCAGACACACTGATAGATTTTGTGTCCTGCTCCCTCCCACCAGTGGGTCCACTTGTATGTCACCCCATGCATTCAGACACATTGCCCTCTGAAATACCACGTTTATGCAGAATTAACTCTGGAACTTGTATTTTCTTACATCAGATAATTCCATGTTATTATCCCGCAATGCAGTTTTTGGGGCAATGCCACTAACACTGTTGTTCTTTAACTCTTTAAAAGCATTTTTATGGTAGCCATATTGTGTATTGGTCAGCAGGGTGCTGATTCTCAGGGTTTTGTAGGGCCAGATGGAGGAGCATTACGGAGAGAGATATGCACAGAAGCTAGAGGAGAGGTTGTTTGACTACCTGCAGCTGCTGGAGAAGGACCTTCAACCAACCACATGTTTAGACCAGGTGTGTGTGTGTGTGCATTTTAGTTTGGCAGTAGTGGTAGCTCTGTATGTGTGTATTGCAATATTAGGAGCTGTATATTTGCATGTATGTGTGTGTTTGTGCATATGCTGAGAATTTTGTCACATTTGTGCCAATGCAAGCCAAGGCTTGACAGGTTATGCTCAAAAAACATCAAATGCTGGCGTCTCTCTGTGTATTTACATTTACGCTTTACATGTGTGTTCAGGTTTTGAGACAAGAGCGCCCCCTTGTGGAAGGGGAACAGTTGCTGCTGGGGGTGTTGAACTATAGTCCTCACTGTGTGCCTGCAGCACTGAAAAGGCTGCTATACTATGGTGAGTCAGGATCTTCAACATTTATATTCCCTGGCTGGTTGACAGAGGGCGCTCTTCTGAAGCCTACTATCATAATTTACATTCTGTAGTTTATTTTACACATAGAAGTGAATGAATTTTGCTTATTTTTTTTAAAGATAATTTTCAAGGACAAAGTAAATGCAGCCTAATATCTATTTTTGTAAAGGGCATACTAACATTTTCATCTTTCACTCTGGAAGCAATCTAGTCTTGAAAAGTCTTTTTAATGAAAATATATACCATTTGTGCTAGGATTGCACACAAATGTACTTCATAACAGAAAATTGTGTATTAAGATTTAATATAGAATATAGTAATATAATACTTGGCAGAAGCTATGATAAAGGTTTATAAAACCCATTAACAATTTTTTGCCTGCTCTAGCCTCCACCAGTTAGTTTGTTTCTAGTTTCTAGCACTGCTAGAAAACTAATCTTATAAGGACTGTAATAATAACAGTTATGGCAATAATAGGCCACATTATACTAAGTGACATTCATTTTTTAAATTATACTTGCTGACCATTACAAATACATTAATCCAGTAGAGCAGCAGTACGCTAATTTACTCTAGCTTCCTAGCCATGCTCAGCTTATCAAATGCATGAGTCATACATTTAATTTGTTAAGACGTTTGTAAAGAACTATTAACTAGTTATTTAATGAATAAAAGTTTCACAAATTAGCCTATATAATAATAAAATATAAGGAAGGGCTAATAGTTCTCATAGTTTTGCCCACCCAACATATACTGATTAGTCAACAAAGTGCTGAAAGTTAGTTTGTCTATATGTGTTGCACCATTTACACTGCGTTTCAAGCTATCACTCAGTGCTACCTCTTAAAAATAATCGAAGGGGCATTTTCTGCACTGGTGTCTTCAACACATGGATATGAAATGTCTTCCTACAGTAGGGTTGCTAATCTTCCCAGATTGGCTTGGGCTAGGAATTTCCTGGAATTGCAAAAACAATTTGCCACTATAACAAACACATTCAGAGATAAAATATTAATAACAATGAGAGACTGTTGTTCTTTGCTTCCTTTCTGTGTTTGTATTAGCGTGTATGGTGTTTGTACATTATTTTGAGAGCCGGCTGGCATGAAAACTTTCACGATCGCTATCTTGAGTGATAAGATCCAGCAAGAAGCCGTCAAAGACCTTAGCTAAACATGGTCCTTGTATAGGATGTGGCAATGCTGCTGGCAAAGTGATATAATTGACAATATGGACATTTGTTTGAAAAAGATAAATAGAACACCTCCTGGAATTTGTCCAGTCCTATATCCCTATCTCACAGCCTTTAGTTTGGTGCTGACTGTATTCATTTTATTTCGTTTCAAACCAGAGCACAGCATTTTTCCTGTTAAATCCCATTCAAAGCTGAAACGGAATATGGGCATGGCAGCATGGTGACTTTGCTGCTTCCCATCAATGGGTCTTCAGCTATGTTATTTTTTCTGTATAGATCATGGGTCAGGACTAGGGCTGGATATTCTTCAAAAGTCTTTGGTCTGGTTCTGGTTCCCGTTCTTTATTTTGATACCAGTCCCAAAACCTTTGGTTCCTGTTGTCAAAAAAGGGCCAATTTAAATCTGTTTCCAATCTTACATATTTTAACCATTATTATTATTATTATTATTATTATTATTATAATATTCACCTTTCTGGGCTGATTGCAGCAAGGCTACCTTCCCATGATTGCATTGGAAATTAACTTTGTTACCTAGCATTTTTAGCTAGCTAGCTTCAATAAGTAATCAATAAAGAACTTCAAAATAGGTCATATCACTCATTCTGGTGATTCTGAAAGGTGTCACTCCAGCCTGCTCCAGAAATAACCAACATAGCATTGTACAGGGACCACAAAACAAGAGTCTTTGATCATTGTTAATATTTTATTCCGCAATTTGTTTGTTACAATGGGGAAAAAATTCTGAAGGGAAATTATGTGGGACTCCTGGCAACCTCTAATCTAGTTGAGTCCATCAGTAGTCTGAAGGAACTGAATTTCAGTACCCAGCCGTAGTCAACACCCAATTGATTTTCACAACTTAAAGGGGAACGCAACCCACAAATCATTATTTTGTATGCTCCTTCGTTTGGGGTGAGGTTATATATTTTCTTTGTTTTTGGGTTTTATAGGTCACATCAGTTACTTTGAGGGGAAGACCCTTTGCCAGATGTGTGTGTTTGTTTCCACTGAGGATCACATTGGAAATGAGTGTTTCAGGAAGTGCTTTTATGCACTATTCTCTCAAATATAGGGCACATGTTATATTTTATGTAATGTATGTATTTTAACCCAAAAATTTAATTCAAACTAATCCAGGACATGTGGCATAATAATTTTTGGGATTCCATTTAACCGTTATGTGCCAACACTGTCATTGCTCTATGCATGTAGTGACTGTAAGCTTGTCTGGTTCCTCCAGCCAAGGCCACACCCTCTATAGGCCCTGGAATGAGCCAGCCATCTACCTGCACTGACAAGGAGAAACAGACACTACAGCCCCTCACAGATCCTAAAGACAGACCAAATTGGACACCGCTCCCTGCAGGGCAACCTGGACTGGTGAGGTCCAGCATGTCCCACAGCAGTTGGAAGGCGTGTGGAAAGGAGAAAGCTACGTCCACACCACTGTGTTCAAGGTCGTCTTGTGCCGAAGGTCGAAGTGACAGGGCAGAACAGAGACTCAGAAAACAGGGCTTGTCTCTGGGTGGGTGGAGCCATGGGACAAGAGGGCATGGCCATGAGGAAAAAGGATTGAGCCAGGATAAAAGAGGGTGGGATCAGAAAGAAAAGGGGCAGGGCCAGAAGGACAGAAGGCGGGGCCCGGGGAAAAAAAGGCAGAATTGGGGAAGCACTCAGCTGGCAGAACAACACTGTCAGATGGGGGATTATCCCATGCAGCTATGCTCCAGACACAAGAGATGGGTGAGAAACATACTGCAGGAGTGCTCTGTGGAGGTGGGTGCTCAAAGTGTGGGCATTCTAAAGGAATACCCTACGGAGGTAGGATGTGAAACTGTGAACATTATAGAGCAGTGCACTAAGGAGTTAGAGGGTCAAAATGGGATCATTGTGGAGCAGTGCCATAATGAGGTGGGGGAGCAAACTGTGAACATTATGGAGCAATGCCCTAAGGAGTTAGTGGGTCATGGTATGAACATTCTGGAGACATGCTCTGAGGAGTTAGAGGGCCAGAATGGGATAATTTTGGAGCAGTGCTATAAGGACGTGGGGTGTCAAAATGGGATCATTTTAGAGCAGTGCAAAAAAGAGGTGGGGTGCCAAACTGGAAACATTATGGAGGAGTGCTCTCAGGAGTTAGAGGGTCAAAATTGGATCGTTTTGGAGCAGTGCCATAAGGAGATGGGGAAGCAAAGTGTGAACATTATGGAGCAGTGCCCTAAGGAGTTAGAGGATCAAAGTATGAGTTTTCTGGAGCAGTGCCCTCAGGAGTTAGAGGGTCAACGTGCGAGTTTTCTGGAGAAGTGCTCTCTGGAATTTGAGGGTCAAAATGGGATCATTTTGGAGCAGTACCCTCAGGAGTTAGAGGGTCACGGTAAGAGCATTCTGGAGATGTGCTCTCAGGAGATGGTGGGACAGGGTGTGAGAGATTTGGAGGAGTGTTATGAGGTGTTGAGAAGGAATCAGGGTGCGATTGAGCTTCAGCAGATACTACCACTCACCTCATCCCAACCAGTGACGTCATCCCGTCCATATCACTCCCCAATGAGCTACCAGGGCTGTGGCCAGTACACAGCTAGCTCCCTGGCTAGGGTGGAGAGTGTGGGGCTTGGAGTTCGGATTTCTGTGGAGAGTCAGCTGATTCTAATCCGGTCCCAGATGCTACAACCCACTGTGCGGGTCAGGAGGCTGACACAAAGGGAGTGTCACCTGGCCACAGGTATGAGGGGAACTATGATTAGACCTGAGGAGGCGGAAGAGGGAAGAGATAATGAGGAAGAGGAAATTGATGGGAGAGAGGAGGAGGGAGAATCGGATGACTGGGAATCGGATTTCTCTTATTCAGAAGTAGACTCTGGTTCTTATTCTGACCCAGATTTTAGACCCCCTTCTAGAACAATAAGTGGAATGTGGACAGATGGCAGGAGTGAGAAAGCCTGGGAGAGATCTGGTGATTAATCAATAGAGCATTGTCACTGAAGATCCCATCTGTTCAACAAAAAGTTCACTCAAAATATTTAGCAGTGTTTTCCAGCGCTTCATGTGAGATGTTGCATCAGCGGTTCCCAACCCGGCTCCTAGAGGTCTACTGTCCCATAGGTTTTCACTCCAACCCTAGCAAAGCACACCTCAATGAGCAGCTAGAGATCTCTTTGAGCTGCTAGTTAGTAGAATTAGGTGTGCCAAATTAGGGATGAAATTAAAACCTACAGGATGGTTGATCTCCAGGAGCAGGGTTGGGAACCATTGTGTTACATGGTGTGTTGTGCGTGTTTATTTAAACACTGGTTTCAATAAATTGGTGGTGGGGCAACATATTGCACTGAGTATGCAGCCTTCTCAGTCACCATATCTGCATTATTCTACCACGTATTGTTCATTTTTGTCCTGTTTATGTTTAGAAATGAAAAATAAAACTCCATCTTTGTTTTGTTTCGGAGGTTGGTTCAGCAGAATCACATTTTTACTCAAGCAATTGCCAGGGGTGAACAAACAGACAGACAGAGTCTCTGACTGCACACCAAGTTCATCAAAGGACAAAATAAAACCTCTCGGTATGTCCTATATGTTTATTCAACATTTCTCAATTTCAGCATTTGCGTAAATCATTATTACTGACTGCTTATGCTTTTCTGATTGCAGTGGGTACAGCGGTTATAACCAACAAGAAACAGGCATTCGTGCAGTGCTGTAAAAGAGCAGGGAAGAGGAGTTAAGCATAGGTAGCAAGGTACCAGCCATGTACTTGCTCACAGAGATTTAATGACCTTGATATCTCAGTAGTTTTCCCATGTCTGTGTAACAATTTGGTGCTCTTCAACATGCCCCTGGTTTTGGGTGTCGTCCAGGTTGTGCCCTTCTCGGCCATTCGCCAAAAAGGAGGATGTGAGTGAATGAAATGTTTTTAAAGCCCAGCATTTATAATAATATCCTTGCATTTATATAGCACTTTTCCGAATGCTCAAAGTTCTTTACAGTCAGGGGGAACTCACCTCACCCACCACCAATGTGTAGCACCCACCTGGGTGATGCATGGCAGCCATTTTTGCGTGAGAAAGCTCACCACACATTAGCAAAGGTGGAGAGGGAGAGAACATATTTTAGCCAATTAAATCTGTGGATGATTTTGGTGGCAGTTTGCAAGAGCCAGATCTCGGATTTAGCCAGGACACTGGGGAACCCCCTACTCTTAGCGATAAGTGTCATGGTATCTTTAATGACCACAATGAGTCAGGACCTCGGTTTAATCCGAAAGATGGCATCTCCTACAGCACAGTGTCCCTGTCACTGCACTGGGCCATTGGGGTTTATTTGACCAGGGGGAAGATTGCCCCCTGCTGGCCCACCAACACCACTTACAGTAGCAACTCAGTATTCCCTGGTGGTCTCCCATCCAAGTACTAACCAAGCCCACGCCTGCTTAGCTTCAGCCAATCGGCAGAAGCAGAGCGCATGGAGGTATGGCTGCTGGCATTTATTGGTTGAAACCAGTTTTCACTGCTAAATAAAAAGCTGAAGGAGCGGACATTTGATTATGTTGATTTTAACATTTTTACCTTATTTTAAGGATAATAATAACTGTTTTCCATATAAATACTGTATCTTTATATATTTATATACATACACTAACGGTCAAAAGTTTTAGAACTTTTAGAACAGTTGTAACAATGTACTCTGAAATTAAAGCATAGAACAAATAAACAATTGTAGATTTAAAAAAGGAAATGGAATCATTCTGTTTAACACAATTTAATCAAATTTTTTGACTCATCAAAGTAGCCACATTTTGCAGATATAACAGCTGACCACACTCGTGGCATCCGTTCTGCAATGAAAATCAAGTATTGTTTGGAAAGATCTTCCCAACACTGTTGCAGTAGTTCCCACAAATGGGTTGCACTTGTAGGTTGCTTTGCTTTCACCCTTTCAACAGACAGTTTCCTTTTAATACTATTCTGAGTAGAACATCTTGTTTCACTGTATAGTATATTTTCAAAAGGCCTTTATTCAGGAATTCCACAGTGGATGTTCTGGAACTTTTGATGCAGCTCCCTGGTGTGCTCTAGAATGTGTCTGAAGTGGAATTAGTGATTGGAAACCGACAGTTTTCTTTTAATAATTTTATGAGTAGGACATCTTGTTTTAGTGTATAATATATTTTAAAGGCTTTTATTCTGAAATTCCACAGTGAATTGTTCTGGAAATTCAGAGCCACTGAAATTGATTTGGCGTTTACAGCGATAGCGTTTTTTTTTTTTTGTTTGTTTGTTTTTTTAACCCAGCTGACTTTTTATTTTCTATATCTTTGCAAAAAAATAATTTCATCATTCAGTATTCCAGGTATTCCTCAATTAACTTGTTTTTGATCATCACAAATCCTTATTTTAATTTTTCCTTTCTTACTTTTTGAATAAAAATAATTTTTGTATCAGTACCCTTCTAATGCACAACATGGGTCAAAAATGACCCGTATTCATTTCCTATGTTATTTCATGCATGGCTGAGTGTTTCTTTGCTATATCTTTGAAATAAATGTATTTCATCATTTTATATTCCAAGTATATATTAAATATCTTGTTTTTGATTACCAAAAATCATTATTTTTATTTTTCCTTTCTTACTTTATGAACAAACATAGTTTTTGTATTTCTACATCAAATTTACATACATGGGTCAAAAATGACCCACATGTATTCACTATGGAATTTGATATAAACTTTTGATATTTGTAAATGTTTGCAATTAGGAACATATTTACTGCGGACAACTATTCACCTGCCACACATTTCACAATTCAACACGGCTGCTTTTGCACATCTGATACATGTAAGTCTTATTTTACAATTGTTTTACCTATTTTAAGAAAATATTTGATATCTTATGAAAGATAACTGTGCATAATATTTAAACATTAGGTTAAGGTTACCTTGACCTTGACATCCATTACTAGTGAGAAAGATAAATATGTTGACATATTCTATTCTAGCTAGCTAACGTTAGCTAGGTCAACAAAATAAAACTTGAAATATAACAGTATATTGATGTGCATTTGAAAACATTCTTGTGCTTTTGATTTTCTTTATCCAGAGTGTTAGTATGGCTGGTCCCAGTCATTCCAGATTTACCAGATTTACTGCTAAAATGGTCATAGAGACTCTGCATGAAGAACAGGATGAGGAAGATGAGGAGGCAATTCTCGGTCCTGATTCTGAGTCTGAAATCTCTGACGATGACCTAGACTTTGTGCCACAGGGTCAAGCTTGAGTTATGGGTGTGTCTTGGAATCCAGCTCTCCTAAATGAAGAAGACTCCTTTGATGACATAGAAGACTCGTCTGATGAGTCCTCTGAAGAGGAAACTCAGACCCAGTCTAATAGATTGAGTAAAAATGGGTCTTACTGGAATGAGCATCCCCCCACTCAGGGCAGAACAAGAAGCCATAACATCCTGAGGAGCTGCCCAGGACCTGCACCCGGTTCAACAGCTGTTTCACCGAAAGATGCCTGGGATGTGTCCATCAGTGACATAGCTCAGAATTTGGATTCAGTGGCAACATGACCATGGTGAGCTATGTGCCGAAGAAGGGAAAGGCTGTTGTCCTCCTGAGCACCATGCATGATGACAAAGCAGTGGATGACAACAGTGTGAAGAAGAAACCAGAAGTGATCTAGTACTATAACAAAACAAAAGGAGGAGTGGACACAATGGATCAGATGGTTCGCACCTACTCATGTAAGCGGAGAACACGGAGGTGGCCCATAGTGCTCTGGCACAATGTGCTGGATGTTGCCACCCTCAATGCCTACACCAACTTCACTGCACAACACCCTGATTACATGGGTGGTGTGACCAATGCACGGTGGCTATTCATCAAGGAGCTGGGCAAAGAGCTTGTCATGCCACATATGAAGAGGCGCATGGAGGGCACGCCCCACCTCCAAAAGCATATTACAGAGGCAATGGGAAGATGTGGGATAAAAAAACTAAATGCAGCCACCACCCAGCCACAGGAGGACATCAGACAGGAGGACCAAGTGAAGAAGAAGAGGTGCAAGATCTGCCTAGCTGCCACAGACAGAAAAGTCAGCAGCTGGTGTTCCCAGTGCACCAGGCCTGTGTGCAAGGAGCACAAACATGTAGTTGTCATTTGTGACATTTGTGAGGCATGTAAGCACTGAGATGGTAATTTGCGCTGTACTCGTGATTTTATTTAATCAGTTTTATTTTCTTTTATTCGGTCACATTCACCACAGTTCACTACAGTACCACAACAAATACACTACAGGTCAATATCAGTGTTACCGGTTATCAGTGATATTTGTATGTTATGTGTGACAAAGTGACAAATAAACATATTTGAAATATTAAATGTATTATTGTTTGGTCTAAATCACTGCTAAAATAATTATTTTAACAAAATTATTATTATAGTATGTCTTTATATTTTTAAAATCACACTTATATACATGGGTAATTTTTGGTCCATGTGTGTAAACTTGATGTAGTAATACAAAAACTATTTTTGTTCATAAAGTAAGAAAGGAAAAATGAAAATAATGATTTGTAGTAATCAAAAACAAGATATTTAATGAATACTTGGAATATTAAATGATGAAATAAATTGATTTCAAAAGATATAGCAAAGAAACACTCAGTCATGCATGAAATAACATAGGAAATGAATATGGGTCATTTTTGACCCATGTTGTGCATTAGAAGGGGTTTGCATAGCTTGTGCATCAAAGGGTTAAGCTACAGCAAACCGCGTTTTGTCGACACATTTTTCAGTTCTTACGAAATCCGAACTCAGAAACCTGGGAGTTATTTTAGATGCCGACCTCAATTTAAAATCGCACAGAGCCACGGTGACTACTGCATTTTCACCTAAGAAACATAGCCGAAGTAAGACCTTTCTTAACACAGCAAAATGCCGAAAAATTTTACCGGCCTACCCGATTAGGCTGCTGAGTTCAGAATGCTGCTGTTAGAATGTTAACAGAAACTAAGAGAGAGCATACAACCGTCATTGCTTCTGTACATTGGCTCATCGTTTCTTTTAGAATTGATTTAAAAGTATTGTTACTTGTCTATAAAGCTTTTAACACCTTATTATATCCAAGAGTGCCTGTCATTTTATGAGGCAACTTGAGCACACGACGAGCTTACTCAATGTACCTGTGGTCAAACACAAAAAGTGGCGATAGTGCCTTCTGCGACGACGCACCAAAACTGTGGAACGCTCTCCCACAAAATATTAGAACATCATAATCAATAGTATAGGCAATTTTAAAAAGCAGCACAAAACACTCCTTTTTAATGTGGCTTGTTGTTCTGTTCTGTTTTATTTCTCATTCATAAATGAATTGTTCACTTTATATTTAATTCTTACAGCCCTTTTTATCTTGTTTTATGTTTTTAAATTGTATAACTGAGTATGATTGTTGTGTTTTTCCCCGTGTTCCTTTGCTTTTATTATTCTGTTAAGCACCGTTAAGCACTTCGAGCTGCATTCTGTATGAAAGGTGCTATACAAATAAAGCTATTATTAATATTATTATTGTTATTATAGTTATTTGTAAGGAAATACGAAATAGGATCAAATATGTCAAAAATCAAATATGTTTTGAATCAAAGGAATCAAATGGGAAACACAAATTGATTCTGGATTTTCTTGTTTGAGAAGGATACCCCAATCAAAAGCATCAGTATTTTAAATGTTCGTAGTTGGCGCGATTACAGCAACTAGAACAGTGCCCTCTATTGGATAAATTACTGTTGCAGTCTAAGCCAATGTTTTTTATTTATTTATTTTTTAACTTTTGCTTAAAATTATTAACCAATCCATTTTTAGATAAAATTTTAAATATAGCCCTAAAGAAATCTGGCCCCTAAACATGTTAATTTGTTCTTTCAGCCCAAAAAATTCTGGTTCGCAAACATGTTAAATTACAGATCTTGTGACTTCACCACAAGGACTTAAGGTAACTCAGTGACAAGCCTCTGGCCATCATTTATCCCATCTGAGCAATGATCAGCCATATACCTGGGTCTGTGCTGCACAGCAGCGGATCAGAGAGGACCTCATTTGGAGGACAGCTGTGAGGGAGTCTATATGCAACTCTACCAAAGTTTTTTTTTTTTGTGTGAGAACAATGTACTAAAAACAGAATTGTTTCCATGTGGAGACATTTTATGGGCAGGAAAAGAGAGGGGGAGTAGTTGTGTGTGTGTGTATGTGTGTGTACGTTCTCATGTCATTATTATGTACTGTGTGCCTCCACTGTTTATGCCCTTTGATGTTACTTTGGTATGTGGACATGAATAAAAGTATTCATCTGTGTAATGTGCATGATAAATGAGCGAGAATATTTAAGCATACCTTGTTGTTTGTGATGGTATTCAGGACGAGGGTGAGACAAGGACATTGTATCCTGGACTGTGGGGCCTCAAAACAGACAGCCTAACTGAGACAGGCACCCCAATAGGCGGGGCATAGAAGATGGGGTGGTGTAACCGAGGGAACTGAGGGTAGGGCAGGGGAGAGGGAAGGAGAGTGGGAGGAACTTGAGTTAACACTGAAGAAAGGATTTAGTCAAAAATGTTAGGAAACGGGTACGGGAGGGCCTTGGGGTGGGCACAGGGTCAGAAGTCAGAAAAGGGGTGGGGACAGAGCATGTCACAGATGGAAAGTTAGGGATGGTGGAGGCTTCTGGTGATTTGTGAATAATATGTGAGTAAGAGGAACGGGTCGGCTCAAAGTTCAAGGGCAACATTGTGTATGTTGGATCACAGCAAGGACTCAACACAAATATTATTTGTTTTTCTGTGTTTTGTGGATGTTTCCTCAGCATTTTAGGACAGAGTATCATGTTGTCCTTTTCTGTGGAAATGTTTTATTTTTTGTGTGTCCAGTATTTACACATGAATGCTAGCACGGTGTTGCGAGAAGCCACTGTAGAGGGGAGTCAAACTGGGACCCAGAAAAGGCTGACATTTGAACGAGCCTGGGGGCTGGGACTCATCCTATACTTCAAAGGACCCGAGAGCCTTGTGATAAAACAATAGGTTACTCGGACTCCCTCTGGATGAGCAGGCCCTTGGCTCTCTGGAATGTTACCATCTGGACAAGACTGACAGTGAAGCCACACTATACGCGGCCCCACCTCCATTCATTTTGAATGAGAGGTGGCGGCCAGACCCCGCAAGGCATGTTGGGATTGCCGGCGGCGCGGAGAGAGGCGGCGAGGCCGCGGGGGAGATGGCAAAAATTCAACTTTGACCCCCTCGCCGCATCGCGATCTAATGATCCGTCAAGTAAATTGTCCCTATTTTTTTTTCTAATTTTAGTTCCACATTCTATCGTTCCACAATGGAGGACCTAACTCGTAATTTCCGTATCGGGTTTCCCAACTTTATAAAATCTCCTACAGAGACACTGATAAGAGGAACGCAGCGTGAAGAAAAGTCCCTGAAATTGTCGGTGGCTCTGCAACGTATTTATCGCCGTTAGCTACTATCACTGTTCATTTTTGCAGTAACCTAGCTCTGAAAAATGTTAATAAGCTGCCTAGCTAGGCTGTCTAATGTCTAGCTAGAGTAACAACAAACAATAACAAACAAAAAAATCTAATGTATTAGTTGCAAGTTGTTTGTTTCTACCAGCCACCTAGCTAGCTGACCAGATGTAGGCTAACTCTGAAGGCATTATCTGGCTAATTAGCCAGACAATGTTTTTGTTGTTGGTTGTTACTCACTTGCTAGATATTAAACAGCCTAGCTAGGCAGCTGACTAAAAATTCAGATCTAGGTTACTGCAAAAAGTCGCTCCCCCCGGTGTCCGTCCTTCCCCTGGTGTCGTCGCTCCCCCTAGTGTTCGTCCTCCCCCCAGTGTCCGTCCTCCCCCCAGTGTTGTCGCGCCCCCTAGTGTCCGTGCTCCACCCAGTGTTCCCAACAGTGTGTCTGTGTGTTCTCCGGCCCCTGTGTCTATTTGTCTGCCCGCCTGCCTGTCTGCCTATTTGCCCGCATGTGTCAGCCAGTTTGTTAGCCTGTTTGTCTGCCCCCCAGGCCGTCGGCCCATCAGCCAATGTGTTCTCCCGCCTGTCTGCCTGTCTGTCTGTGTCAATCTGCATGTGTCTTGTCCTGTCTGCCTATTTGTCAGTCTGTGTCAGTCATTGAGATTACCCCTTTCCTTCCCGGTCCCCTTCCTGCTTGTCCTTTTGTTTGTCCTTTTAGGTCTCCCCGTGCTGTTCCTGTGTCTGACTCAGTCCGTTTTTTGTCAGTCTTAGTCCACCCCTGTTTAGTGTCCTTGCCCGGCTCCATGTAGTGTCGAGTCCGCTCCGTGTTTGTCTTGCGCCCCAGTCCAGTCCCGTGTGTCTTCCTCACCCCAGTCCAGTCCCGTGTGTCTTCCTCGCCCCAGTCCAGTCCCGTGTGTCTTCCTCGCCCCAGTCCAGTCCCGTGTGTCTTCCTCGCCCCAGTCCAGTCCTGTGTGTCCTCCTCGCCCCAGTCCAGTCCCGTGTGTCTTCCTCGCCCCAGTCCAGTCCCGTGTGTCTTCCTCGCCCCAGTCCAGTCCCGTGTGTCTTCCTCGCCCCAGTCCAGTCCCGTGTGTCTTCCTCGCCCGAGTCCAGTCCCCTGTGTCTTCCTCGCCCGAGTCCAGTCCCCATTTTCCAGTTCCTGAGTCCAGTCCAGCCCTGAGATCCAGTCCTGTCCTGTCCAGTCCAGTCCTGTTCCTGCCCCAGTCCTGAGTCTAGTCCAGTCCTGTTCCGGCCCCAGTCCTGAGTCCAGTCCTGTGCCTGTTCTCCTGTCTGTGTCCAGTCCCTGTTCCGGTCCAGAGTCCTGTTCCTGTGTTCTGTCCCTGTTCCTGATTGAGTCCAGTCCTGTTCCCTGTTCCAGTCCTGAGTCCAGTTCCAGTCCCTGTCTGAGTCCTGCCCAGTCCATTACCTGAGTCCAGTCCTGTTCCTGAGTCCTGAGTCCTGTCCCTGTCGAGTCCAGTCCTGAGTCCGGTTCCTGTTCCTGTCGAGTCGAGTCCTGTCTCCAGCTCCCACCCCCTGTTCACTCCCTCCCCGGGTCGGCCACCTGGGACGTCAGGAGCCGTCCCTTGCGGGTGGATACTGTCATGGTTCTGTGTTCCTGTCTGTGTTTTCCCTGTTGGACCGCCAGATGGCGGCACTTCTGTTTTGTGTCCTGCTCCCCCCTGTTAATTGTATGATTGTTTGCAATTGTCCTATTATTGGTTCTTGGTTGTCTCGTTTTCCCTTCCCTCTCTGTGGCCTGATTGTTCATGGTGCCCTCCTGTGTCTTGTCAGTGTCTGTTCTATTTAAGTTTCCCTCTTCCTTGACTCAGGTGCTGGATCCTTGTTGGTTATGTCTGGTTGTTTGTGCGTAAGCCCCTACTCAAGTGCCTGCTCCATGTGTTCCTGCCCATGTTCTGGTTTCCTTGTGTTTTGGATTTTCTGGATTTTCTTTGTTCCTGTGTTGGTTTAAAGTTTTCCTTCGTTGTTGAAAGTTGCCCTGCGAGGCTTTTTGTTCCCTTTTGTTTCCTTGTGTAAGTAAAGTCTTTTGTTCTTATCATTTGGAGTTTTGTATTTTTCCCCCCTCTGCGTTTGGGTCCAAACCCCCCACGCATCCTGACATTCATCTCCATAAGAAGTAATTTCAAAATAATAGCTAAGAGACAGATTAATTTCAGCTTTTATGTACTATATCATATTTTCAGTGGGTCAAAAGTTTACATACACGTTGTTAGTATTTGGTGGCATTGCCTTTTAATTGCTTAACTTAAATCAAACACTTGGGGTAGCGTTCCGCAAGCTTCTCACGATATTTTGTCAGAATTTTTGATCATTCCTCCTGACAAAACTGGTGTAACTCAGGCAGGTTTGTGGGCCTCCTTGCGTGGACACTCTTTTTCAGTTCAGTCCACAAATTTTATATGGGATTCAGGTCAAGGCTTTCTGATGGCCACTCCAATACTTTCCACTTTGTTGTCTTTAAGCCATTTTGTTACGACTTTTGAGGTATGCTTAGGATCATTGTCCTGCTGGAGGACCCAGTTGCGACCAAGTTTTAACTTTCTAGCTGATGTCTTGATGTGTTCTTTCAGTATTTCTAGATAATGCTCCTTCCGCATGATGCCATCTATTTTCTGAAGTGCACCAGTCCCTTTTCTAGCAAAACACCCCCACAACATGATGCTGCCAACCCCGTGCTCCGCAGTTGAGATGGTGTTCTTCGGATTAAAAGCCTCACCCTTTTTCCCTTCATACATAGCGCTGATTATTATGACCAAACAGTTAAATTTTTGTTTCATCTGACGAGAACACTCCTCCAAAAGGCTAGGTCTTTGTCCAGGTGATCACCTGCAAACTTCATTCTGGCTACAGATGCCCTATTAGCGCCACTGCGGTTGGCTCCAGTATAGGTGTTTGTAGCAAGCCGAGTGCCACCGCTCGTTTAAGAGATGAGAGAGACGAGTTTATTTTTTTGGACGCGACTGCATCTTTTTTATTTTACGGTCGTCACGTGGCTTTCTGTTCGCAATACACAATACACAATTCACGGCTGACTGTCCGTCAGCTCTTCTTCTGTCTCCAGTCCGTCCACTTTTGTCTCTGTCGACCAGCTTTTTAAGCGTCCAGGCTCACTGTTGAGGTAATCAGCACATTGTCCATCAATCAAACAATTAACCATCAGTGCTGATTAATAATCCCCAACAGCCGTGGCGCAGAGTTCCGAGAGCCGCCCCGCCCACTCTCTCTCTGCAGCCAACGCAAAACCACGCCCACCCTACCACAGTGTTTTAGCCACCCGTTTTTATGTAAGTCAATGCAACAATACAGTCAATATACAAAGTCAGTAATCCACAAGAAAAAGCAGTCGCAATAGGTGTTTTTTCTTCATTTGATGGCTCCCCATATGCTGATTTGTTAAGTTAGTGTGCTATTTGGATAAGCCGGTAATATTTTGTTGACGAATCAGGGACAATTTGTCACCACGGAGTCACTGTATCTCAGTCACGCGTTTAGTGGACGACTGGACTTCATGTCTCTACTGCGCAGTTCCTGGCTCCAGTTTGTACAACATGGCGGCGACCCGGGCTTGAGTTACTGGGTGACGTCACTTTTGACAGCAATATAACATAACAATTTAGAAAAAAAAGAGTGAAATTTTAGTTGTTTCAACATGCAAGCCTAAAAGCCAAAGGAATGTTCTCTTATCACAATGGTCAAAAGCCGCTTTTCCACCGCATGGTACCATCTCAACTCAACTCGCTCTTGGTACCAGGTAGCCTACTTCGTTTTCCACTGCACATAGTACCCCCGTCAATGTAGCTGGTCGTCATAGCGACGCCGCATGAAACTGCCGTTTCTGACCAATCAGTGGTCTGCAGTGTTTTCACGTCACCTTTTGGTATCGCCTCAGCTCGCTTGGAACCTCGACGGAGGTGATAACAAAAAAAGTACCAGGTACTAACCACAACTTTTGCCCGATGGAAAAGCAAAAAAGTCGAGCCGAGTTGAGCCGATACCATGCGGTGGTAAAGTGGCAAAACCGAAGCAAAACAATGGGATGTAATGCGATGGGTCTAAATAAACTAAGCGTTTCTAACATAGCAGGGACCGCATTTTGTTTTACGGCTACGATTTATGTGAATGTGGGGAGATCTTTTGATTTCAGGAGCACTTCATTTTGTTAATTAAAAATATCATCTGTGTTTGGAAGGGCGGCACGGTGATGCAGTGGGTAGCACTGTCGCCTCACAGCAAGAAGGTTGTGGGTTCGAATATTGGCTTGTGACCTTTCTGTGTGGAGTTTGCATGTTCTCCCCGTGTTCACGTGTGTTTCCTCTGGGTACTCCGGTTCACTCCCACAGTCCAAAGACATGCTGGTAGGCTAATTGGAGCCTGTAAATTGCACATAGGTATGAGTGTGTGAGTTAATGGTGTGTGTGCCCTGCAATAGATTGGCAGGTGTATTCCTGCCTCTCGCCCAATGCACGCTGGGATAGGCTCTAGCACCCCGCGACCCTGCTCAGCATAAGCGGGTATAAATAATGGATGGATGGATCTGTGTTTGGAGTAGTTGGAGATATCAGGAATGCTATGTACATTTTGTTACACCCTGGGGCATGTGTGTAACATGAGAAATTAATATTAAATTAATATTTTCTAGCGCGCACAAGGAAGGTTCCCAATATCAAAAATAAATAAGTGCGCATGGTTGAACACCTGCTTCAGAAAAAAACACGCATAACTTACGTAGCCAAAAAAAGAAGAACAAAACCCTTTAGCAACTGTGTAAGACCTCTGAGTCTGTGTAGGATACATAAGGCATTGCATTCTGTATAGATTGTATTTATTACAGACATTGAATCGGTTTGTGTATGGGGCTATGTGATAATTATATTGAACTAAACGATCTGCTGCCATGGTGACGAGAGGTCTGAGGAGGCTTGACGAATCGTCTTATTTTACGTGCTGTCCTTTGCACAATAAACTTCTATCTGTATCTTCAATTTATAATTGAAAAACGGCAATCATAGCTTATTAATTGTATTATTTTATGGAGATTGTATGGACGTACTAGATATATGACAACATATTGAATTAAGCTACAAATGTTTCTGGGAGTGTGCGTGTGTGTGTACGAGCGCGCGCACGCGTGCGTGCTTGCCTGGATTGGATTTTCTAGGCAATACCAAGGTATTGATTTGACATGGAGCCAGCGGATGTGCCAAAGTGGCCTCTCGCAGAAAAAGTTCAAAAGCAGTGAAGTTTGCGTTTTTGTTCTGTTACACATTAACTTTTTTTGTTGTAGCAAATAAGCTTTCAAATCTTGGTAGAAGAGCAGGAGAATGAATCACATTGCTCTGTTAGAAGTAGCCTACACTGTTCTGACTTTATGTCAGACCCTTTAACATGTTCGGTGGACAATTATTTGTCAATAATCTGTTTCGAATAAAACATAAAGCCTATTCATTTACAGTAGTTGCCCGTATGCATGCGTTAGTCTTTAATGTATGGTGATGGATTTGAAAGTTTCGATGAAATTCTGAGTGATTAGTATTCAGGTATTCTGATTGAATGATTAATCGATTGCCTAGTTTTTTCTGACAATTAAGAGTCACGCAGCATTTTAATAGACGAGGAAAGGCAAAAATATCAAACACACACAACGCTGCGTATTCAGTCAGGTTAGACAATACCTTTTTAGACAAACTGCATTTACGGGTAATATATTAATCATATAAGAAAAATACCTGACATTTTTGTATGTCATCCGTAAGATGTCTTTAAACAACCAAGTTGCACTCAATGGCCGCTCGAGAAACATTAAATGGTATGCCTTATATCGATATTAATGTCCAAACACAAATAATTCGTCTGGCAGCTTTTCATATTTCCACCTTAATGTGAAAGTGCAATGATTGAAGCCCGACGTGTGTGCCTTTGCGGACTTGTAGGCGCAGTCGTAGTTAGTTTTCGCTATGGCTGGAGCTGCGGTGATGTGGATCAAAACGGATTCCCTTAATCCGTCCATGAATGGAGTTCGATGGCAAATAGGCTACACACGTAAACGCAGCGGGGGCACGAACAGCTGGTCAGCCACTGCGCATTTACGCACAGGTAAAACGTGGGTGACGAGGTGGTTTCCGGTCCATTAGAAATGATTGATGCGCAGAGATTTACATATCCTATAACAGCTGTACATTTTGGGAATGATGTAAAAGGGGTGTATGGAGCGGCCCTCTGTCTCCGCCAATGAAAAAACCGGATAGAATACGTCACCCATACTGCTGGTCAGCTATAAAAACGGTCTGTAAAGGAATTTGGATCATTATTGTTGAATCAGTTGTAAAACTTCTATTGGCCCGGGACAGCTAAGATTATTCAAGGTATTTATTTTCCTGTTTCTTAAATGAGTTTACACAAGAATAAAGTCCTGATTTGAAATGTACATACTTTTTTATCATATGTAAATTCAAGAATCAGTTTTACTAAATGATTTGCATAAAATTAAGATTATTCATACATTTCAACAGGCTAAATGAAGACCTGCTCTTTTCCTCGTCTGTGATAACAGATGCCATCGTTAAGCACTAAATTTATTAAATATACGTTGAATTTTGATATCAATATTGATACAAAAACGATAGGCCTACATGGCAGCATGTACACGATTAAACGCATTGTTGGAAAATGTTTATAATGAAGTAGCTTATTGATTGAACATAAAAAACAATGTTTTGTGGTTATTCTTCTTCTATCTCCATAAATTTAAATTTGAAAGAATATTCCATATCAATGTGTTCTGTTATTTGTAGAGACTATTATAATATGATTATTTTCCCTGAATGTTGATTTGCTTCTTTATGTTTTTCTAGTTACGGCTCGTGTGTTAAGGGAAAGGCTGACATTTTCCTCTGAAGGGATAATTAGTTTCAGCCTGATTTCATTTTCCAGATTCACAAGTTCGCCTCTTATCTGAACTAGTCATATTGTCCCCTATTGCAACGTACTGCACCATCATCTATAGTTTCCGGGCACTATTATTACCCATTTTCACGCCGCGTTGTAAAACTATGATCAATTACTGGTGACCTGTAACGAAGAATACACTTTTTACTGGAGATGCCACTAATTTATAAGGTTGGCTTTAATGTGCTTTGAATAATCTTCAGAAGGTTTTACCAATTGGCATCGAGTTGCGTGTTTGTTAAAATAAAACAAATTGGGCTCAAATCATGTTTTCATAGAGATCTCAGAAATGTGTGGCTTATACTAAAATGCGGAGAAGCAGGATCTTGCAGGCCAGGTGGTGGAGAGGAAAGCTGTTGTTGTATTTTCTTAAATGATCGGCGCACAAACATTCTAATTTTGTTCTTAGTCTGAATATATATAACAGAAACATTATTTGAGCTGTTATTGGTCTCTCTATTTTTTAGCTACGACTGTATCATGGAGAGTAAGTCCTGTTTTATCCAAAGTAAAGAGAATGGTGTTCAAGGCAAACGAATACATGGCAACGGCGTGCATCATGCTGCCAAGACGGGTAGTATTAAACCGGCCGAACAGAAGGCCCGGAAACCGCGATGGAACATCCGAGCCTCCGAGATGTCCAGGAACACCCTGAATCCCATTCGCGCCATCGTGGACTGCATGAAACTGACGCCAAACCCTGACAAACCAATGATCGCGCTGTCCATCGGTGAGACCATTGGTCAAAGGAATATACTGCATAATAAAACCACACCTGCCCATATTACCTCCTGGCCTGTGTCAAGCGCTTAACCCTTCATGTGGCGGTAAACGTTTTGCAGATTACTACCAGTTTCACAAGGAACATCAGTTTTCTCTCATATCGATTACAAAATCTAAATTCTTTCATGTGATTATACATTGGCTAGTAGTAAATTTGTTTGAAAATTCTTATGGATTTGCAGGAGTTATTTTGAATTTCACATAATTTTACCTACATCTGATTTCATCTCATGTACACACATTCTCTCCCTCTCTCTCTCTGACAGGAGACCCCACTGTGTTTGGGAACCTGCCCACTGACGAGAATGTCCTACAGGCCATGAAGAACGCCATTGACTCGCACAAGTACAATGGCTATGCTCCTTCAGTGGGTGAGAGAGCGGGAGGGAAAGTGGGATGAGGGGATGGAGGGATGAGGGAGGGCAGACAGAGGGCAGTAAGGTCTGATGAATTTATATGAAGCACAGGTTTGTCAGGCCTGCTAAAGTGCGACTGAATCCCCATTTTACGTGTCCTAGCTCTTCCTGTTCAGAGTGAGGTCTCTTCTGTGAGTGACTGACCTACCGTGTGACTGACCTATGGTGACTGGCAGTCTGTCCATGCTCTGTGGGCGTGTTGTTTGTCTATCGGTTTGTGTGTTGCAGGCTTAGAAAATGAAACTCTCTCTCACTGTTTGGTCAGGCTACATGCAAAGCAGAGAGTCGGTGGCAAAGTTCTACAGCTGTCCTGAAGCTCCACTGGAAGGAAAGGTTAGTCACTTGTTGTCCTCAAATAGCCCTCATTCTCTTCAGCACACACACACACACACACGCACGCACGCACACACACACACACACACACACACACACACGCACGTGTCCACACACATACACCTTTACAGAATAATGCCATAATTGTTGTGTATCTAGCTTCTGCATTAGTCCATATGGGATGTGGGAGGGATTTAAATACCCATGGCCCATTTAAATGCCTGTGGCTTCAAGATAATAATAATAATAATAATATTTTTATTATATTTATATTTATAATAATAATAATAATAATTATTATTATTATTATTATTATTGTTTTTATTATAAATATAAATATAATAGAAATATTATTATTATTATTATTATTATTATTATTTAATGTATATATCACATACTTCTAATATAAATATACTTAAAACTAAGTGTTTCAGAAAGGGTAGGGTAAAATGGTAATACAGTATCCTTTCTTTTCCTTTTTACAAGCATATTTTTACCTGCTTTTTAACTGTTTATTGACGGAGCCCTGGAATGCCCAGTCGTATGTGTAGGCTCACTAACACCGCATCACTCTCTGTTGATGCAGGAGTGTGCAGACTGGGATTTCCTCTGAGGTCATGCTATGAGCTGCTGCTTCTTTTTCACAGTGCTGGAATGCCACAGGCATATGGCAAGCCTCCAAATGACCTTGGACAATGGGTCACACTTAGGACAATGGGTCACGCTTGGGCTAACTGTGTTTTCATCACAGATATGTTGTGTATTAGTGCACTGTGGTGTGGCAGTTGGGGAACTATGCCAGGATCTCAGACCTTGCTGGCCAAATCCCAGTTGGGGTACTGCTGTTGTACCCTTGAGCAAAGATATTATTTGACCTGAATTGCTTCAGTAAACATCCGGCTCAAAAAATGGTTTGTCTGGAAAAACAATAACCTGGTGAAGCCACTCTGGATAACTGTTAACCACAGTTCTCTCTTTCTCTCACTCTGTTGTAGGATGTGATTTTGACCAGTGGCTGTAGCCAGGCCATAGATTTGGCCATCAGTGTGCTCTGTAACCCAGGACAGAACATTCTGGCACCCTGCCCTGGCTTCTCTCTCTACAAGACTCTGGCTGTGTCCTTGGGCATTCAGGTCAAACTCTACAACCTGCAGGTAACACAGATACAAACATGAACATACACAGACACATAGACATACACATACACGCGTGCACACGCACACACACAATCACACACTTATTTACCTATTTACCGTCATTTTTATTCATTTTTTTATGACAAGCCTGGATGGGCTGAATGGCATTTTTGTCAGTTCTCCTAGGTGCAACCTGTGGTATTAGTTCTTGCCTCAAATATATATATTACATTACATTACATTATATATATGTTTTATGGAGCTATAGAAAAGGAATAGTAAATTGTTAAATGATGTACTTTGACCAAACATTGCTAAACTAAGGAAATTCAAAATCTTATTACAAAAACACAGATGATAAATAAATAGGGATGTAATGAATCTGACTCCTCTAAATATCTAGTTTTTAAATCAAATGAGTTTCACATTGCCCTGTTATCATAAAAATAGTTGCTGGGTTATAATTATTCCAGGGACATTGGGGAAATGCAAATCTCCATGCAAATCTTTTTCTCTTGCAAAAGTAAAGGATTCTAACTCAGTAAAAGTATGGCGAAATGGATTACTTCTGTAAGAGTGGAGTGTCTTTTATGAGAATAAGATCATTGATAAGATCATGGTGTATGGTTAGACACTGTAGTTAGGTGTCAATGAGGCGTTTGCAAGAGGTCATTAAGAGGTCAGTGAGAAGTCGCTTCCTGTCTGACCTACTCTGCAGCCAGAGAAATGCTGGGAGATAGACCTACACCACCTGGAGTCTCTGATCGATGAGAAGACAACCTGTCTGATCGTCAACAACCCTTCCAACCCCTGTGGCTCTGTCTACAGCAAGGAGCACCTGCAGCAAATCCTTGCAGGTGAGTCCTCGTGCCTACCTGTCCACAGCCTGGCCCCTCCCCCTGACACACAGCCCAGCCCCTTCCCTTGATACTGTTTCTCTCTCCTCTCCCTTCAGTTGCCTCCAGGCACTGCATCCCCATCCTGGCTGACGAGATCTATGCGGATATGGTGAGTCTTGACAGAGAGAGTGAGTGGATGTGAGTACGGGAGCGTGTCAGAAAGCAAATGAGTGAGCGAGTGAGTGAGTGAGTTAGAAAGTGATTGAGGGATTTAGTGAGTGAGTGAGCCAGTTTGTGAGAACGTGAGCAATTGTTTGAAAGATGAAGTAAGGGAGTGAGTGAAGGAGTGAGCAAACAAGCAAATGAGTGAAGGAGGGATTGTACCTCTGGTGGAAGAACACAAATGGACACGTATGATACATGGGAGAACTGTATCATGTATTTCCAGTTGATTAATTAGTGAATTATCATATGCTGGGAGTTGGAAAAGTTTAGATTTCGGAAGATGTGGCTGCAGTGGGGAAGGGTAATTGAACAGTTTGTTATGGAATCTTGAGATCAAGTGTGGCAGATTAATTATGAGGCAGAAGAGAGTAAATGGGGTAAAAAGTGTACTAGGTCAGGGTAATTTATGGTGGAGTATTGTTGGGTTGGGGTGGGGTAATTTAGAGTTGAGATGGGGTAGATTAGAGTTGAGGTGGAGGAGATTAGAAGATGGATAGAGCAGATTAGAGTTGGGGTGTTCAGTAGCTGGTTCCACTTCGAGCTGCAGATGTGGACCAGAATGACTTTGCATTTTTTTGTCCATGTGGTAGCAGTTAAAACAGATGTGTCGGTTGGGGATTGGGGGAAGTGAGATATAGGCCCTCTTTCTGTGATGAGGTGCCTTATTGGTAGCTAGGAGGGTGGGGTTGTGTGTTCTTTGCATGTGTTAATGGTTAGAGGGAATGTGAGGTTGAGGTGCAACGGGACGGGGGTGAAAGGCCCGCTTTTTGGTGGTGTGGTGCCTTATTAGGAGCTGACAGGGCAGTTGCTGAGCCGCACAGGTCCATCAGCCTGCTCCAGCCAATCAGGAACATGTATGGTCAGGGGTAAGGCTCCCCACCCCAAATTTACTATGCTGTTGCTGATAAGAACCAGCTGTAGCAGCGACTGCACTACGTAGTGCTTTGTGGTGCTTTATATTGTGTATTACGTGGTGTTTTGCTGTTGTATAGGATTGTGTACTGCTGTGTAGTGTTTCATAGTTGTGTATCTCAACTAAAACACTTTCAATGTATAAAAATGGCAAGATTACTCACACATACAATGTACGGTCTGTAAGTCATTAATTTAAACTTGCAAAATCTTGGCCTGCCATTAAACGTATTGATTTCAAAATGAGGCCAAGTTACAACAAACAATACTGGCTCTCTTAGCTCACACAAATTAAACAAGCTGTATTCCAATGCAATGCTACCCAATGTTTCCTAAATTATTTAATGTAACTTGCCCCTGTGCTTTTTAGCTTACCATCTGAACAGAATGTGGTTATTCAAACTTTAAAGTTTGGGCTTTACTATATGGATGTGGAAAGTTATATCCACCTCAGGCTGTAACTTGGTGTTTGGTATTCCTGCCATCCCTATTGTTGCATAGTGTTGTGTAGTTCTGTGAAGTGCAGTGTATAGTGTACTGTTTGGTATAGCGCAGTGTATAGTTTTATGTCATGTGGCGGTGTGCAGTGTTTATTTATTTATTTATTTTTTTATTTAAAGCTTTATTTTACCAGGAAGTCCCATTGAGATCAAAATCTCACAGTGTTGCACAGTATTGCACAGCGTTCTGCAGTGCTGTGTAGTGTTGTGTTTCACAGTGCTGTGCAAGGTTGTGTTTCACAGTGCAGTGCAGTGTTGTGTTTCACGGTGTTCTGTAGTGTTGTGTTTCACAGTGCTGTGCAGTGTTGCACATTGTGTAATGAGCTATTGTTTCTCCAGGTGTTTCCAGGCTGTGGTTTCCACTCCTTAGCAGCGCTCAGTACAGATGTGCCCATCCTGTCCTGCGGTGGCTTGGCTAAGCGATGGCTGGTGCCAGGCTGGAGAATGGGCTGGATCCTCATCCATGACCGGGCCCAAGCTTTCGGACCTGAGGTGAGCCTACATACTAACACACAAACACACGCACACGCACACACACGCACACACACGCACACACACACACACACACACACGCACACACACACGCGCACATATGCGCACATACACACAAACACACACAGGCACACACACACACACACACACACAAACACACACACACACACACACACACACATATACACACACACACACACACCCACACACCCCACTAACCAGTATATCTCTTTCTCTCCCTGTCTCTCGCTCTCTCTCTCTCTCTTTCTCTCGCTCTCTCAGATCCGGGAGGGTCTGGTAAAGCTGAGCCAGCGTATTCTGGGTCCCTGCACCATTGTCCAGGGAGCACTGGACTGCATTCTGAACAATACACCCCAGGACTTCTACAGCAATACCATCAGCCTCATCCAGGTCAGTCGGGTCAGAGAGAAAGTCAACCCTGTTATTTATAAAGTCAGAGGATAAAATCAAATGGTGACATAAGAGGTGATCCCAGGACACCAAAAAGGAGATATGCTTTATCATTAGGAAAGCCAATGTAGAGAAAAATATATTATATTATATTATATTATATTATATTATATTATGATTTTTCCTGCTTTATGTAATCTTGCACATTTTTATAATATGCAACAATTGCCTGAAAAGTCCCTCATGAAAATATATATTTCTGTCTATCTCATTTCAATTCAGTTAATTCAGTATGCTTTATTGGCATGACAAAATTATACAATTATATTGCCAAAGCTTGTTGAATGAGAAAACGTAGCACATCAACATGAAAACACAATAAAATAAAAAAAAATCCCAATTGGGAACTGCTGTTGTACCCTTTAGCAAAGATATATAAAACTATGATTTGTGTGTAAAAATTATAAGCTGAGTAAGCCTCACCCCTCTCTCTCTCTCTCTCTCCTTCTCTTAGTCAAACTCACAGATTTGCTATAATGCCCTGTCCACTATCCCTGGCCTGAGCCCAGTGAAGCCCTCAGGAGCAATGTACTTAATGGTGAGTCTCCTCCTCCGAAGTGTTAAGACGTTCAGGAGGGAGGCAGTTGGAGCATAAGTTCAAAGAGAGGGAGTAGGAGCCATGGAGGGGTGGGGCCAGGGGGCTCAATTACGGTGGGGTGAGTTCATGGGGTGTCAGTAGCTGTGGGGCAGCATCTCGCACTCAGCAATAGCCCAAGGCCCAGCAAGGTAAATGTGACACTGACTTGTGTGTGTGTGTGTGTGTGTGTGCGTGCGTGTGTGTGTGTGTGCGTATGTATATGCCTGTGTTTTTAGGTGGGGATCGAGATGAAACACTTTCCCAGTTTCCAAAGCGACGTGGACTTCACCGAGCGCCTGGTGACCGAGCAATCTGTGTTCTGCCTCCCGGCAACGGTACAGTGCTGTCCCTCCTCCTGACCACTCACCAAACACTAAAACAACCGGTCATTCACATCAACCTCACACTGCTAATGCGGCTTTTAAAGTGGAGCTCCACCCAAAACATCATGATTTGGTATGTTCTCAGTATAAGTGGTATATCCTGAATATCTTCTATCAAAATGAAATATTTTATCTGTATCGCTTGTTGTTATTCAAGTGTTATCTATCTTTCGAATTTGACATTACACGTTAATGACAAAAAAATCTACCGTGTTCTCAATGTTTCTGAAGTTATGCTCACAGTGTTAACACAAAATTTGTAGTCTCGTTTTAGTTTAATCTGAACTGCAATCTCCCATACCATTTATGAATACATTCTCTGCAAAGGTGGAAAGAAAAGGCATTATATCCAAGTCACATCATTGTTCGGGGTGGGGTTCAATGCATTTTTTCACTGATATAATACTTTGTGGGCTAAATATCACGTGATATACTGGGCATTCGAGATCAATGAATTATTGATATGAAATGCAGATGTATGTTCCCCTGTTAAGCTTAGTGGTCTTTGAGAATAAGATGTGCTTGATTGTGACCCTTCCTCTGTTTTGCCCCAGGCCTTTGATTACCCCAATTTTTTCCGGATCGTGGTGACAGTACCCCAGCACATGATGGTGGAGGCCTGCGGTCGGATCCGGGAATTCTGCCAGGCCCACTACTGTCCCAGCAGCCCAGACAGAAATGATCTGGACCAATGAGCCGCGAGGACAGACACGGGGAAAGAGAGATGAGAGAGGGAGGGAGAACAAGAGAGAAAGATGAAGGAAAAGCTGGATAGTTAGGGGAGGAGTGAAGAAAGAACGGAAAAGGGATTAAGGAGGGAGTCGATTCTTACCTTTTACACCATGGAAACACAAATTGAAAATCAAATGAGATCTATTTGTATTTCTGTAGCTTTTTGTAGGTGGTCAAATGCTGCCTTCCTGTATTTATTGGCTGTTGCCATATTCATTACTAACCTTGAAGTGCTGTGGTTGCTTTGACAGCTCCTCTATTGCTGGAGCTCCCTCGAGTGGAAGAGCTCCGGCAGGCTTTCAGAGCCAGGGGCTAGAGTTCTGCTCCTTCCCTTTATTCTTGCTCTGTACTGGGGGCAGGCCAAACCCACAAGCTTGGGCAGATCCAGGCAGCAGAAAACAAAAGAGGTATACAGAAAACAACACAGGTGTATCTCAGTCCTGCTTTTTGAGCTGTGCAGTGATAGCCTTGCATATAGTCATGCCCCATGTAACTGCATACTTCCTTGTATTATCAGTACTGTTCTAATACCCTCTGTGGAGATCTATACAATATGATGTATCGAGTGTATGCTTTACATCTCTTAGATTCCACTACGTGCTCAGTAAATTTTGACTTCTCATAGTGGAAGTCAGAACCACAGTTGTTCTGTTATTTTATTTTATTCATTATTTTCATCCTGTGTCAATTGCATGGTCATGTAATGAACAAGTTAATTGAAAGGATGGGGACAGTTGTGTCAAATTGGTTGTTTTTCCTTTGTGCTAATCAAATTAGTGTTTCAAATGAAACAATGACTATGAGGCAAAATTCACAATGTCTGCATTTATTTTATGTGTTTTTTAAACAGGCATTGAACTATAGTGCCCTCCAAAAGTATGGGAATGGTGCAATTAAATTAGTTATTTTTGCTACATATGTAAGGCATCTGGATTTCAAAAGATGAATATGAAACAAAAGTACAGATTATTTCATGGTATTTGCATGCATTTACCCAAGCAGTTCCATTCTCGCACTGCCACTAATTTTCATATTCAATTTTTTAGAAACAACTATGGTCATAGATCCTTTTTTCATGCATATACAATTTGCCCGCTTCCTGAGTTTTGCTATTATTCCATATATCGGATCTTTAGACAAAATACAATATTTGACAAAGTAAACCTGAGTAAACACAAAACATTTTTCATGATTCATAAAAAAGCTACCAAACACCCATATCACTCACGTGAAAAAGATATGAAACTATTCAGTGTGACAAATATGCAGTAATAGAGGAAATCAGGAAGGGGGCAAATACATTTTCACGGCACTGTACTAAGACATGGAACACTATCACTTTTGCTCAGAACCATCCCCCCACTCACAGCCTTCAAATGATCATACAAGCACTTACCTGATTTAAAACCAGTCACGTTCTCAGTGATCCTTACTTGAAGCTATCCTTGCTTTCTTTTATATCTATAGATTTTCAGTTTTCTCTATTTTAATGTTGCTTTCTTTTTATTAAGCTGTTTCCTTTTATTTAACCCCCCCCCCCCAGGGAAGAAAACTGCACTGCAGAACAGTTTCTAAACTTGGGGTGGGCCCAGGATTATTTGTAATTAATGTATATTGTACAAACATCTTGTATACGTGTTATGCTTTTCATTTTTCCCCCTGTATTAGTAAATAAATTGAAAACTGAAATTGAAATATGTTTTACCATTTCACAATAACCGCCGTTTTTCTGTTCAGTACCCCCATTTTCAGCTGTGGAACAGTAAGTTAACAGATGAAAAATAGGTGTTAACTATTGCTTTGGTGTTTCCTTTTACATTGATTATTCACACATAAAATAGCAGTGTCCAGTCTTAGTTTTAGCCTGTTTTCATCTGTGGAGATTGCATCTGGAGGCAGAGGCATACACCATCATGAAGACCAGAGAACTATGGGTGAAAAACAACTGACCTGTAAGCTCAGAGAACAGACTAATTCATTATGAAAGATAGCACAGAGACTGGGTATATCAAATACAGCAGTTTGGAAAGTCTTGAAAAAGAAAGAAACCACTGGTGGACTATGAAATAAACACCGGCTACAGATTGGCTAAGAAAGGCTGTGAAGAAAAACCCTAGAACAACAGTCAGTGACATCACCAGCAGTCTCCAGGGAGCAAGGGTGAAAATATCACAAGCCATCATATGCAGAAGACTGCAGAATTATAGAGGCTACACTGCAAGATGCAAACCTTTTATCAGCAAGAATTGAAAGGCCAGATATTTATTGATGATGTAATGGAGGATGGCAGCAGTAGGATGAACCTGGAAGCGTACAGATTTTGTCTGGCTATATACAAAAAAATCCTCAAATCTCATTGGCCAGCACTTCATCCTGCAGCAAAACAACTACCCCAAACATACTGCCTATGCAATCAAAGTATTCATCAATGGGAAAAAGTGGAAAGTTTTGGACTGGCCAAGTTAGCTGATTTAAATCCAACAGAGCATGCATTTCACTCACTGATGATAAAACCCCCAAAACAAAAATGAGATTGAATGCGACATTTCCTATACTTAACATGAATTAATGCAATGTAAAATGTAATAAAAAGTTGTGTAAGTCACTCTGCTTAAGAGCCTCTGCAAAATGCTGGTAATGTAATGCAATTTCCGAAGAAGATACCAAATGATTGGTGATGTCAGTGGGTTGTAGACTTGATACAGTTATTGCATTTAAGGGCTATGCAAACAAATATTACACATTATTGCTTTGATTTACTTTTCATCCGTTAACTTACGTTTGCACAGCTGAAAATGGGGGGACTTAATGGATAACCCCAATTTCATAACAAATAACAAATTTCACTCTACGTTTCCCATACTTTTGGAGGGCACCGTATATTACAACAATGCCATTCAACGAGTCCTGTCCTCCTATTCCAAGTCAGCAAAAGCATTAAGATAAATGCCCGTCAGCTGTTTCAAATTTCTCTGGTTTGCTCTATAAATGGAAAGCTGCAAGAATCAGGGCATGGGTTATATCCATTGGAAGCATTTTATAAGCTAAAAGATACAATACAATAAAACTGCAGGTGTAAAAGATACAAGACAATAAAACTACAGGTGTATGCCTGAGAACTGAGTATGACAACCAAGAAAGCTTTTCTGAGGATGAAAAAAAGTCAATTGGAGCCATTGCAGAATGTTTGGTCTATTCTAAAGTCAACAGTACAGAATGTCCTAAAGAAGGAACTAACAACTAACGGACTTAGGAATTGCCAATGGCCAGGCCATCCATGAAAGATATCAGAAAATGATGACAGGATGATTGTAAGACCTCTTAAAAAAATCCTAAATTGCCTGCTTGAGTAATACATGGGGGGGGGGGGGGGGGTATCGCAGGACACTGTGTCAGACTGAGTGAGGCTAATTACAGCAGCTATACTTTCTGATGTAAACTTCTCATCAGCACCAAGAACAGAAAGGTATGATTGGAATTTGCAAAGAATATACTAAGATGGGCCTGATGAGTTTTGGAACCAATTCTTATGGACACATGAGACAAAGATAAACGTTTACTAGAGTAACGGAACGATGAAAGTGTGGAGAAGGAGGGAACCCTCAGCATACTATTTCATCTGTCAAGCATGATAGATGCAATGTGATGGCTTGGGATTGCATGGCTGCATCTGGAACCTGTATTGATGGTGTAACAAGTGATGGCAGGAACAGAATGGGAGCTGAAGTCTACAGAGACATATTGTCCACCAATAGCCTGAAAAACGGCACCAAGCTCATTGGATGGAACCTCACCATATAATAAGACAATGACCCAAAACAATCAACAAACATAACCCAGGAGAAAGGAAGAGTTTCATGAAGCCCAGTCAGTCCTCAGATTTAAACTCATTTGAACATGCCTTTCACTTGCTCAAAAGGAAACTAAAGTCCAAAACTCCAGCAAACATACAGCAAGTGAAAGAGACCATGGTAAAATCTTACCAGAATATTTCAAAGGATCAAATTATGAACCTAGTGATGTCCATGAGTCGCAGACTCAGTGCAGTCATCAAATGTTAGGTATGCAACACAATGTTTACCCTGCAAGTCATTTGTCAAAAATGTCTTTTTCCGAGAAAAATGCTGACCTGAAATAGCGGGACTTGAATGGCATGGTTATAATATAGTTCAATGTCTGTTTAATTATTTTTTTTAAAACCACAATAAATAAATGTAGACATTTTGAATTTTGCCTCATAGTCATTGTTTGATTTGAAATGCAAATATGATTAGTACAGAGGAAAAACAACCAATTTTCCAAGATACATAAAAAGTTATTGATTTCAGCATTAAAAAAATACCAAGCAACAGAATGGCAGTTGAAGTGTACAGAGACATAATGTCCACCTGTAGTCTGAGAAATGCCACCACACTCTCAGAATGAATAATGTGTACATCATTTCACAACCAAAAATTTTAATAAATAATTAGCAAAACTAGGTATATGTATGTGGGTGTATGTACTATGTATGTGGATGTGTGTGCATATGCTCATATGCATGTGTTTTTGCATGGTGACAGGACTGTAGTTACAGATATGATGAGGACACTGGAACTACAGCTGAATGAATACTTTGCTCTGACTGCATCTCTATATGTTTGCCGAAGTCTCAATACCAATAAACCAATTTAGCAATTTAGCCCGGAAAAAAACATTCGCTAAACAATAACATATATAATAAATGGTGTAACTAAGATGTACAGTAGAATTTCACAAAAAGGCCAGTGTGTGTATATATGTGCATACATGTGCATGTGTGTGTGTGTGTGTGTGTGTGTGTGTGTATGTGCTAACTTAAAAATGATGATTAATTTGTAATCTGAGTAGATTGATTGATCTGTGATACAATTGCAACCTAGGAATAGCATTTTATATTATAAAAAATGCATTTTTTGCCATTCAACTGTCAGTTCTTTGGGTGAGCATGGTCATCTGGGGGCGTGGCTCTGGTCTGGTCATCTTGGGGTGTGACCTTGATCTGGTTGTTGGGGGGGAGGGGTTTCCCCAGATGGTGTCCCGTGGTAATGCCGTAAGGTTCCCCGCTGCGTTCCTCCTTCAGGTGAGGCCAGAGTCGATACCCCCCTGTGAAGCTCAGGTCAAACAACTCAGAGGGGGCGAAAGTGAGGGGCGCCTCCTCCCAGAGGCCCCCCAGCCTCGCCCGCCACCCCTCCAGCATGGCCTTCCGTACCTGGGGGGGGCAGAAGGTTGGTGCCCAGAAAATCTGAGGGGCCAAGACCTGGAACCCACAGAAGTGCAGCACACCATTCTACAGGGTGAGAGAGAGACGGGGGAGAGGGGGAGAGGGGGAAGACAGAATAGGATGAATGGAGAGACTGATTGCGATCACTGACAGCAGGGGGTGGGAAGTGGGGTCTGGTGGGGTGGTAGATTGCCATCACAGAATGGGGCACCTGTGGCTATGGCCTGTAAGGTTACACTAAAAATATTTTCCAGGACAATTAATTGGTTTTCAGGACATTTACTGTAATGGCAATTTTCTCATTTTCCATGACCGGAAAAATGAATAAGAAAATTCCAGGTTTTCCAGATTTTCCAGAATGCGTGGGAACCTTGACTTGGAAAACCATGACCAGATCAATTTTAAAATGCACAAGAATTGATACCATGGAATGATAACTTGTTGACAAGATAACTGTTCATATAAAGCAAGTGAATGCAATGCATACTCCTGCATTGTAAGTCACTCCCGTTCAGAGTTTGTGCTAAATGAATATCATGCAAAGAATATAATACAGCTTTGGAGTCTAGCCATGTCACTCTACTTCCTTGTTGCACCTTCTCTTTCCTCTTATTAAAACCCACCACCAACCCTGCCCCAAACTGACATGCTCACATTCCCTCCTCACCTGTAAGGGCCACAGTGTGACATTCATGTCCCCATTTATTCCATCTGGAAGGAACATTGACTCAGGTGCTCCTGTGCTGAATGACAGTATCGCTTTCTTATCCTAGAGAAACAATAACTTGTTAAATCACACCTACAAACACACACTGTACATGAAGACACACGTGCATACACAAACATAAGCTACATATACCCATACACACAAACACATACACCACACGCAGGCAAATGCACATTCTGAAATGCACCCACATGTAACCTTACGCACTAACACATGCAAGCCCACAGATGGACACAAGCCACACACACCCATACAGGCTATGATACGTACACACGCATACAGACTCACAGGTGCGTACACAAACACGTACACTTACGTGCATTAATACATACAGCCACACACACTCAAGCCATACATATCACACATACACATATACACAATGACCCATGCACACACTCACCAACACATACACTTACAGACCCAGAGCTCACACTACTAGCACATTAGAAGCCTCTGTCGTGACGGAGACACAACAGTCTTGCCTTAACTTCTGGGAACCGTACACAGTGAAGCATTGATAGGGTTTCCAAGAATTACAGAAGCCTTTCCTAAAACATTTTCACCCCCCCTACTTAAAATCAAATATAGAATGACCAATCAACAAAAATTCAGGAGAGTGAAGACTGATACATTTTTTATGTATATACTATATATAGTGAAATATTACCATATCTTCATTTTTGATGATATATTTAGATTCTTGTTGGTATATGTTATTTCAATGCACAGTATTTTCAGTAGGTTTTTGTAAGGCAAAAGACAGAGGGTGCAGCTGGATGAGCGGACCAGTATGGTGCGTTCTTTCCCTGAACCACACAGAAATGCACTGTCTACCATCTGTACAAACCTCCCACGGTACTTTACTAAAAGCTGGGTAGTTTCCTCAGTGGCCAGGCCAAATTCCTAGTCTGGCAATCCCAGTTTCATAGTCTGAATTCTTACCTCCTCCTCATGGCGAAATAATCAAGATGGTTAAGGAAGTAAGTCTCACCCCCCGCCCCCCACCCGCCCACCCCCTTCCACCACACACACACACACGCACAGGCACACAGACAAACAGACACACAAAACTCTGGGGGCAATTGGGGCAATTTCAATGTTCTTAGCTGGAGTTTAAGCCTCAGGTTTAAAACTTAAACCTGAGGTTTTAACTGCAGCTAAGTGCACTGCAATTGATCCACAAGGTTTTCTCCCTTGAAGCAACTGAAGTAATTCTAGTCAGGGTCAGGGTCAAAGTTAGTTACCTTAAATATGCCATTGTTGTACATCTTCACCAAAGAAAAGGCAAAACCTTGAGTCAGCACTCTGTCCAGCCAGCCCTTCAGGATAGCGGGTACACTGAACCAATACATGGGGAACTAGACAGATGAGAGACACACAGACACATATGAGAGGGGGTACAAATTAGGCACAGAGACAGAAGTTTGACAGATAAGATATCTCAGCTAGTAAGCATACAATGGCCCAGTGGCAGATTAAAAACAGGCACTACGGCACTCCACTAGTGGACTGCTAAGTGAAGGATCCTGCGGCCAGTGACCCACTGTATTGTCGATTTGCAAAATGCTGGCATGCTAACAGCTGTAGCTGACAGTGGTCCCAGTAGATTCTTGCTTGCTGGGATAGCTGACAGACAGCAAAATCTTCTGGGCATGACCTCTGACCTGGAAAATGATGAGCTCGGCCTCCTCCACTTTGCGATGCTCCTCTTTGATGTCATCGCTCAGCCGCCCCTCCTCCCATGCCCACATGGATTCGTCGCCATAGCAGAAGTGCTCTGGGTTCCTCAGCTGACCTGGGAGCAAAGACACAGTGCCAGCTGAGATACAAAGAGCCAAATAGGAGTAGAGGTCTCTGCTGCACGCGTAAACACAAGAGAGATCTACATGCATGTGCCTGTGAGAGAGAAAGAGGGGCCCATATACGTGTGTGTTTGTGTCAGAGATAAGTCTGCGTGAGCACGTAAGAATGAGTGTGTGTGTGAGAAAAAGAGAGAGAGAGAGGGAGGGAGAGGTGTGAGTGTGTGTGTGAGAGAGAAAGAAAGAGAGGGAGAGGTGTGTGTGTGTGCGTGTGTGTGTGTGAGAGAGAGAAAGGGGAGAGGTGAGTGTGTGTGTGTGAGAGAGAGATAAAGGGGAGAGGTGAGTGTGTGTGTGTGAGGGAGAGATAAAGGGGGAGAGGTGCGTGTGTGTGTGTAAGAGAGAGAGACAGAGAGAAAGAGAGGGAGAGGTATGCGTGTGTGTGTGTGAGAGAGAGAGATAGAGAGAGGAAGAGGTACATGAGAGAGAGGTGTATGTGTGAGAGAGAGAGAGAGAAGTGCATGCATGTGTGTGTGTGAGAGAGAGAGAGAGAGAGAGAGAGAGGTGTGTGTGCGTGCGGACAGTACCAGTGATGTCCCGCACGGTTGCAGAGGGACTGAAGTTCATGGCGTAGAGGTCAGAGATGACCACGCGACAGCCCTGCTGCTCCAGCACCTCCACCGCCACGTCCCGCGCCGCAGCATTGAAGGAGGCGGGGCTCTGGTGGGTGTACACAATCAGCACGTTCCTGCCTGCTACAAACACACCATACACACAAGCACACACACGTGCGTGTACACATACATTCATTCGCACACACATCGATGCACACAGACAGGCAGAAGGAGAGCATCTCTGTGAACCAGATGTTGGCCTTTGCACTCTGCTTGGCCTCTGCTGGCAAGGTAAGCCCTTGGATCTAAACTGAATTTGATTCATTGAAGGTAGGCGACATACATCTGGAATTTCCCACTCCCTGCTGGAAACTCAGACTGATTTATTCACTGCAAAACTCTTGTAGTAAATTGCTCATCAAAGAACCGATGCAGTTCTTCACTGTTTTTCTTTCTTGCTCTAGTCCAGAGGTGGGCAACGAAGGCCTTATCTATTTTTGGTTTTCAAGCCAACTTTTGGCCTTAAATACTTAACTAGCCCTAACATTTGTCTCGTTAAGTGCATGAACGACAGCCGAAGATGTTCTTATATGAAATGTTTTAGAGTGATCATCTAATTTACAAATGAACCAGTTTTGGTGTATGTAGTCAATTAGCTTATTTAGCCAGGATAACTGGTGGAAACAAAAATGAACACGCACACACACTGGCCATCTACAACCAGAATTCCCCACCCCTGCTCTAGCCTATACCTTTATTTTACTATAATACAACAGAGTACGAGTTAAGTGGCAAGACAGTTATAAGAGTGCCAAATCACCAAAAGGCTTGGGTCCTAAAGGACGCAATACAACGGTCTCTGATTGTGACAAGAACAATTTCAGAAATGACAAGTATGTCACAAGATTGAAGCTTTCATTCAGCATGACCACTGGTGCACGAGGCTCTACCGACCACACACAACACCCAGAGCGATTTGCAGTTTCAGCTGTCACCTCGTAATCTGGGTCGCCTGTGGCCAAGGACACCACCATGGATTTTGGGCCCCATGAAAAAAGTCTTGCATTGGGCCCCACAACCCCATCCAAGCATAATTACTGTAACCATCTCCAGAATTATAATTAACTCATTCAAGACTTTAAATAACTGTACCTTTGCACACTTGCAGCTCTCTTGTAGTTAATTTTTTTATGGTCCCTGTTTATGGTTTTTTTATGGTCAGAGCTAACTAGCCCCCCCCCCCCCACGAGACGCACAACAAGCAAACAAGCACCAAGCAAATAGTGTCACATGTAGGCAACAAAACAGCGAAGATACTGTACCATTCCCTTTTACCATTTCATGCGCAATATCTGCTACAGAAAACGGAGGGAGCCATTTTTGACAATTTTCAATTTTTGCCAGAAGGTAGGCTATTACCCGGTAGTACACAAATAAAGGATGGATGACACCTTTAATGGGGAAAGAGGGTGCGCAACGGTGAATATTTGACAATTTATTTTACTTCAAACATGTCTTCGTGTTCGTGTTCATGTCTTTTCTTCATCCACACCGCTGCAACAATTCGCCTGCAGTTTGTGTTACTCCAGAACAAACCTCCATTGTATTTTTAATTTAGCCTGCTTGTAAACACCAAACTTACTAGATCGGAATATCAAACTAATGGCATTTATTATAATTAAATTAACTATAATCATTGCCATAATCATACTTACCCATGACTAGCTGTGGTGCTCCCGTCCGTAGCACACTCGTAAAAACCGTGCGTCTCGACTCTCTTCCACTGTTTCGTCTAACTCTTCTTATACTGACGTTCAGACAGGCTGCGTGCGAAACACAGCCATATCGGATGCGATTTCCTTATCAAAAGGAGAGCGTTACGGAACACATGATCAGTTTTCACTTACAGAGACAAAGCCTTAAAAAAACGTGGGTCTTGAACCGGTCTATCCAGACAGGAGGGCTGTAAGCCATCACTCGAGAGGCGTGTCACAGTAGCCTGCAAGGGAACCGAAGCCTTGTTCCAGAACCGGTTGATTCACGGTGGTCTGATCTGCACCCTCTTTTATAGGTTGATTTATACACCAGGTCATGCTTTGGCCAAGAACAGGGTCTTCGTAGGCACGACAGTATGTCTTTATTTTCTCACCACAGTCATTGCTTCGATGTGTTTTAATGATGGTCACTTTTTGGTTTAAATATTTACTTTTGCCTTTAATACATAACTTTGGGATACTAAATGAGACAATTAGATCAATCACCTTAAACATTCTAAGTATAGAGGAAATGCATTTTGTGCACCTTGCGATTATTTCGATGCCAAATCACTTTAGTATCATGACTGCCATTCAAAATCAGTATAGATTGTTTGATAAATTCTTTGAACAAATTGATTCTACCAGTGGAAGAAACAAAGAAAAAGACAGAAGACAAAGAAAGATGGGCCTGTACAGTCATAATAGTAGTGTTTTCTTTTGTAACAGAAATATACTGTATTTTCATACAGTGAACATATGTTGTTCATTGAAGTAGCCCTCTACTCTAAGGGGATATTCCTGACTTGATTTTCTACCTATACAATTGCAGACAATTGCTTTACTGGTTTACAGTAGAATATACATAGCTTTTCATTAACAACAGGAATGTTGGCACTGACCTCAACTCACTGATTTTATATTTTTCTGTCAAATAAGTTGGCTATCTGTTTTGTGCATGCAAAAACATTTTAACAAATCTTTTAACCTCTTCTTCACAGACAAATATTTAATATGAATTTAAAAAAGAAATGAATCTATCATTTGAATAATAAAGTAACTTTTTATGTTTCACGTGTTGACTAGTTAGAACTACAGCAACCTTATTCATTTTTTCACTTAGCATTTTTCACTTTGCATTATCTTCCTCATCAACATCATCAGCCCTGATCATAAAATGGCCCTGCTTGGAGCCTCCCTCTACTATGTATCCGTGACATTGGCTCTGGCATTTTTCTCATCAGACTGAGCACGTGCCGACTGGTGAAAGAATGCAGCTCGCCTGAGAGGATCCTGAATGTCAAGCTTGTGAGGAATGTTACTAGTGCACTCCTGTCACGGGCCATGACAGGTAACTGTGCTGCCATTGGTGTGGTATGGGACAGGTCATTGCAAGGGAGGCAGTTTAGATGGGTGGTTCCACAGCAGCAGAAGTATAGTGACATGCTCCTGATTGACCACCTTCTTTGAACCCTGTGAAGACAGTTCACGCGAGGGGTCTGTCAGGTTGTTACTCGGCACTTAACTGATTAAATAAAGCAATTAAATCCAATTTGACTCATCTGGTTTCCAGGGAAAATAAACCTGCTGCTTTCCAGGACCAGGGTTACAGAATTCTAGTTAACTGTTAACAGAACCTCAAGTTTAAACCTTTAGACCACAGAACTGAATTACAACTGGAACCGCTAATCCTCATTCCGCAGCTTTGGATTGCTGTTCTAGTTGTAATGCAGTTCTGTTGTCTTCAGATTTAAACCTGAGATTTAGACTTCAGCTAAGTAGACTGCAATTGAGCCTGCATGTTTGGTTTGCGTGTATGTGCAGTGGTGTGTGGGTATTACTGATTTATTTCAGCTGCATGGATATATTCTGGTGTCTACAGTCAAACACTGGAATGCATGGTGAATGTGACTTCCAAGAGTGATGCAGGCTGGTATTTTTGGAATAAAGACAAAACAATTTTTGAATACTTGAAGCCGTTATCTGTGTTATTTTTGTATGTTTAGAAGTGCAGGTGAATTGTCAACACAAACTGGTAAGAAAAATGTTTGTTATGCTTGTTATGTGAAGAAGCCAGACCCACTACCAAGAAAACAGCATATCCAAGTGGCTACATGGTCTGGTACCTACAAATTTAGATGTATGCAGTTTGCAAGGCCACTATGACGCATGCAACACCAAAATACGGTATGAGCACGCATGTCATATTAAAGGTAACAAAAGGCTTTCATTTAGGTCATTTCCAATGCAGTTAATCTACACAGTAATGTGTGATAATGTGGTCAGCATATTGCACTTGATAGAAAGTATGTGGACCCCTGACATCCAACATTTCATCCAAAATATGAGCATTAATATGGAGTTGGTCCACCCTTTGCTGCTATAACAACCGCAACTCTTCTGGGAAGACTTTATACTAGATGTTGGAGCACTGCAGCAGGGATTTGCTTCCATTCAGCCAGAATAGCGAATTAGTGAAGACCATTTCCAATTGATCCAAAAGGTGTTGGATGGGATTGATGTCAGGGCTCTGTGCATTCCAGCCAAGTTTTTGAATGTTCTTGACAAAACCATTTCTATATGGAACTTGATGTGTGCCCTTGGGGCGTTGTCATGCTAAAACAGGAAAGGGCCTTCCCCAGGGCCTTGGGGAAGCACATCATTTTATAGAATGTGATTGTATGCTGTAGCATTAAGATTCGCTGTAACTAAGGGGCCTAGTCCAAACCATGAAAAACAGCCCCAGACCAAGACCAAGATACGTTTAGTCATATAGTGTTGGTCTGTAATATTGCACTTGTTAAGTAACTGATTTTACTTTTTATTTTATAATACATTTCTTTTAATCAAATGATATCACTCTTTCAAATTGTTGATTCAAGCAATTTGCTTAATAATGAAGCTAGTGCAAAAATAATAAAGTCTACAGTCAGTTCAGAAGTCCACATGAATGTTTCACTGTACAAAATATTACAGGCAGATATGATTGAAAAATGATGTTGCCTGTATTTACATGTCAAGGTTACACAGGAAGCAGAATAATGGTGACCAGACATAGTTTCAAAGGTCACTGAAATCAGACCTCGCCTTCAGTGTATGTGTAAATATGCAAAGGTTGCTGCACAGGCACACACGCGCACACACACACACACACACACACACACACACACACACACATATATATATACACACAGTAAAACCCCTATCTCAGATTGCAAGAGTTCAATGATTAACCACAGAAAGAGAAAGAGAGGAGAGGGGACAGAGAATGGAAAGACAGGGGAAGGAAAATTAGACCACGCAACACATCGGCCTGTTTTGATGCCATTGAACACATAACATGGGGGACTACACTGCTGAACGCACCATCTTTCTAAATGATGGGACTCGCATGCCCCTACTGGGCCTGGGAACGTGGAAGGTAGGCCTTGCTGTCTGCTCCTTTCCCCTCTCTTCCCAGGGGGAAATTCCAGCTAGGTTCTAGCCTGGTTTTAAGCTGGTCCAGCTGGTTTGGAGATGGTCAAGCTGGCGTCAAAAGGGTTGAGATAGCAACCATGTTGGCAAGACCATGTCCCGCTAGTGGGCCAGCTTACTCCCTACTCCACCTCTTGCACTCTGTCTTTTCTTGAACAACACACAGCAGTTATATCATTTGAGGAACATCAAGAGGTGTAGTGATGGGTTTTTTAAGCACACCAAGATTGTATTGCACGACACTGATTGTATTGAATTTCTATGCATTTGTAGTAGAGTCCTGTCAACATATGCATACAAAATACAAGTATTTAGTTTCAACTGCCAAAGCTGAACAGTATTTGTTGGTAGGAAACATCCTTGGGGTTGCCAAAGCCATGCTTGATAGCACGTGACACACTACAGACCAGGGCTGCCCAACCTTGTTCCTGGAGATCTGTTGGTGTTCATTTCAAACATAATTTGGCACACCTGATTATACTAATTAGCGGCTCAACAAGATCTAAAGCTGTTGAACGGGGTGTGCTTTGTTAGGGTTGGAGTGAAAACCAACAGGGCGGTACATCTCCAGGAACGTGGGTGGGGAGCCTTGCTGTAAACGTTGGGCAAAAGGAAGATCTTCAATGAGCTGAATAGGTCATTGATATTGCATTTTTTATGTTCTCGTGTCCTTTTCCTGTAAATTATATAACTCAGTTTTCCTCAGCCTTCAGATTAATTATGATCTATATCTTTTATTGCCATGTACTTTATTCACTGAAATGCCCTTTGCAGTCCACCGCACTTGAATATTATTGAACAACGTGGGGAGATGTACACATGCGGTGAATGCAAGGAGACCTAAGAATATGTCTGGTTTATAAGAAATCTGTAAAGAAGAGTGGGAAAACATTCCTAAAGCAAGAATGAAAAGACTCTTAGCTACAGAAAACAGGTGGAAAATGTTATATCTGTCAAAGAAGTACTGCTAAGAACTAACTGACAGGTTGCAAAAAGGAATAAATACATAGTAATCATACCTTAAAATGTAGAGGTCTGGTCAGTTTATGTTCACTTAAGAGATTCATTGTAACATGCACTTTGACCAGGAGTGCCCAAAATTTTACAAGGCTGGGCACTTTTACAGCCATACAATTGTGAATATGTATCGGCTGGTGATTATTGCTGCAGTTTGTTGAGCACGCTGGTGATTATTGCTGCTGTGTGTTGAGCACGCTGGTGATTATTGCTGCTGTGTGTTGAGCACGCTGGTGATTATTGCTGCTGTGTGTTGAGCACGCTGGTGATTATTGCTGCTGTGTGTTGAGCACGCTGGTGATTATTGCTGCTGTGTGTTGAGCACGCTGGTGATTATTGCTGCTGTGTGTTGAGCATGCTGGTGATTATTGCTGCAGTTGAGCACGCTGGTGATTATTGCTGCTGTGTGTTGAGCACGCTGGTGATTATTGCTGCTGTGTGTTGAGCATGCTGGTGATTATTGCTGCTCTGTGTTGAACAGATTGGTGATCATTTTGATTGTTGATGTAGGCCAGCACTGAGGTGGCACAGCAGGCAACTGAGGCTGCCATTGCTGCAGGATACCGACACATCGATACAGCATATAGCTACCGTAATGAGGTGGAACTGGGCCGGGCCATCCATGCCAAGATCAAGCAGGGCATCATCAGCCGGAAGGACATGTTCATCGTCAGCAAGGTGAGAACCAGTGTATCAATCAACCAGACAGTCAGGCATTTATTGTTACAGCAACCATACCACTTTGTGTCTGTCTCATGGCAAACCACTGAAGCTAAGCAGCCGTACCACCCTGTACTCTTCTCATGTGAAACCATGAAACTAAGCAGCCATACCACCCCATTCCCTTCTCAGGTCAAACTGCTAAAGTTAAGCAGCCATACCCTCAAATCCATTTAAGGCGCTAACTGACTGTGAGTGACACCTTAAACCCTTTAAAAGTCCTAATCAGTAAAGATTCCACTGCACTTCTTGAAAGAGTAGGGTTCTTAACCCTGGTAAATATTCAATACATACATTACATTACAATATACAGTACATTACATATTCCCATATATTCCCTGTCTTTAAATTGCTTATCCTTATTCTGAGCATCTATACTCAAATACACTCAACAAGTATGTGAAGGGCTTCCAAATATCCTAAAATTTCTCCAAATATCTCTCACTATATATGTCAATATAAAGTGTCATTTTAGTAATACAGAAACTTGCTTTGGGACATTTTCCAGCATTTTTCCAGAACAATGCTATGGACCTCTTGGTCATGCTTGTAATATACTCATGTTGATACAGTAAGTGGCTGTTTCTTGCCATTTATTACCAGAATATCTGTTTCCTGGTTACATTGCATGTCACTTAGGTTTCTTGTCACAATGTACCGTTGTGTGCCAGTGCACATTATTGATGTATGTGTTGTATAGTTTGTTGTAAGATACATATTTCATGTATTTCATGGTATTTTATATCAGCAACAACAATGTTGATTTATTCAACAAAATTGCCCCATGTGGCATAAAAAAATGTTTATTAAACTGAATTTCCCAGACTATGGGGGACCAAATTTAATACATAATCACCTAATCACACACGATCCTTGTTTAATCAGGTTTTAAAGCCAGTTGAGCAAATACAATTATTTTACTTTGGCACAGTGAATTAGCAGGTTCCAGAACAGTGCAAATAGAGCATTAGTGGGTTTCACCATTTCTGGTTCATACAGTAGGTGGCAAATTTACCCGTTTACAGTATGGGTCTTTGAAATCCTGAAAAGGATCTATTATGGAACATATATTATGGAGCAATATATTATGGAACACATTACCAATAATCATTGTGATTATTGGTAATGTGTTCCATAATATATTGCCAATGCGTAAAACCCTCCTACTTGGGTGATGCACAGCTGACAATGTTGAAAATTGATTGTTGATGGACAGATGAGATGACCAATGAGAACTCTTCTACTATGTGCACAGTTGTGGTGTACACACCATGCCACCTCAGATGTGCAGCTGTGTCTTAGCCAGTCCCTGAGAGACCTGCAGCTGGAGTACCTAGACCTGTACCTAATACACTTTCCTGTGGCCCTAAAGGTAACACAAATATTCACTCTCACAGGCAATGCACACACAAATACTCTCACTGGCATGCACACACACACACACAAATACTCTCACAGGGATGCACACAAACATACACACACACACACACACACAAACCCTTGCAGGCATACACACACACACAAATACTCTCACAGGAATGCACACACACACACACACATGCACGTACTCAAAAGCATGCACACACACACAAATACTCTGAGGCATGCACACACACAAAATACTCTCACAAGCATGCACACACACATACACACATGCACATAATCACAAGCATGCACACACACACACAAATACCCTCACAGGGATGCATGTATACACATGTACACACATACACACAGTCTCCAACATATTACATATCTGCATACACACAAGCACATACATGCACTGGTTTTCTTTCACCAATATTTGGATGCACATACACATTTCTGTTGTCACTTCTGCTGAAGGTCTGCTTGTTTGTACTTCTCTTCCAGAGAGTAGGGGATGAGCTCTTTCCCATGAAAGACGGTAAACTTCTCACCACAGATATTGACTACGTGGATGTATGGAGGGTAACAATGATCATATTCCTCTGTGTAGGAAGGATGCTGGGGAGGGAGGAGTCATTCTTGACAGAGGGAGGGGCTAGGTACTTAATGTTGAGTAATTAATTCAAGAGGCAATAAAAATAAGAATCGCTCAACAGGATTCACTCAACAACCTTCATGATTTGTCCAGTTGGCTTAGCTGGTATGCTAAACTGATAATGAGTTTCATATGGTGTAGTGTTATGTAACAGTTATGTGTAGCAGGTGTACTATTGTGTTGCACTGGAAGTGCTGTGCGGTGTATGTATTAATGTTACAGTTGACTGAGGTTCTGCAGTGCTGTGTCTAAAAGTTTTGTCTTTTCTCATAGAAAATGGAGGCTCTGCAGGCCTCCGGCCAAGTGAAGAGTATTGGAGTCTCAAATTTTAATATTGCTCAGCTTGAGAGGCTGCTGTCTGTAGCCAAGGTTCCTCCAGCTGTCAACCAGGTACAGCTAGTCCACAAGGCCTAACGCCTCCTCACCTCTTACTCTGTACCCTATACCCTCCTCACCTCTTATACTGTACCCTATACCCTTCTCACCTCTTACTCTGTACCCACAACCACTACACAGATGGCTTGTGTGGCGAATTACACATCAGGATATCTGCTGAAACCAACTGCTCCACTCTCTGTGTAATCCCTGCTGCTTCGCAGGTGGAGCTGCACCCCTACCTGGTCCAGTCCGATCTGATTCAGTTCTGTAAGGATCGGAACATCGCCCTTACCGCTTACAGCCCTTTTGGGTCCCCCGGAAGACCCCCAGAGCAGTGAGCATTGCATCCAGAACCTACACCCCACAACACTAATCTATACCCCAGTTTCACATATTTTCACCCAAACACCTTGAACTCCAATACTATAACCCTTCAACAGAACACTTCTAATTTACAATCCACACCACTAATATATCTCCCATCACTATAGCCCGCACTATTAATTTTGCCCTCAACACCTACATCACATATCTTCACCCTAAAACCTTAAACTTACACAAGAAACCCCTGAACCCCACACCTATACCCCAAACAAACGTTCTGTATCTCATACACACATTCCACATGGCACCTGTACCTGTACCTGTATTAAATAGCTACACCCATGACACTCATGAGCCATTTTATCAACCCATAGGATGCATCATCTCAATAAAAAAACTAATTCCACCAAGAACGCCTGAAATAACAATGTCCTCCTCCCCAGCCACCATGGGGACACCGACCCTGAGAAGATTCTGGAAGATCCTCTGGTCCAGAGTGTTGCCAAAAAGTACAAACGGAGCCCTGCACAGGTGAGTTGCATACACATACACACACACACATGCACACAGACACACTTAACGATAAAATGAGTTTTTGTGTACCTCAAGTGTGCTGGTCTTTGGTGTGCATTCCAGATAGGTGAATGTGTGTATTTCAGGTGCTGCTACGATATCATGTACAGCAGGGCATAGCAGTGATCCCCAGAAGCATCAAACCCAACCACATCCTGGAGAACACAAAGGTGAATCTTCCTTTACATACCTGCCCAACCAACACTCCAGCTGTGTAGCTGTAGTCTTTCCAACACTCCCAGACAGCAGTCTCTCAGATGATTTGGTAAGCGTTACACTACGATATGCGCAAAGCTGAAGAAAGAGGCTGGCAGGCAGGTGAATGAGTCATGTTTTTTGGCAGATTTTTGACTTCTCTCTGCACGAGGAGGACTTCAGAGCACTTCAGGGCCTGGATCGTGGATGGAAAGCCTGCACCCTTGACGCGTAAGATTGGGTTATACACACACACACCCTTCTGTTTTCTCTCTCTTGCTCACGCACGCATGCACGCATACATACACACTACTTTTTCCACTCATACACAGACCGCTGTTATTTGGTGCCTTTTGTACTGAATTTGCCGTCTGCCCACAGGCTGAAATCTCACCCCTACTACCCCTTCTGAAACAGCCCCAGGGGTAAAGAAGCAGGGCAGGAAGGGAGCGGCGCACCTGGACATACACGCAATCTGAAAAGTCATCATCATATTTCTGTTTAATTTAATTCAATCATCCGCATTTCCCTGTATAGGGACCATGACGCATTTTAATAAAACAGAGCTCCAGCCATCTGTGCTCATCCTCACTCTCTGTCTGACACAGACACACACACACACACACATGCATGCGCACACACAACAGCACCAATCTGTAGCCAATTTTACTCTCACACATGCATACACTTTGCAGGCATCTGCATCCTGCCTCCAACACACACACACACACATAATACATCATCTGTATCCTGTCTGAAAACACACTTGACAGCCAGATGCAGGCACGAACACACACATGTATAATACATAGACACACACACTTGCATGGTCTTGATTGCACTCCTCTGGCTAGCTTCAAACTTCATAGCACTTCACATGAGCTTTATTAGTAACACTGAGCAGACCTGTACTGAGCAGACCTGTAATGAGCACTGCAGCCTGCAGCTGTCCGTCACAGAGGAGGAGGGAGGGTCTGCCACACTGCCCCACCCCCAGCAGACTCAGTCCCTTAGGCTGAAGCCACACATCCACCAATGAGAAGCGACTTTGTAATCGCCTCCCCTCATTTCAAGAGAGCCCATTCGTCACGTCCGCAAGGCATGCTGGGATAGCCAGAAGTGCGAGGCGAGCCGGAAGAGCGACCGAAAGGACAAGGAACGTATTGCGATGACCAATCAGATAAAAGATCCGACGTGTAAACTGTCTCTGATTTAAAATTTGATTCCAAATGGTTCTATTTAGGAGGGCTCATTAATTATTGCCTTGTGGGGCTTTTCAACATATGCGATCGATGTACATTTAATTAACACTGTTTTATAAATAGGAAACATGCCCACAAGCGTCCAAGTGTGGGAGGCGAGTATGATGCCAGGCGATCTCGTTGGAGGACGTGTGGCTCTATCTTAACGATGCTTATGTGATGCTAATGGCCCCTCCTCTTGGAAACGGGCTGCTCAGTCTTGCCCTTATGCCCCGCCCCCTTCCTGTCCGGGCTGCACAAACGGGGCCTGACGGCGCACACGCAGGCCGACGCCCCTGCCACGCGTTTGGGCAGGTCCACCCCCCTGGCCCACTGGCCCTTCTCCGGGTCGAACACCTGCGTGCAGCGAGAGAAGGCCATGCCCTCCCAGCTGTACCCGCCCAGGACGTAGATTTTCCCCGCCCACGCGGCCACGCCCGCTTCGCTGTTGGGCTGCAGCAGCGGGGCGAGGCGGGTCCACTGCTCGGCCCGGGGGTCGAAGGCCTCCACGGCCAGGACGTCGAATCGCTCGGCGGTCCCCTCTCGGTCGTCGCTGCCGCCCACGGCGTAGATGAGCTCCCGCAGGGAGGCCATGCAGTGCCACCCCCGGGCCACGCCCATCGGCCGGCGCTCCGCCCAGGCGTCGTCGCGCGGGTCGTAGCTCAGGACGTCCCGCCGGTACGGACCGATCTGGTAATCGTGGCCTCCGGAGATGTAGGCCAGTCCTCTGTGCACCGTCCCAGCGTGGCCATAGGTAAACCTACAGAGAAAGGAGAGACAGAATTAACACTTTGAAGAGCAGGTTTTTTGGATTTTATTTCAAAATTCTAATTCAGTGTTCTAGAACTCCTAAACATTCTAATCACGCATTCGTGAGCTTACACCGTAAAGGGTTAAGAATTCAACGCACCTTCATTATTATTAATTTGTTTCTCTTTTATATATTTGGCACCCAACGTAGTTCTGCGCATGTCCAATTCCCACCGTAATTTGGACCGGCTAATTGTCTGCAACCACAGACACGTTCATGCCCAACCCCACTGCCGATTCGGGAGAGTGTAGACATCTGTGGTTCTCAAATGCACCTTTATTGGCCCATTACAGAAAACCATACAAATAGAGGGGGAAAAGAAACCTTTCACACTACCTCAGGGTGAATGTGCCACCGCTCCCATCACAAACCAACCAAAAAGCAAGAAAAAATATCTAAAAGGACAAGTTTTATTTATTAAACCTCCTTGTCAACTGCACACAGGACATTTTTGAGACATAAAAAGAGAGACAGGGATACAGCAGACAGTGAATAGCAGACTGCTCAAAGTTTCAAATTATTATTGCTTTTTATATATTGTTTTTATGAAATAATCAACAGATTTTTCCTTAAGGGTGATACTTTGCTGCAAGTCAAAACTGCCCCTGGCCCTGGCAATTGGGGGAGCCGTTGATAAATTCTCACCTGGGCAGTCCTGAGACGTAGTGCCAGCAGTCCTCCAGGGGGCAGTATACCTCCACAGATGACAGAGCCCCATTATCGTTACGTCCCCCCACAGCGATCAGACAGTCCCCCATCGCCCCCAGATAGAAATCCACACGCCTCTGGTTCATCGACGCTCCCTGGTGAGAGGACATTATAAAGACTGTCACCACAACAATAATTTACAGCTAAAAGTCAAACCAAAAACCGCTACCCAGACACAGGGCTGGGGGGGTTCATGTACTCAGAAGCACCTAATTGTACTTCAGTATCGGAACTATCCAAATCAGGAACTACCAGGAACCTCAGTGGTTCCCCAAATGAGTCACTGCTGGGCATATAGCCCAGAGCAGGGACTAAGTTCAGGTGCTAGGCATGATGTGGTTCTGTTGCACTGTTGGTAACAGAAACAGAACCTGGGATCTAGAGTTCCAAGTTAGAGAATACAGGGATGAAAGCATTCTGAAGGATTTCCAAGATTCAGAGCTCGCCGGCTCTCACCAGTGATGGTTGATGAGTGACTGAATCAAATAAAGCAACAGCTTGATTTTCATGATTAACAACTTGCCAGGCCATAAAGAGTTATTTCATAATTACTTGGTGTGTGAAACTCCAGTGAATGCTGCCCACCATCAAAAAAGAAGAGAAAGAATGATTGTCCACAATGACATGTTACCGTGAGAACTGAAGCCTGCACAACTCTTTCATATCTGAGGAAGCAATGGTATAGTACTCCATTAGTGTGAGACAGAACACACACCTGAGCATACCTGAGTTACAGAGAACACCAATACACCTGCGAGACAGGTAAAAATGTACCTCTAAAAGACAGATAGCACCAAGACATCCGAGAGAAAAGTCACATAATACACCTAGGCAACAGAACACCTAAGGGACATATAACACCAACAGATCTGAGCAACAGCTAAAAGTATATCTGAGAGACAAACAGCACCAAGACATCTGACAGAGAAGTAAAACAGTACACCTGAGAAACAAGTAACAGTACACCTAAGAAATTTGAATTTGAGTGACAGGTAAAAGTATACCTCAGGGACAGACAGCAAGACGCCTGACAGAAAAGTAAAATGGTACACCTGAGACAGGTAACAGTACACCTGATAGGATTATAACACCAACAAACCTAAATGACAGGTAAAAGTATATCTGAGAGATGGACAGCAAGACACCTGACAGAGAAGTAAAACAGTACCCCTGAGAGACAGATAACACTGTAAACCTGAGACAGGTAACAGCACAGCTGAGAGACAGATAACACAGTAAACCTGAGACAGGTGACAGCACAGCTGAGAGACAGACAACATAGTAAACCTGAGACAGGTAACAGGTAAAAGAGTGGAGGGCGGTTAGTTTACCTTGACCCACTGGTTGCTGCGGGGATCGTAGCGGTATAGCAGGTTGCTGGCGGCGTCACCACCGTTGTCACGAGACGAGCTCCCGCCGGCGGTGAAGAGGAACTCGCCCATCACGGCCACGCAGTGGTGGCTCCGGCAGGCGGGCAGCTGGGTCTCCGTCCCCCAGCCCGCCTCCTCGCCGCCCGCCCCCTCCAGCCGCCGCACCTCGGAGCTGAGCTCCTCCCCGCGCTCCGAGACCTCGCCCCCGACCAGCAGGAGGCACTCCACCCCGCCGCGCAGGGCCGTCCGCGCGGTCTGGAGCAGGGGCTGGGCGCTCAGCTGCTCGTGGTAGCCCAGCGCCTCCTCCACCAGCGCCAGCGCTTCCCTGCCCGCCTCCGGGGGCAGCAGCGAGCCCACGGCCGGCAGCACGCGGCCCCGCAGCTCGGCCGCCGGGATCAGGGGCAGGTGGACGTGGCCCAGGAGCTGGCGGGCGTGGGCGGGCCGGTCGGGCGCCTGGCTCAGCCACTGCAGAGCGGCCTGCAGCAGGGCCTGCTCGCTCTCGTGCTCCACCCGGCCGCTCCCCAGGTAGGCGGCCATCTTGGACAGGCGCACGTCGCGCAGGAAGCCGGGGGTGAAGGACAGGGTGGCGAAGCGCTCCAGGACGAAGCGGTCGATGAAGGCGTCCAGCCGCTCCAGGCTGTAGAGCAGAGCCAGCTCCTGCAGGTACAGGTAGTTCTCCTCGCTCACCTCCCGCTCCAGGTACTGGCAGCAGAAGTCCACCACCCGCCACACCTGCAGCAGGTGCGCCGTCTCCAGCACGTAGTCTATGTTGCCGCCGTCCAGCGGCAGCTCGCCGCTGTACAGGAAGTCCACCACCGCCTTCAGGCCTACGTAGGAGGCGCCCACCAGCTCCACCTCGGCCTGCCGCTCCTCGCGCATGCCCAGGGTGAACATGGCCTGGAAGTAGGGGCTGGACAGTGCCAACAGGGCGCGGTGGGCAGGGACCCGCTGCTCATCCGCCAGCAGCACCACGTCGCACAGCTGGCCCCGCTGACGCTGATCGTTCAGGCCTTGCAGCACCCAACTGGCCTGCTCCTCCCAGCGGTACACCTGAGATACAGGTAACACAGGACACCTAAGAGACAGGTAACTCAGTTCACCTGAGATATAGGAAACTCAGTATTGCTCAAATTACCTCAGAGACAGAGAACTCAGTACACCTAACAGATGATAACTCAGTACACCTGATATACAGGTAACCCAGTACACCTGAAATATAGATAACACAATTCACATGTGGGACAGGCAACACTACACATAAGAGACGGTAACTCAGTATACCTGATAGACAGGTAATTCAGTACACATGAGAGACCATGTAACAGTGCAACAAACAGGCAACACTATACCTGAGAGATAGCTAACAGAGCAAAACTCAGACATGGGTAACTCAGTACACCTGATAGACAGGTAACTCAGTACACTTGAAATACAGATCACCAGGTAACACTACACCTGACAGGTAACTCAGTACACCAAAGAGACAGGTAACTCTGAGAGTCCACCTCTACAATATGACCAGACACAAGCCCTGGCCCACTCCTTTATCCTCTTCATACAGGCGATCAGGGTGTGTTTTCTGGAGTTAACTGTAGCAAAGTCTCACCAGCTAAGCATAATGCCCATCAATCAAGTTGATTTCAAATATTGGTTGGAGAACCGTAGTTTAGTTCATTTCAGCAGTGTCGTATGGGGTGCCATATGTCCATTAGGGCCCAATTTCACGGGCCCTAACAGACAATGCCCCAAAAAATATTGTGTATTTACAGTAATTCTGCAGGCGTGGGGTGGCGAGCCCCAATGAGAGATCTTTTTATGGGACCCAGAATTCCTGACAGCACCCCTGGTTAGTTTAGATATAAAGTGATTCTATTGATATTGAGAGCACACATGCCCAAGGTCCAATGCACTGTGCATCAGATCAGTTATGGACTAGATATGGTCAAAACCTATTGTCTACTTGTCATTCCACTGTGTTGTTTCTGTCTTTGTACTGTTTATTGAACAGAAACGCAACAAAAACAGTGTGGAGAACAATTATCATCCACAATTACATCAAATGTCCAAGAGCACCCTGTGGATTTCAGCGCACCGTTTGTATGAATTGGGCTTTAATGAGAGCTAAGTGCTGACAGAGGGGTGATCGATACCAATCAGTGCTGGTCAATGATGCACTGCTCTAGGTGCCCCGGACACTGACCTTCGATGACTCACTTATCCGCTGTGGGCGTGACACACGAACTTGCCTCCCGCCATCCATCCTGGCTCTCTTTTTAACAAGATCTGTCATAGGAGAGCACACACACACACACAGCATGACTCAGGCCTGTGAGACTGTGCCATAAGATGTAGAGCCCGTTGGCACAGAGAAGATAAAAAGGAAGGCATCCAGGCACTTCCTATTTCCTTTCATGGTAGCTGTTTTTGCTTTTCGCAAATACACATTATCATATATTGAGCGGAGTATTCTTTCAGGCCTGGCTGCCGACACAAAAGCGTGAAGAGCCAGCCATGTTACAGGTCCACAGTTTTAATTTTGATAACGTTTACTAACAGCATATAGCCTATCTAGTTGCTAGTATGCATTACCAGTCTGTAAACGATCTTATTTTTGCACCGGAATACTTCGTGAATAACGCCTTTAAGTTACTTACAGCGACATGATAACTTTCCCTAATGATACCCCTCCCCATAACTTCTCGATTATTAGTGTTTTCCCCTTAAGACACGCATTCCATCCGGACGCGTGACGCTCATGTTGGCCAGGGGGTGCAAGGACATGCCACTCGCCCCTGGCGCAGAGGAGCTAACTCAATGCGCACACAAACACTGCATTTCGGTACAAAACAGTAATATGAGCATGACCGCCTAATATAATAATTGGCACCTCCGGTACAGCCTATCCATAAAGCGCTTTGAGAGTTGTGCATATTTTTATCGATAGCTGTTTGCTATAGCAACAGCGTGAAACGTTTTTCTGCCCACCACAGTAAAATAACCGATCACATATTTACCACAGCATCCTAGCTTGTAAAAATATTACATTGTTTCGGTCTCAAACAATATCGGGGCATTCGCCCAACCGTGTTCCGCAGCCATGATATCATCCAGGATTCAGGAAGTGTCCTACTGATTGACAAAAAGGTTCTACCAATCAGAACGCTGTAACCTCGTCAGAGGCTGGGCAATTGCTTATACATTTTCTTTGTTTTTGTCCGATGTTTACATTAGTAAAAATGTTCTCCTTATAAATTAAACTGCTCAAAACGGATATAATTTCATCACCTCGAAACTGAGGTAGTCAAAACCCCCGATCTACATGCTTCCATACGGACGACTCTGACCCAGAAATTAAATTGAAATGTATTTATTCCCATGTAAATACAGCTTCCATGATGGTATTATATGAGTAGTAACAATGCTGTTAGATTATGCATACTTTACATTCAAAGGTAGCCTACCTGTATGTCTTAGCACTGTTTACCCTGACCATCAGCGGAAATCACCAGCCTGGTATCATCAGCATGGAAGTACCAAAGTGCCAACGCAGTCAGACCATACATAGATCAACCTATTAACATGTTCCAATGCTATTTCCAGACTCAAGCACACATACTGAAGTAGACACACAAGCGCAAACATATTGTACATTCACATTCACATGGCAGCATTCTCAATTTCTCATTTCTCTCTCTCTCTCACACACACACACACACACACCATTCAGTGTCACAGCTTCCTTGCCAGACCATGGGCTATTGCTGTATAGCTGACTGAGATACTGACCCCCACCCCCCACCTAACACCCACACACATCAAGATTTGGGTCAATTGTATTTTTTCAATTCACTCAATTCACTAATTGAAATAAATTGAATAGTTTACAATGGCATTAATTTCTTGGAATTGAATTGAATTGATCCCTCCCTTGATCAACCCACGTTAAGATGTTTTGGGACGTCTCTACCAACTGCAAACTGGTAGGAGTGTTTCTCATCCATTCTTCCTAACAAAGTAGCTCAGGTTATTTCAAGTTGCTTGGAAATTGCTTGTTGACTGATATTTTCAAGTTGCTCTGGTGTAGCTTTGGCCATGTTCCTTGTTTTCCTGCTGAAAGGTGAATTCACTGTCCCCAGCATTGTGTCTTTAGTGGATTAGTAAAGTGCTGTATTTTCCTCATCCCTGCAAATGAAAGGCTTCTCCACAGTATGATACTGCCACCACAATGATTCACTGTAGAAATTCTGTTAAGTGGGACATAATGCACTGTTAGTTTTGTGCCAGACAAAACGCTTTGTCCTTTCTGACCACACAACCTTTTCCCCACATTTTAGCCACATTTTTTAAAATGGAATTATTTAAAGTACTGGCTGCTTTCAAGAGAACAACCTTGTGTAGTTATCTTGGTATTGTTGATGGATGCATTTTTTCTCCATCCTCAGCTATTCAAATCTTTTAAAGTAATTGTTGGCTTTATAGTGTCCCAGGCCAATTTTCTTCTTGCTTGAGTTTTGATGGACAGCTTTTTCTAGATAGGGTCTCACTGGGATATCCAAGCATTTTGGTGTTTCTGTTTCTTTTCTTAATCTGTGCTGTGGTATCTTCCTCTCTGACTTTCTGAGAAAGCTCCTTGTTCTTCGTTTTTGTGTCTTTCCTTCAAATCAACAAATCAAATCATTATATTGTTCATCATGGTCATATTTTGCAACTGTATTGTATATCTGCCAGTGCACAGGTTGAATACTTATATAATTACTGTACCTCAGTTTATATGTCCTACTAAATACCTATGTACTTTTAAAATATGTTTTTGTTTGCAAATATGTGGAGTAAATTTTTGCTCCGGAAGTTAAAGTGCTCTAAATGAAAAAGTACTTCAATATAAATATTATGTAAATGGTATCCCAGAACATAAACATGGAATTTTCGTAGGTGTAGGATCCACCAGGGCTTTTAGACTAATAATCCTGCAGTGCATGCTGGATTTTGGTGTGTTTTAGAGCATAGGTGAGTCATGTAAATAATTAATTGCTTAAAAGTCTACACACATTGTTTCCGAGAACCAAATTGGCTGCAAGAACTAAAAGAAGTTGATGAATAGACATATTATCATCACTGTGGTGTATTGTACCTTTTCGCATTTAATATGAACGTTTTGCCTTTATCTCCGAGCATCTGGGGGTATTAGTCGAGACAATTAGTCTTTTTTGTTAAGATTTTTGTTACAAATCAGATTGCGTATTATTCAAAAGCATGCGCATTACCGGTAGGTGGCAGGCGAACCCAGACAAACATCAACAATAGAAGAGGGCGGATTTAATTTGCCTTTATCCCCTGGTTTACCATTAGGAGGATGATTCTGCGTCTCTTGGGGCTCTGTTTCTTTCGTTACGGCAACCTGACTCATGAACACCACCAACGCCCAGAAAGCCGACTATAGGAAATGAGCAGAACCTTGCGAATATCCGCCTTTTGAGATTACTGAGGAAAGATTACCGAGGAAAGCTCAGCACTGCAATAGCGCAGTCTTCCTAGCTCCACACGGTTCCAGAGTACAGAGGTTGTAATATTGTTGCTCAATTCTCCCTATCTTTCCGGGATTTGGCGTCGTTCTCTTTCTTGCGCCAGTCTGCTGATTTTACTTCACCCATTATTCTCCCGTCTAACGTTCAGACTATTTCCTCTGTGCAGTAAGCCTCTACTGGAAAATGGCAACGACAATCGATAAAGATGCTTGCAGGGAAGCCTACAACCTCGTAAGAGACGATAACACAGACATAAATTGGTGAGTTCCAGTGTTTATTTGGCTGTCGCGTAAATTGTAGTGGAGTGTTTAGTATCATTCCACTAATTACGCGGTGTTCTATCATGTTAATTGTGTCGATGGCAATTTAGCGCTGGGGGGACGCATCTGATGGCTGTTGCCTGCTCATTCATTCATTGCTCGTCGCTCGCTGGGTCTTGAATGAAGGCACGTCATTTTCTGTTGAATGTCGTGGCGTATCAGGCAATTTGGACAATTTAGCACACGGAGTCAAATCTAAGGTATTTGTTATTTTGGTGGATTTGTGGACGAGTTGTAGCCTATTCGTGAGATGTTCTCTGTGCTGCGGATCTGTCCTTTGCCAATACTGTCGGCCACAGGGTCGAACTCCGGACCTACCTAATTGCTCGTTCAAGCGAAATGTGACACGCAGGCAGCAGTTCTGTATTTATTGACTATTCATTTGTTTGTGTCAGTATTTACAAATCATGCTTTTGTACTTTTCTTTAAAGGGCTTCCTTTAAGTACGAAGGTTCCATGATTGTACCTGGAGGTCAGGGGACCGATTACGAAGAATTCAAGCAGCAGTGTACAGGTAAGACTGTTGGCTCTAATAATATGTGACATATGAAATTTACTAATTATTTTTTTGACCTTCCTGTTGAGAAAGTTGCACGTAGTCCACGATTTATTTTGTCTGGCCCTTGTAGGTTTAAGTGTTCAAATTGATTATGAGAATAGACTCTACCAACGAGAATGATAGAAACGTAACTTCGCTGGCATGACATAAATTGTAATGTTATCTATTGGGATACAGTAAGAAAGAACAAAGCGATTAGACTTGAATTCGAGCATTTATTTTTTTGTGAAGTTCCGGATGTGTGGCGTGCTGTAGGGTGATAAACCGCTAACAACATTTTCTGCCACTTGACTAGTAATCTGTCGGATATTATTGCAACCGCAGCATTTGTCAGGACCGTGTGCAGTGCGAATGATCTGCTTCTTGAATTATTGCCCGGAACTGTTAAAACTAGAGGAAATATGATCAGGCTATTGCACACGAATCATGAGAAAAGTATTTTGAAGGCAGCGTGTAAGTTTATATCAGTGGTAGTCATACAGGTCTACGTGATTGTTATCTTTATTTTTGGCTACTGTTCGAATGGACAGCCTTTTACCAGTCCATTTTTTGAAGCCCTTGATTTGAGTCTGGCGCCATGTTTTACCTTTACCTCACTCCCGATAGTTACAGCTGCGTGGCTGTAATCTGTCCCAGGTTTCCAGAAGTTTTTGGGGAGGGGTGTGGTAGGAGGAAAGGAAACTCACATTCCACATAAGACATTTATTATGATACACATTCAGTCTTAAGTCTTGCTCTTGGATGCGGTTTAGCCAAGGGTTGTAGTTTGTTTCTGCACATGGTCTACATTATTGTCACAAAAGAACACCATCAGAAGCCTAACCGCGGAAATATGCTGAGTTCGCTCGGTCAGCCGAGATGAGGTCAGCACAACAGGGCTCTCTACTGTGGCCATCCCTTTTAAACAGAAAGTGGTGACGAGGCTTGGTTCTGAATGCTCCTAGTAGATCAGGGTTCTGTAACCCTGATCCCAGAGATCCATTGGCTCTGCATGTTTTTGTTACTCAACACTTACCCAGGATCAGGGCTTGTAGATCCTTGTTGTAGAGTCTGACCTGATCTGGTCATACCCGTTTTAATGTTACCAGAAGGAAGTTGGATCAGTGCCCAGCTTATGTCACCACATAAGGGCACCCGTTGTCCCTCTGCATAATAGAGAAGGGAGCAGAAGCCCCAGTAATGTCCTTATGCAGGCAGCATGCTTTAACGTTTGACTGCTTTATGCCGTAGAAATTAGGATATTTCTGACTGTCAGAACTACTCGGGCCTTGAAGCACCATTTTCACATTCTTCTCCACAAAGCAGCAGACTGCAGAGCTGCTTTCTGTTTTGAGGCGCAGGCTGAGAATCCACATCTTCAGACAGTCTCTGACCTCCTGGAGATTTAACCACTCCTGGTCACAGAGTGGTTTCTGCAATTGCAGTTACTGTCACAGCACATACTTTCTTTTTTAAAGCCTCCCTTATTATTAATGCCAAGACCATCATGTGCTTTTTGTTCTGCTCTCAGAACCTTATTTATTTAATTTGGGTTGTGGCTGAGCCTAATCAGCTTTGCACCAAATATCTACGGTGTTACCACAAGTTCTGCTCCCTTTTTATTTGCATTTTCTTCCCCAGTATGCCGTTGGTGTGATAGTCTTCGGTGCCGCTTTGGGTAGTCTGCCTGCCAAAACAAATAGATGTAAATATAATGTAAGTCAGTACATGGAGTCACCTTTGTTCGAAAGCCAAAGGATTAAAAGTCAGGGCTGCCCTCAGAGTGGATGCACAGTAACATGTCCAGTGTTAATTCAACACTTAATACATAACGTTTGGTTCGACATTCCAGAGTAGAATTAACACTGTTAGAGTTGAATTAACTTTGGACCTTTTACTGTGTAGTTTTTTTTTTCATGACACTGGAGTGGCAGTTTCAGCTGGAAATGAACAGCAGACTGAGGCTGATTGTGACGTGGAGGAGGAGACAGAGTAGAAAAGGGGCAGTTGTGTGAGATGGGCTTTTTTCCTGTTTGAGTTGTTCAACAGATGGTACATCTAAAGTAAATTGCACAGGAAATTTTAGGGGCTGACAGGGGCAAGTAAAACTAGTCCAGTATATTCAGATAGGATTAAAAATGTTGAAAGACGCTTGTTATAAATAATGGAATTCCATTCCACGATGGACTTTAGAACGGATATCAGATCATGGGGTCCAGTGTGTTATATTTTCAGTGACTGCATTCAAGTGATTCTTGTTCATGAAGAAATTAAGCATGCATCCCCCCCCCCCCCAAGAGTATTATGGTATTAGTGTTTGCATGGCTTAATTCACTGATAGATCTTATTGTTTGATAAATTCTCTGGGTTTGAAGGGGAGCTGGTTTACCTAAGGACAAACTTTACTTTACAACAGGCCATTCAAACTCCAGTCTTGGAGGGCTGCACTGACTGCAGGTTTTATGTGATTTCTTTTAAATCAGTTGCTAATTTAAGTCTTGGAAAATAAGGAGTGTGGACTCATCAGCCAATACATGACTTAAATGAAGCACGTAAGTGTTGAAAACACACTGAAAAAAGCAGGGACTGCTGGACCTTCCAGGACTTGAGTTTAAGATCTCTGCCTTGAGAGAGACGTTTATATCAGACTGATGACTACGGTCATGCTCCGGAGGGAATGGGAGGGTATATGTGGGTGGACTAAGTGGACGGTCTGGTAGGACTTCTTTCAGTGTAGACTTTGTGTGTGCATGTGTAAAATGTGCACTCTTCTCTGGTAGTGTGTGTGTTTGTCTGTCTCTGTCTGGAGTGTGTACTGCTTGTGTATGCATCTCAGATGGAGTACAGTATGTGTGTTTCTTATGCATCTGTGCATCGCCAATAAAGTGTGTGTATGTGTGTCAAAGAGTGTGTGAGAGGGAGGCAGAAAGAGAGTGCCATTCTGCAGGCTGACACTAATTTCAGCTCTTTTGAATAGGAGCATTGACCTGAATACCTCCCTCTTTACCCTTTTCCTCCCTCTGCCCCTCTATTTTTCCCCCTTTTGGGATCACAGCCAACAGCATGGCACTTTCAACAGCTCCCACTGCCTACCTCAGCTTCACAGAAACTTTCGCTAGCCCCATATTAAGAATTTACGCCCTGCCCGGGCGTAAATTCTGCCCTCAAAATTTGACTGACAAGTCATGCGAAGGGATTATGAAATCAGACTTGTTTCTTGTTGACTTGGTGGGTTGTCCATCACACAGACAGGAATTAGCTTTGGAGAGCTCTGAAACAGAAACCTGCTTTTCCGTGGAACTCGTTCATTCCTAAAGCAGTGAGGTAAAATTAGGGTTAGGGATGACCGGTGACTGACGGCTTTCATGTGCTCCCTCACCAGATGACGGGCGTCTGTTTGGGTTCGTACGCATCACGACGGGCGATGCCATGAGCAAGCGGGCCAAGTTCACCCTCATCACCTGGATCGGAGAGAACGTGAGCGGCTTGCAGCGTGCCAAGATCAGCACCGACAAGACGCTGGTGAAGGACATTGTACAGGCAAGTTATACGTGCGCACGGCTGCACAAACACAGTCACGCGCGAACACGCAACCACTCACATGCACACATTCTCACTCACAAACATGCAGTCACATACACAGTCTCTCACTCTTTCTGACTCTGAATAGCTGTGTCACAGGAATTATCTCAGACACTTCAGGCACAATAGAGCTCTGTTTGGTGCTCTCATTCCCCACTACTCCTCCCTCTCTTTCTATTTCTCTTTTAACTTTTTTATTCTCTCTGTTTTCATTTGATTCTCCAACTGGTAGACTGCTAGACTGAAGACGCTCTGACACACTCTCTCCCTCTTTCTAAAACATGCTCACGTACACATGCATAGAAACACAAACATGGTCTCCCACATACACACTTTTTCTCTGTCTCTCACACAAACACTCTCACATACACACACATCCACGCACACACACGCAGAGTTTTATTTTCATCTATGCTCTGTGTTTTCTTACAGAACTTTGCGAAGGAGTTCATGATCAGCGATGCGCGTGAGCTGGAGGAGGACTACATCCGTGAAGAGCTGAAGAAGGCGGGCGGGGCCAACTATGATGCCCAGACAGAGTAGAAGAGGGGGAGGGGCATCTACCTGGGGAAAGGCAGGGCTGACAGCAGGGTGGGGGGGGGGGCTGACCACATCCAGGCCCGATTTTAATTTTGTCATGGAAAATTATGATAATGACCATTTTTTTGGTGCCGAAAACAATAACAAGATGAACATTATCTCAATATTGACAAATGAGACAGAACTGTGTCTGCTAACTAAAATGTATTTTGTAAGGATTTACATTACTGATTGTACTTATTTAACTGGGGACATAAGGCATCAATAATAGCCCTCCGCTTTGAGTAGTCAATTGCTCTGTGTTGAGCTTTGCACCAAGAAAGGCTCATCATTATGGATTACAAATGTTATGAAATAACAATTATGCCATAATTACATCATATGGCCTTGTTATCAGTATCAAAATTTTTATTGACAAAATTAATACTAGCCTGGACTAGGGAGAGGGGGTTTGGGGCACAAATTACCTCTGTCACACATACAACTAACAACCCTGGCTTTCTAGCCTGTCGGAAATATATTGCACACTTTGTCCTGGATCTGGGTGTGTGTTTCTGCACTATGACCATAACGGGATTATGGATGGGATTCAGTTTGTGTTCTTATGAATGGACACTGTCTGCCTTGTCCTAATTCTTACTTTTATTTTTTTTGTGGTTGTAGTGCACAAACCAGACCCATGATTTTGTGTAGCCATTACCTGTCAGTTTTCATACTCTGGAGCTGGTAGTGCCACACCCCTCAGCTCCCCTTTGTTTACAAATGATGGATGAGTGAGGTTTCATGAAACCAAAAATGGGCGGAGCTACAATATGCTTTTGGGTGGTTTAAAGTAGGGATTGACAGCTCCTTATAGTTGCATCCATTATTGGATTCATGAAACTTCACTCACCCATCATTGGTGTTTACTGCCTTAATCTCCCACAGAAAGGTTGGAGTTGCCATGGGAGGTCCATGTGCAGAAGCTGCACTGTGATTGGCTGTGGCTGTCTTCCATACAGTTGTCTGCATTCAGACGGTTTCCATGGTGTCGACAGCCAACAAAGCATTTTTCCTTCTTGTTTACATGGGTGTTGGGGGGGGGGGGGGTGTGGCCTTTGCCGTGTCAATCAGCACAATCCAGGGCCAGCATTAGCTGTCTCTAGTGTAGCCTTTTGTCTTTATTTTGGAAGAGAACCCAAAAGGAATGTATGTACGTCCCTGGTTTACAATGTTTTGGAAAAAAAAAAGGTCATGGGAAGCGACCATTCATTTCACGTAAATCATTTCAGAATAAACTTAAGAAAAAAAAACAGTCTGGCACTTTTGTGTATTTATTTGCATGTGTGCTTAGATGAAAATATCTTACAAGATGCTTCCTTTGCGGTGACTGAGACTTTGAGAACACAGTAAAGAAAATACTGTCCATAAATGCCCAGTGTGGATGTCTTGATGCCAGAAATACACATTTTTGTCTAAACAAAAACAGACAAAACCATAAGCAGCGTGCCCAGCAGCACAATTACAGTATCCATGTGTGTGTTTGTCAGGTATGAAAGACTTCTGCTGCTGATCACACTGGCTCACCAATTAAAAAAATTCACAACCCACCCGTTAAGCAATTTTAACTTCAGTTGGCTGCTTGGCTTGTCAATCATGTGACTAGTCTGAAACTGCTTGCCAATGACCTTATAATTGGTGCTGAAGAGCTCTGAAACACGGAAATCCTCTTCAGCCCTTTTCGCATCTTTTTAAAGATTGTGTGGTATCCCTGGTGGAATGGACCAGCCCGCTTTCGAACACACAATGCATGAGGCCTAAAAGGGGGTCCATGTTGTTATGGTCACCACTGCTTTTAAACTAACAGCCAATTTACAGATCCCTGGCCTACTGAATTTGGTACAAAAACAATAACAAAACCCACCCCTTGAAGCACAAACACTCTGTCCTCATAAATATTCCTCACCCGGGTAACTTCAAAAAACACAAAACCAAAGAATGAGGAAAGTACGCATTCAGAGCTTTTAAGTTGTTTAGCTCATTTAGTGAACAGGCTAAGACTGAAGTTTCATCTTCCTCAAAAAGAGTTAAACATTATCCTCATTCCTCTCTTCTTACCATGTTTATTTCACACGTGAACTCGGCTACCTAACGTATGCCATATATATATATATATATATATATATATATATATATATATATATATATATCTACACCCTGCTTTCATCAGCAAGCTCCCTCACAGAGATGAAAGAAAGAGGAAAGGAAAGAGTGCCAGACGGGAGAAACAGATTGCGATGTGAATAGGACTTATAAGTCAGGTTGGACAGAATGTGAACAATCTGTCAAGTGCAAATTTGGGAGGGGAAAGGCAGGTGACATACAGGGGTCTTCTCAGGTCGTCTTCTCATATGCCTGAAGATTTGGGCAGAGATTTGAAAGTTCGCTGAGAGTGCTAGATAACACAGTTCACGATGAGGAAGTTGCACTCTCTGTTTTTTGCACAGATGAAAAATAAAGAAGTGATACCAATTGTGCAGACTACTGAAAATAAACTCTCTCTGAATCTATCTATACTGCTCAGCTCAATTTGAGCTTTCTGCCCTCCCTTCTGTCTATCTCTCTTTTCTCTTCCTGCTCCTGCTCACACTTGTCTTTAGTGATGAATTTGCAGAAGGGCCCTCTATGTAGAGCCACAAGTCCAGTAAGCTAATTATACGCTTGTTGTTTGCATGTTCTACTGTATGTGAATAATGTTTTAAAGGAATTTCAGAAAGAAATTGCTTTTTATTATATTGTGCAAGTGAGAATAAATCCCCAGCAGAAAGGTACATTCTTGTCAGTTTGTTTTGTGTGGAAATGGCACAAAGAATAGATAGTTTTATTAATGATGTTATTTGATCATGACAATTTGTCATTATGTTCTCATTCTGTCCAGCAAATAACACAGATGACTCTGTGGCCATGGCCCATGGTGTATGTCAGTGTGTGTGTGTGTGTGTGTGTGTGTGAAATTTTCATGCACAGCAATTTCCCTGACTTTTTCTTCCTGTCTGCCACAGTCAGCATAAATAACAATTCTTTCTTACCCTTTACTCTTCCTCTCTCTCTCACGCACACCCGCAAAAACTACAACTTAAATCATATAGCAGTGAAGGAGGTGGTAGGCATATAAGACCAGAATGATACATAATGTCAGGAACAGGCCATTCATACCTTTCCAGCCTGTCATTAACCCCTAAATACGTTTATGTTATGTTGTGTACGTGGTATGTGTGTGTGTGTGTGTGTGTTAGAGAGAGAGAGAGAGAGAGAGAGAGAGAGAGAGAGAGAGATAGATAGATAGATAGATAGATAATGAGAATGAGACACAAGGAGTACAAATGGAATGACATGTCAGTCCTAGCCTATAAAACAGAAACAGGAAGTGCCCTGAGCTGGTAGCTTAGGCACTGACAGGAAGTGGTAGAGGAAGTGGTCCTTGCTGTTCTGTAGCCAGGGGTGTTTCTGAATGTCTGTGTAACAGATGTATGATCTTTGCCATGCAGATTATTGGTTGCGAGGTTGCAGCTGCTGAGGGCGTGTGTCTGAGTAGTCTTTAGTTTTTCTGTGGTAGACACAGTGGGAGAAGCACAATACGCATCTTCAAAGCAAGGTGTGCCCAATGGTTTGTAAATAAAGGACGTGATTATACTACACATTTCTGCGAGGAGTATAATTACATGACATGTGTGTTTTCTCTGGATCTGTAATTATACAAGTGTGACTAAGTTGTGTGCATGCATGAGCCAGTGTCTGTTTTCACTTCCTCATGAACACCGAATGAAGAAAACATCACTTCCTGTACAGCAAGATAGTTTGAGTCTTTTGCCTTATAGGGCAGTGTGGATGGAAAGGGAAGCTCATGCCCCAGCATGCAGGCGGACAAACCCACAGAGACACGTAGATTCCCATCAGCTCAGCAATGCTGTCCCAAGGGAGTCTTTCACAACTCACCTTGAAATGAGAGAGAGAGAGAGATTGAGAGAGAGAGAGAGAGAGAGAGAGAGAGAGAGAGAGAGAGTACATTTTCATTTGTGAAGAAGGACAATATGTAATGTAATGAGGAAAGTGAGGTGCATGGTGAAGGTGGCACTGAACATCATTAGAGAGATTATTACCAAAAAAAGGCATATTTCCCTCCTGCACCACATGACAGGTGAGAGGTCATCAAAGCTAGTCTGCAGAAAAGCTGTGAGTTGTGGGCCCATATTCATCAAGAATCTCACATCATGAGTGCTAATCTAGGATCAGGTTTCCTCTGTCCACATGCTAACATTATCTGTCGTGAGTAAAAAGGCCAACTGATCCAAGATCCACTCTGGGATGCCCCCTGGTCTCTGACCCGATGGCAGTCAGACCAGTTTTACCTTTATCCCTTACTGCAGTGTAGGACTCTGACAGGGCAACAATAAAGAGCAAGCTTGAGGAAGGTCATCATTGAGTCTCTGTGCTCCACCCTCAAGACAACAAAATCTGTTATTTTCAGCATCATTGTTGTTCATGATGCTAGGTTTGCCCCCTTAACTCTCTCTCAAAACTAGTAACATAGTTCACAATTGTAGTGGGGCTATGCCTCATAGTAAAGGACCTGGGCTTGTAGCTCAGAAATAGCAGGTTTAAATTCCAACTGGGGCACTGCCTTAGTTCCGTTACACAAGGTACTTGGTAGCCTGAATTTCTTCAGTAAAATATATTGATTCAATGTTAAAATGTGAGTTCGGGATTGTTACATTTAAATTCAGTCAGGCCCAGGAAGTGAATTGAAATTCAATTTATTACTTGAAAAATAACTATTATGTTATATGAGCAGTTTTTTAATTGGCGCAACATAATTTAAATTAATTTTCTGAGTTGACTGAGTTAATTGAAACTTGAATTGACTAATGATTGACTGATAATTAATTAAGAGCATCTACACCTATGTAGAAAATTTCATTTCATCCACAACCGAAGGTACACTGAAGAAGGCTTACGGCAAAACGTTTAAGTGCTTAAATGAATAAATTAATTAATCAATAAATTCGCACATAATAAACGAATCTGTCAGGCCAGAAGAGCATAGTGTGTTTCTGTATCTCTTGATCTGGGACTCGCTATTTTTATTTATGTTATTTTTGAATAAGACAATGGACGTTCAAACAACAGGAGAGAAAGCAGAAATACCGTCACACCTCTCTCTCAAATGACAGAAGTAGTCAGTTCTTACTGCGCTCCCACTCATATCACACCCAGATCACGCACACGGTTTATCTCATGCCCTTAAAAGGCTCTTTTTTACGCCTGCTGTTGCAGGGAATGCCCGCAAGGGGTATTTTTTGTCGTATCTTAAAGTGTCGTTTCGCGCCATCTCCTGGCAAGTTAAGAGACTAAGCAAATTAGCATAGGGCGCACCAATTATTGAATGTTTCTTAACTCCGCTCCGCGATGTGCTTTGCTGATAAACGAATTTAGATTTGGACTAAACAGGGTTGGGAAACATCGTCACCTTTCTGTCAGTGTATTCACTTTTCCCGACCAATTAGGCTAATGTACGTTGGTTTAAACAGAAAATCGTTCACTCATAGATTGGACCATTGATCCTGGGGACACGAGTGTATGCTGGTTTTCGTTCCAACTACAACTGCAATCTCAAAATTTTAACAGGATGTTAATTTTTCATAATTGTGAATAATAAATAGCTATGCATGTCGTATGTATGTAAATTAACATTTTGCAAAAATTCTGGGCTTGCAATCATGATTGGAACGAAAACACCAGCATACACAGGGGTCGCCAGGATTTGAACATCACTAGACTAGACTATAATACAACATAGGGACTCAAGAACAGCAGCCATTGTCACGGCCATTTATGAGCTCATCAAGAAATTTACCCGGGCTAAAATGATAAATTACGAAAACTGGGCTACGTAAACAAGGAACCAGATAAGCACGCAGTTCCTCTTGCCCAAGCCAGTGAATTCCGTTCATTTTCTGCAAAATTACAGCCCATTTCGTTCCTGTCCACGTGTTTCGATTTAAAACAAGTTTTCGAAAAGACGTTGCAGTGGCTTCCAAGCGGAAATGAAATTAAGATAGTAACAATGACGACAATAGACACTTGAAATTTCCGTAGACGCACAAAGTTGACAGAAGGTGACTTTCTCCTCTTTGTTTCCATCTTACCCCAATGCAAATATTGTCATCACGCACGCTCTCGCTCTCTCATGCAGTCTTCCATGTCTGGTTGTTGTAGCCGGTTCTTCCAGTGATCACCAGGAGGCGGTAGAACCACATTCATATTTTCCAGGAAGTAACAAATTCTGTGATCAGCCAAGTGTGATTACGTCTTACATGCACAAAAGAACATCACTAAAACGTTTTCCCAGGGTTGGATCAGATCTTTGCATAATGTGACCAGAAGTGGAATCTCATGACCAAGTCAAGATTGTGCCTTTCACTGAGAACATGTCCCAGCAGGAGTTTTTTATTGCTTATACAGAAACACACGCGCACACACACACACACAGATGGAGCAATTTTACGTCATGCACTGTTAATAGCATTATTTCACAGTAAGGCTGTCACTGAGAAAATGTTATTCTTCAGTGAGTACGGCCAGGCTGACCACAAAGGATATGGCAGGGTGATGTGTAATCAGTCCCTCCTCTGACTGGGGCTCGCCATTGCTTTGCACAAGAGTGAATGAGACAAAAGCAAGTGTTTTATCCTCAACTGTAAACTTTCCATTAATCCAGCAGAACTGGCGATAGCCTGCCTGCTCCAGCGCAGCTTTCAAGTACATTACAGGCATTTGGCTGTACTATCGATAAAGTATATTTTATCCTAATAGAGCACTTTCCTGTTGAATGTATATAAGTATCTCAACAAAACATGTTTTCCAAAAATGCCAAGTGACTCATGCATTCAAAGCACTGTCTATAAGTCATTAATTAAAACTTGCAACATTTAGGCTTGCCCTTAAAAATATTGATATAAAAATGAGGCCAAGTTACAACAAAAAGTATTGGCTAGTTCGCACAAATTAGACAAGCCCTATTTGAAAGTAATGTGACCCAATGTTTCCTAAATTATTTAATGTAACTTGGACCTGTGTTTTTTCATCCTACCATCTGAAGGGAATGTGGTCATTCAAAGTTTGTCATGTGAAAGTATGAAATTCCCATCATTTATGGCGAAAATAACATTGCATGAACAGTACAGATACAGTGCTTTGTATGTGTGAGTAACTTCACATTTTTGTACGTTGAAAACATGTTTTTGTTAAGAAATCTTTTTTTGTACCGTGTTTATTATGAGTAACAGATAATAATAATGCATATAAATGTCTGAACCATAAGATAATCAAATCTAGAGAGACATGTATACACAAACATGCATGCAAACATACATACATTCTAGCTCAACAAAACACATAGGAGTGGATTCACTAATTTTTCCTTTACCATGAATCACGGGATTGTCATATTTTTTAATGGATTATGGTAAGTGTTTTTAATGGGTTATTGTATACATGATAGACCTACTAATTGTTTGTAGGTTCATAGGTGATCCATAGGCCTAGCCCACATTAATATTTCAAGGTAGCTACAATAGGCTAATTAAAAAGTAGTGAACAGTAGAAACGCCACAGTGGTCAATTTGACCGTTGTCACTTCAAGAAAATCAATAAATCATGAAATTCATATGGCTCTGCCTTTGTGACTCTACCTAAACAAATGCATTGAACATTCTGATATAATTTTAAAATATGTATTGCTTAAGGAAATAGTCATAAACACTTACTTAAGTGGCTATAAATTGTCAAATTGACCATAATCTAGGCTATCTTGGCTGTAGACTTTCTTTGATCGCTGTATGTAATGTTGTCTCTAAAGGACTCCAATAGTACCCAGCTGCAGGCCCACAGAAAATGCCTGTGGCTCGGTGAAGCCAGCAATAGTTGTCTGAGTTTTTATGGTCTACCTTTTAGCCATGTAGATGTTTAAGTCATGAATAAGGCTGAGCAGCAAAACCCAGTAGCACTATTACACCGGTTCCCATACGACCAGTAGGCTTACCTACCACACTGAATCGCAACGCAGATTTTGGAGTGTCATTTTGGTGCCATCTTCATCGCTAACATTACACTTGCTCTGTGGACTCAGCCAGTGACATTGGATGCCATTAGCAAGGTAGCTAACTTTAAACTCAATCAAAATGCCAAAAGTGATATTGCCTAAAGTGTTGCACTATTTTGCTGAAAAGGATTCAAACAATGTAATGTCACTTTGCAATTAAAAAGACGTTCTTTAATGTCATCCTTTGCTCATTAATTTAAAGGTAGACTACCAGTTCAGGCACCATGCCATTTCAAATGTAATTGTTTTAAAATGTATCAAAATCGAAAGGATGCCTATCCCTAGTCATGAAACAATATTACGTGGGGTTTGCATATGAAATGATAGAGAACACATTTCAGAAATATGAATGAGTTTCCCACAAATATTATACAGTTGTAAAAGCAATAGTTTTACTTTTTTTTTTGGCAATTATTAGATAGCAAGCAAGCCAGCTTCCACACAAAACAAAGTTTTAATAACACACTCTATTGGCTGAAATAGCATTACATGTGCACTTCCTTATATGTCCATTTTGCCTGCGTATCCAAGCAAATGTATCCTGCAATTGACTACTTTGATCAGATGTTGTTGATTTTTTCAGAATTAGCTCAATGTCCAATGGGGAGAATTATTGACTGTACTGGACTGGAGCATTTGTGATGATGAAAGTTTTGGGCATTTTAGCCTCAATTGTCAAGCTCGCTTTTACGGAGCTCACATGCTAGGTAGCTCAGCCTCAAGTGTCAAGCTCTCTTTTACGAAGCTGACAAGCAAGGTAGCTTAGCATCAAGTGTCAGGCTGGCCTTTACAGAGCTGACACACTAGGTAGCTTAGCGTCAAGTGTCAAGCTGGCATTTACAGAGCTGACACACTAGGTACATTAGCTTAGCTTAGTGTAATAGTGACATTACATACACATACATTTACTTTGTGTGTTGACAAGTTTTATGGTGCCTCACCTTATCTTCTCTGTTTCTCTTTCCATGGGGCTCCTGCCCCTTACCTCGCCCTGAGTCCACGGGATGCTCCAGCCCTGTCCCTCGCTCCATTGTCATGGACTGCTTCAGCCCTGTTCCTCCCCTGCCTATGCCTTGACGCAGCCTGGAGCTCCAGATCCATCACCTGGCTCGTCTAAACTGCACTATACGGAACTATAAGATTTGGCCTTCCATTTTTCCTGTTAGTTATCACTTCAACTGTAACCTGCTTAACCCATTTTATTTGCTGAAACAGATCCCTTGTAGCATTTCTGCTACATTCCATTCTACTGCTACTTTACACCAGGATGGCCAGTAGAGGATGGGCTCCCCCTCTATAGCCAAGTTCCTCTCAAGACTTTTTCCCATTGTGGAGTTTTTTCTTGCCACCATTTGAGGGTTTTCTCTCCATTGGGAATTTTTTGAAAAAATGTAAATTTTAATTTTTACCTCATGTACTATCATGTACTTGGGGTTCAGGCCTGGTGTTTGCTCTATTTGCTCTATTTCTTGCCTTGCTACTCTGTAAAGTGTCTTTATGACAGTGCTCAGTAAAAAGCGCTTTACAAATAAAATTGAATTGAAATTAATTGACTTAAAAAATATGTATTCCTCTCTGAACAAGCTGTAATTATAATACAAGATTTTGTGATTATATGCATAAGCTTATAGTAGTATCAACTGGTCCATATACAGTCAGGTCTATACATATTTGGACTTTGACAAAGTTATTGTTATTTTAGCTGTCTACCACAGCATATTGGAGTTGAAATTAAATAATAAATATTATCTCAAAGTGCAGACCTTCAGCTTTAATTTGAAGATATTTAGATCCAAATCGGGTGAATGGTGTAGGGATTACAGCACTTTTTTTATGTGCCCCCCCCTTTTTAAGGGACCAAAGGTAATTGAACAATTGGCTGCTCAGCTGTTCCATGGCCCAGTGTGTGTTATTCCCTCATTATTTCATTTACAAGTAAGCAGATAAAAGGTCTAGAATTGATTTCAAGTGTGGCATTTGCATATGGAATCTGTTGCTGTTAACTCTCAATATGAAGTCCAAAGAGCTGTCACTGTTGGTGAAGCAAGCCATCACTAGGAAAAAAAACAAAAAACCCATCAGAGAGATAGCAAAAATATTAGGTGTGACCAGATCAACTATTTGATACATTCTTAAAAAGAAAGAACACACTGGTGAGCTCAGGAACACCAAAAGGCCCAGAAGACCACAGAAAACAACTGTGGTGGATGACAGAAGAATACTTTCCCTCCTGAAGAAAAACCCCTTCACAACAGTTGGCCAGATCAAGAACACCCTCCAGGAGGTCAAAGTCAACAAACAAGAGAAGACTTCACCAGAGTAAATACAGAGGGTTTACCACAAGATGTAAACCACTGGTAAGCCTCAAAAACAGGAAGACCAGATTAGAGTTTGCCAAAAAAACATCTAGAAAAGCTTGTACAGTTCTGAAACAACATCCTATGGCCAGATGAGACAAAGGTCAACTTGTACCAGAATGATGGGAAGAGAAGAGTATGGAGAAGGGAAGGAACTGCTCATTATCCAAAGCATACCACCTCATCTGTGAAGCATGGTGGAGGTAGTGTTATGGCGTGGGCATGTATGGCTGCCACTGGAACTGGGTCCCTTGTATTAATTGATGATGTGACTGCTGACAAAAGCAGCAGGATGAATTCTGAAGGGTATAGGGCTATATTATCTACTCAGATTCAGCCAAATGCTTCAAAACTCATTGGACGGTGCTTCTCAGTGCAGATGGACCATGACCCAAAGCATACTGCGAAAGCAACCCAAGACTTTTTTAAGGCAAAGAAGTGGAATGTTCTGCAATGGCCAAGTCAATCACCTGACCTGAATCCAATTGAGCATGCATTTCACTTGCTGAAGGCAAAACTGAAGGCAAAACACCCCAAGAACAAGCAGGAAGACTTCAGGCAGTCATGGACTGCAAAGGATTTGCAACCAAGTATTAAAAATGACAATTTAATTTATGATTATGTTAGTTTGTCCAATTACTTTTGAGCCCCTAAAATGGGGGGGCTATGTATAAAAATGGTTGTAATTAGTCGTTATACCAATTCCCCGTGTGAATCAGAGCCCTGGTCGATGCGCTATCCTCTGTTGATCTAGGGAGGGTGTAGACTACCACATGCCTCCTCCGATACATGTAGAGTCGCCAGCCGCTTCTTTTCACCTGACAGCGAGGAGTTTCACTGAGAGAGCGTAACGCGTGCGGAGGTTCATGCTATCTCCCCCAGATCCCCTCCCTGCTGAGCAGGTGTCCTGACCAACCAGTAGGAGTCGCTAATGCAACGATCAGGACTCATACCCTCACCGGCTTTCCACCAGTGAACACTGCCAATTGTGTTTGTAGGAACGTCTGACCAAGTCGGAAGTACTGCTGCCGGGGATTGAAACCTGGTCTCTGCGGTGGTAGGCGAGTGCTTATACCTCTACACTACCCAGACGGCCCTTTCATACAATATATTTGACAAAACCCTTAAATTAAAGCTGAAAGTCTACACTTAAATCACATCTTGATTGTTTCATTTCAAATCCATTGTGGTGGCATACAGAGCCATAATGATGAAAATTGTGCCACTGTCCAAATACTTATGAACCTGACTCTATATTCCTTTTTCAGGGCCCCTGTCAGTCAGGGCTCTTAGAATCATCCCTGCTTTTCCCCCTCCCTTTTAATAGAACCCCTAAACCAAGCCACATCTACTTAGATTCAGTCACTGTTATGATGGTATAGGGTGGCATGGCTGCTGACAAATATGCAGGGGCCTATGTTGTTTTTCCTGATGCTCTCACCTCACAGTGCTGTTGGCTTTTTACTGACCCACTCTTACATATGTAGATGAACCCAAAGGACATCATGAGTGAAGTTGATGCATTCTATATTGTTGGGCAGAACTGGCCTGAAGCCATAGGCCAATTAAGCCACACACGCAAAGGCGAGTATGCCTACCTTGCCCGTACTGTCAGGAATAATTGATATTTTAATTCACACTCGTGAAATATTTTTTATCAACTAGGAAGCGAAAGTAAAGTGTCTCTTCGCCCGAGGTTCCATACGAAGAACTCAGAGCAGATGATTAAACTCACTCACGTTTCATTTCCACTCGGGATGAATCTCGCTCATTTGCACACCTGATGCAAATGACAGACACGGTGTCGCTAGTTATGCAAATCCGCTGGTTAAATTCCATGTTATCCTTGAGGGAGGGACCAAAAAACTTTTACATTACATTACAGGCATTTGGCAGACGCTCTTATCCAGAGCAACGTATAACAAAGTGTATAACTGTAACCAGGGACAACTGTAACTAGGGTGTGTTGAAAACCCTAGAGGCAAGTACAGTTCCAAGTGCAGGGAGCGACCGCATAGTTTAACTCGGACCCTGTAGGTTAATGGTAAATGGGCTGCATTTATATAACGCTTTTATCCAAAGCGCTTTACAATCGATGCCTCTCATTCACCCATTCATTACATTACATTACATTAAGGCTATTATGCAACGGCCTAATCCAGAGCGCGTACAATAGGCATAGGTTTCCAAAATGTAGAGCGCAAAGAACCTAGAGTGAAGTGGATTGAGTGCCAGAATGACCACACGATCAGGACTCCTACCCTGTAGCAGTAAGCTTATCAGCAACAAATCATACAAATACAAAGTTACAAATAGCACTGGAATAACTTAATCATACAAAGCAATCCTACAGATAACTAAATAATCAATTATCCTAGCTAGCTACAATAGCTGAACTATAGGGTAGGGAGGGGTGGGGAGAGGTGCAGCCTGAAGAGATGAGTCTTCAGTCTGCGTTGAAGGATGGAGATTCTCGCTGTTCTGACCATCACGGGAGGTCATTCCACCAGCGAGGGACCAGGACAGACAGCAGAGGGACGGGAAGTGCAGCGCGAAGAGGGGGAGGTGCCAAGCGCCAGAGGTGGCAGAACGGAGAGGTCTGGCTGGTGTGTAGGGTCTGATGATCCTCTGAATGTACCCTGGTGCTGACCCCTTAGCTGCCTGGTATGCAAGCACCAAGGACTTAAATTTCACACACATTCACACACACCAACAGTGAAAGGCTACCATGCAAGGTACCAATCAGCTCGTTGGGAGCAATTAGGGGCTGGGTGTCTTGCTCAGGGACACTTCGACACGCCCCAGGGCGGGGGATTGAACCGGAAACCCACCGACTGCCAGACAACTGCTCTTACCTCCTGAGCTATGTCGCCCCCTTAATCTGATCAACACAATCAAAAACAGCAGCAAAGCAGTCTATGCAAATAATACAGGAAATAATTAAACAAGTAGGCACGAGTGCAATAACTAAAATAAACTAAAATAAACAGCTTACCTAGCTACATACCTAAGCTTACATAACCAATTAGAGACTACAGGGAGGTAGGGAGGGGTGGGGAGAGGTGCAACCTGAAGAGGTGAGTCTTCAGTCGTCGCTTGAAGGTGATCAGGGTCTCAGCTGTTCTGACCTCCACAGGAAGGTCATTCCATCATCGTGGAACCAGAACAGATAGAAGATGTGACCAGGAAGCGCAAGTGCGAAGAGGGGGAGGTGCCAGGCGTCCTGAGGTAGCGGAACGGAGGGGTCTGGCTGGCATGTAGGGTTTGAAGATCTTATGAAGTATGCTGGGGCTGACCCCTTGACTGCCTGGTATGCTAAGACCAATGTTTGGGGACCAATGTGGAGGGTAGTGGGCAGGGGGGTGACGTGGGAGAGTCTGGGGTGGTTGAAGACCAGACGATGTGCAGAATTCTGGATGAGTTGCAGGGGTCTGATGGCAGATGCCGGAAGGCCAGCCAGAAGAGAGTTGCAGTAGTCCAGGCGGGACAGTACCACTGCTTGGACCAGGAGCTGGGTTGAGTAGGTGGTGAGAAAGGGCTATGTATGAGTAAATTTAAAGGCCATGCATGAGTACGAGCCCAAGAAACCCAATCGGTGCTTGTCAATTATGATCAAATGCTTTGGCTAGCATTTCATAAATTTTAATACATTTTCAAAAAAGTACATTTTTTGCCACTCACATTGCCACTGAAGATGCTTTAAATACATCCTAGCACTTAACATCAGTCTGAAGGATTTCATACTCTTTTATTAATTTTAGAGAAAAGTGGTATTTTAGGTTCTCATATGAATGTTCATGTATTTTAATGTATAACTTATTTTATAATAATAATAATAATAATCATAATAATAATAATAATTTGCTTCTTTATAGGTGCTTGCAAATCAGTCTACCCGGAGCATTTTCGTTCATAATTTTGACACTAAAACTGTACAGCAGGTGCCACTGACGCTGCGCAGGAATGAACTTGCCCTTCCGTTTTGTCACGCTGTCTCCTCTGTGTGGGCTGCAGGTGCAGTTTCTATCCGGTGAACTTGTTAAGAAGAGAAAATGCGCCAAGGGGACAGTTTAGGGGTGAACCTCACCTGAACTGGACCATTAAGTCATGGGGCTATTTACCTCCAACGCCGTTTGAGAGGGAGAGTGTGAGAGAGAGACAGAAAGACAGAGAGAGAGAGACAGAGAGAGATAGAGAGAGAGCTACTTTCTTTCCCTCGCTTTTCCACGTAAACGTTTTTATTAATTTATTTTTCGTCCATAAGGTGTTGGAATGTACATTTGTGCTCAGTAGCCTGTTTGTGTCGCGCCCTTCGGTGACTTTGCATAGATAGCATCACTACTTCCGGATTTTTTTATTACTGCTATTCTTATAATACTCGCTAAGTTCGCTACTTCCTTGTACATAGCGAATAGAGGAACTGACCACCGCGACAGGACACAGCCCGCTGTTTTACAGAGTAATTTTATTTAATAGTTAAAACCATGAAGTAGTGTTCTGAGAAGGCAATATCACAGCTTGGAAATCTAAAGTATTCCATTAGAGGGTAAGTTTTCACAACTTCAAACAATTAATATTTGTTACTATATAATGTGTGTGATGTGGGGGTGGGGGAGTGCGCAAACACTTGTGCGACCAAAAAGCAGTAAGAGAGTTTAGATGGTGCAGATCGTCGCTCCATTTAAAGAGAGTCTTGCATTTTCTTTTTTGTTATTGGGGCGAGCGTCTTATACCAACTAAAATCACTTCTGATTATATCACTGATAGAATTTGGAGGAAAGTAAAGCCGTGTGAGTGTGCGCGCGCGTGCACCTAGAAACTTCTTGTCTGTTTTACACAAAGCTGCAAAAAAAAAAAAAAAGGTTGCTTCACCAATAAAATCTGAGGTTTGATCCTTAATTTGAAACAATCTATTAATAATGCCGTTCATCTCTGTTCCCTGCTCAGATAAAATTCCAGGTATGGGTGACATAGTACATTTACGGAAACCATTGAATAGTTAATATCTTTTCATCTAAACAGGGTCTAAGTCATTCAGGCGTGGAACAGTATTGTGCCGTTTTGTAGTTAGTGTGGTGGTGTCATTTATATTGTATACTTTTAACAGGAATGTTAAAATACCTTTGAATGGTATGCTATACTTTGGGGGACAGGACTATTCACATTAAAGACTGTGAACATATATCATGTGTGTATGTGTGTTTGCAGAAGCAGCATATTTGTCATATATTTATTGTTGTGGCGGAATATGCAGGTTCAGAAAGTAAAAGTTCTTACCAAAATTTTGTTCCAATTACCTGGATTTGCTCATTAGCACAATTCTTCAGCTGGGAGGTAGAGCTAATGAGAGAAGCTGGTTGAGTTCATGGGTGGAAGAAACACAAGGCAGGACTTACTTTCTGAAACCTGGACTTTCCACCTCAGATGATACAGTGTGAAATCTAGAGAAAGATTATATGTGTTTGTCAGTTGTTTGTATGTGTGCCTGTGTGTTTGTGTGTGTATGTGGTGTGTGTGTGTGTGTGTGTGTGTGTGTGAGAGAGAGACAGAGAGAGAGAGAGAGAGAGAGAGAGAGTTATAATCTCCAGGGGACAGCACCAGATGAGTGCAAAGGTTTCTGTAGGGGGAATATTAAATATATCTGGGTTAATGCTTTACTGTCCCTGAAGGACTGTCACCCTCACAACAGAGAGCTCCTGTTGCTCATTTGCAATGTAAATAAAGACTGCAAGAAGGGGGGAGGGGTGATGGAGTGGGGGTGGAACAGACTTTCCCCTCCTCCCCTACAAACTCTCACTCACACACATGAACACTAAAAAATATTTTAAGTTTGAATATTGGTCAAACATGTTTTTTTCCCCCAAATTCATTCTTCAAATTTGAGAATTCAAGTTTTTATTTTCTGTCCAACATTTTGTAATTAACCTATATATATACAGTGCAGTATTTGAGCTGTGACAATTTTTGTTGTTTTGGCTCTGTACTTCAGCACAGTGGATTTGAAATGAAGCAATGAATATAAGTTCAAAGTGCAGACTGTCAGCTTTAATTTACGTCCATGTCCAGTGATCTATGTAGGCATTACAGCACCTTTCATACATAGCCCCCCCATATTTGTATTTGAGTAATTAAACAAATTATCATAATCTTTAATAAACTCAATCATGTTTGGAACTTGGTTGTAAATCCCTTGCATTCAAAGACTGCCTGAAGTCTGTGAGCAATTGACTCCACCAGACACTGGATATCTTCCCTGGCAATGCTCTGTTAGGTCTGCCCTGCAGCAATCTTCAGTTCCTGTTTGTTTCAGGGGATTTTTGCCTTCAGTCTTGTCTTCAGCAAGTGAAACACATGGTCAATTAGATTCAGGTTGCCTGATTTACTTGGCCAGTCAAAAACGTTCCACTTGTTTGGCCTGAAGAACCCATTGGTTGCTTTAGCAGTGTGATTGGGGTCATTGTCCTGCTGCAAGGGGAAGCACCATCCAATGATTTTTGAGGCACTTGGTTGAATGTGAGCAGATAAGATGTTTCTGTACGCTTCACAATTCATCCCGCTGCTCCCGACAGCAGCCAGCACATCAATTAAGACAAATGAGCACACTTTTCTCTTTCCATCATATTGGTACAGGATAATGCTCATCTCATCTGTCTGTAAGAGTTTGTTCCAGAACTCTACAGTGTTTTAAAATGGTTTTGCAAACTCTAACCCGGCCTTTCTGTTTTTGAGGCTTAATAGTGGTTTGCATCTTGAAGGGAACCCTCTGAGGTTATGCTAATGTATCTTCACTTTGTTTTCGTCTTTGACACATGCCTACACCCTGGAGAGTGTTCTTGATCTGTTTGATGGTGGAAAAGGGGTTATTATTCATAATGGATAAAGTATTCTTCTGTCACCCATAACAGCAGTCTTCCATGATCTGTCAGGTTATTTGCTATTGCTGTGCTTACAATTGTGTTCCTGCTTGTGAACAATGCGCCAAACAGTAGATTTTGACACACCTACTGATTTGGCTATGTCTCTGGTTATTCTTATTTACTACTTTATTCCTTTACACCCCACGATGGCCTGCCATTGACATTGGCATCAACATTTCTTTTCTTCAAAAGAAAGACAAAAGAGAGACAACTGCGACCAACTTCAAATCCAAATTCCACACCTAAAATCAACTGAAGAACTTTTCTTAGCTTTCTTGTGCATAAACGAATGATACGACAGTACACAGCTGGCCAAGGAACATCTGAGCAGCCAACTGTTCAATTGCTGTTGGTCCCCCAAAATTGTGAGAATATGTATAAAAGGGCTGCAGTTCCTACATGGCTCACCCAATCTGGATGTAAATACCCTTAAATAAAATAAAATAAATGAATAAATTAATTAATTAAAGCTGACAGTCTGCACTTTAACCTCATATTCATTATTTCAATTCCGATCCAATGTGCTGGAGTACACAGCCGAAACAACAAAAAATATGTTACTGTCCAAGTACTTACAGCCTGCACTGTACGTGCCGTGTGTAGCTATCTAACGTAACATCCCCTGCCACATCACAAAAAATAAAACAAACTGGCTGACTTTAGTAACATTCAATAAGTTGATCATCTTTCCTTGCCAATAATATTAACTGATCCATGTCCAGTAGTATGGACTGATATTGGACTGTAACTCTATTGAATATGTCCAGTGTTTCCATGAAAAAATATTTTCTTTCTGTTCCGAAGCTGGATGTTGATACAGTTAGACAATTAGCTAAGTGTGCTTGAGTAATGCAGGCATTTCAGACGTTTGAATGTTTTATGTTATATGTTTTTGAACAGGGATTTTCCGCTGTTAAGAATTGCAGTTGTCAGAATGGTAGGCCTATTTGCTGTTGTGACCTATGCTTCAATGAGCCTATTCTCTGTTACACTCTTGGCCAATATGGTCAGTCACTGTAACTTTTATTTATGTTGAAAATGATCATTTTGAAGTTTTGTACAATGTTTATATGCACCTATGGGCTATTGTGCCATCTTGTATTGTGCTTAATAAATGCCAAGCCATTGCAAAAGACATCGCTGTGACAACATGCTTTATTTATTTGAGTTCATTTGTTGAAACTGCCCTCTTGTTAATCAAGCAACTCCCGTATACGTTGCAGTGCACTGCATTTCATTCATTTCATGGTAATCGTGAAAAAACAGCTTTATTTTCCTGACTGAATAGCCTAACGGAGGCTACAGTTACCGTATTCGACCAATGCTGACTGTGCTCGGACAGTTTACACTGTATGCTGCTAAATGCTAACTACATGCTTCCTGGTAATCGATTGGGCGATTGGCGGCTGCGTGGCTTCCAGTTGATCCAATGTGCTGATGGCTGAGGGGTTGGAGGCCAGGGCTCTGTTGCAGACCATTCGAGACGTTCTTTGCCCGGACTTCATCTGACAGAAACCATTTCCACTGGCACAAACTTGTGTAGATGTGTGCTTAGGCAGCATTAGATACCTTATGGAACAACAAATAGAATGTCCCAGACCAAGGGGTGTTCAGATAATTTTGGTCATATAGTGTATGTGCCACCCAGCAGAATAAAGACTAATAAGAAAACTTGCTAGCGTATACTCCCAATGCTGTCGATTTAATGTATGGATGGACAGTGTTCTGATGAAGACCCATTTCGGGCTCAAACTTTCTGCCCATACAAACATTTGGAACACTGGGCCAATAAGAACAAGCAGTCTTATTGTCATCTGCACTGGAATGGGCTACATTTCATTCACAGCTGGTGGACTGTATAGTGAAAGTAATCATAGCTCTACAGAGACGGTACCATTATGATGGTGATGATGATGATGGTGATGACAATAATGGATTTTAGATGCCTGCTGTAGAACATAACCACACACTGGCATAACAGCAGATTACTACACTATGGATAGGTTAAGATACTGTTCTATAAAGAGGAGCTGCTGGGTGTTGAGGTCTAGTGTGAATAACCTATAGCCCTAGCAACCTCAGCACTGTGGCAAATATACAGCGGTTGCATGAATGTTTTGATAACTCCTCCCAGGTGGGTACCCTGACTGACGGAGCAGCGATGGCGGGCCGGATCCAACAGGGGGAGTTGACGGAGTACAAGAAGAGCCTGATCAAGCGGGACCTGGAGATGGGCATCGTGATGACAGTGTTCCGACAGCGAGCAGAGCGGCTGTCTGTACAGGTCATCATGGAGACCAGGCAGGTGGCCTGGACACGCACCGCCGACAAGACCGACGGTGTCTGTGAGTGTCCCGCCCATCAAAACTCTTAAGCTCCTCCTACAAAGCCCACCCCACATCGTGTGCTCCTCACTCCAACCCAGCCAAAACTCGGCTCCTTGCCCAGATATTCTCTGCCTCCGTTAACTCACCCAGATCTATGTTTTTCCCTCTATCTTTGCCTTTGAAATATGCCTGCTAGACGCAGTGTGGTTCACAGCAATAAATGCACCCATTTCTCAGATGTGACCTATATGTTTTAACCCATAAGTGTGTAAGTAGGACAGTATGTATGCTAGTAGGGAAATGTGTTTGTGAGTAGAAAGCAGGTGAGTGAGTTTAACAGTAAGTGTGAGTAGGACAGGGAATTTGTGATTAGTAAAGTGACCGTGAAAAGTTTTTGTGAGTTCGACAAGGAAGGTCCACAGGTGTCAGCAGAGCGTTTGGTGCTGTTCATGTTCAGACTGCGCATAGCTGCAAGGGACAAGCACACACACACACACACACACACACACACACGCACACAGAGTAGTGTGGTGAGCACTGTGTGGTAGACATGGTCAGCAAAAATAAAATACTTAAATTGTGTTGGTGAATGATGCTAAGCCTGTATTTTTATGAACCATAGTGTAACATTTTCTTTTATTGTATAAAGACCAGGAACTTGCAGTGAGCAATGAGGTTTGAAAGCAATGGGTATGATATGTCCCCATTATTGATATGTAATGGCTGAGAAGGGTTTCCATCAGCTTTTACCATTTCATTTTCCACAGGTATAAATGTGTTAAAATTAACTACATTGAAATGAGTGAAGTCAGGTGACAGAGTGAAGCCAGCCAACCAAGACCTGAGTCAAATACTTTAACCATTTTGACAAAAATACTTCAACCCTGTAGACAACCTTTCAGATTAGTGACATTGTCTTGGCAACATTCGGAAAAATTATCTTTTACATTTATGTTAGCACAATATTTGGTTGAAATTTCTCAGGGATCTGCAAGATCCTCCTTATTGTAGAAAACTAGGTAGAGTTCTCACGTTGGTACAATTGATTGACAGGCTGGTAGTGATTGGTGGATAGTTTCTGGCTATGCTTCCAAATTTCCTGTGGGCTTGACTAAAACTAAAATCTGCAGGATTTTAGTTTTAGTGATGTTTTAATCATGCCTTCTCCATTCCATAGTCAAGACAAAAATTACTAAAATAATATTTATTTTAGTTTACAAAAAAGAAAAAATAATTATTTTAGTCACATTTTAGTCCATACTTAATTTTTTAACTAAATGCCTCCAGTAAATGCCATGATTGGCAAAATACTTTGTAATATACTCAGAGTGTATGTGACAACACATCAGTTGTAACATGAGTGAACACAGCTTCACATGTACATGTCCAGCTGCAGTGTGAACGTCACTGTTACAAAGCAGCTTTACTTTTTTGAAGACAATAAAGACATTAAAGATTAACATAAAACATTAATTAGTTTTATTTAAAAACTCGTAGCTTTTGTTTATTAAACTTTGTTGATTTGAATGAATATAGGTAACTGGGCAATGTACTGAAACTGCATTCATTTGTTTGGGCATAACATTTCATTTGAACAGAAGCTATTACAGTTATCCAACCTGAGTAAACTGCATATGCGTGTGATCTTTTCCATGAATATTCTCCAAGTGTCAGTGTAGAGAATGAACAGTATGATCCACAATTTTACATAGTGTTGATAAAACGTGCACAGTTTTGCATTGCAAATAAAAATAATTTTATTACTCGCCTGCAGGCAGCTGAGGAGAACCGGCTGTACTTGGTGGTATTGAGCATTATGTGAATGTTGAAGCTCCTCTGATGCACTTTTATTTACTTTTAAACTTTTACTTTATTTTTAAACTGCAATTTCAAAGTACCGGTCTTGGCAGTGTGGCAATAACTACACCTGTTTTGGCTTGGACGTTGTATTCCACTGCGTCACTTTTCTTTTTTTGTGGGGCTAAATAATCTAAAGCAAATTTGACGTCCATTTGTCCAAGTCACAGAAATATCTGTGGTCGAGGTTCATGCTACTTTACCGAACCATTGTTGTTTTCTCTGTTTGGTGTTGCAATCGTTGTCACTGCTGTGTTTTCCGATCAGAACTGGCAAATCTGAATCTGCGCTGTCCCCGGTGTCACTAAACAAACACTTTGAAGCCACAACGAGAATAGGTGTACGGTGCGGTGTGTAGATGTTTGACTTTGGCCGAGGTCACCTTCTCCCACTGAGGATAAGCAAGAGCGAGAGGGCGAAGTGCATGACCAATGGGATGAGCACACTGTGTCCACACAGTGGTGATGGAAATTGCAGTATCATGTAGTATCACTACAAATAGAGTGAACTATTTCAGATGCTTTTTGTAAACTACAATATTTACATTTTCATAGAAAATGCTGCAAAAAACAAAAATCGTCTGGATCTGTTTTCATTTCGTCGTACTTTCCTCATTTAATTTGTGAAACGAATTAGTCATTGTTCCAGAAAGGCATTTGCAAAAAACTGGGCGTTGACGAAAAATTTTGTCATAATGAAAATTGCGATTGGTGCAGCCTCTGTGTTTTCACCCAGTAAGGTGATGTCACAAATGTTTTATCCATATTTTATGACACATATTCACTCCATTCCAGGGAAAAATTTGATTGATTGATTTTCATTTGGTTGGAGAGACACTGCCTTTGTAGGAGCATTTCCACAAACAGTAATCTTAGAACCTATTTACGGTTCCAAATATGCTTTGTCAAAGTCACAGAAAATTTCTCAATGATATTGCCTACAAACATACTGGCAACATCCTATGATGGTTATCAGCCATGAAAAAAAGCATAAAGCCGTTTGTGTAGTGTTCTCTGTGACTTAAAGATAACATGCAACTGCCGTTCAGGAAACTGGACAAATGTATGTGCTGGGAGCATTTACCCTAATTTTACTTTTACTTAAGTTCTGAGACCCACATATTCTTAGAACAGACCCCAAGCAACTGTGCTTTGTCCACCCTGTGTACACACTGTTTTTTCTGTCACCTAGGATGTATGCGCAGGTGGTACAGCACAATATTTTTAAGCACAGCTTTATTGCCTAATGTTACTTTATCTAACCCTAACATGTTGGCGTTTCGCCTACTTTAGCTAATCTAGTTAGCGCGTACGGATCACCTACTTTAGTTAACCTAGTTAGCGTGTACAGATGCTATCCTGCATGCATGAGTAGGAGCTAAGGACACACAGCTACAACCACTGATACAGATGTATGAACACACGGAGGACAACAAATAACGTTACAGAGGTGAGGACGTGCCATAGCTAGCTAGTTAGCTATGTAGTTTGCCAAGTTGCGCCGTGGGTCTGGACGGTTTCGTGCTTGTTTTCTTTCTTTGCAAACTTTGCTATGAATTTGTGAGAGCCCGGACGAGCTAGTGGTCTACTCCGAAGCATTAGATGTCATCCGTCTTCCTGGGCTGCTGGCCATAGTCAACACTGGCACGGTTTTTCATGATTATGTAGATGATGCACAGAGGAACTCCTGCATGACATTTCTTAATCCAAGCGTGTATCTGTTACACCTTAAGGCCTGCGAAGTTACCATCAGTTAACAATTTTAACTGCTTTAGCAGAGCGTTGCACAAGACTGCAGGAACTGTAATCTTATCATTGCCCATTCTGAATAACGGTAAGATAAACATCATTTGAGTGCATCATTGAGTAATATTACGAAATGTGTGCTTTACAGATGGATATAATTTAGCATTTTATATTTCTTGAACTGTGAGTCTATTTCATATCGATCAACATGCCACCATATGGGTCCGCCTCGTTGAGAGGTTGAGCTGTGAGGAGACAGTATGGCTAATTAATCACACCCACCACAGACTGCATGTTTAGCCCCTGGATGGGAGCCTTCCAGCAGTCTTAGCCCAGCAGTATGGAAATTCACTGGCAGCCAGGGCCCCCTCTACTACGGTGCTCTATGCTGGTCACTGGGAGAGGTTCTAGCACTGGTGCCAATCCAGGAGGATTTATCCAGTTTCGTGTGACATCTCTGCATTCCTGTCCTTTCTCTAGTCCCTTCTGGAAAGCGGTCTGTCAGAGCTGACCTTGAGGGGATATTTAGCAGCCATATCTGACCACCTTGAGTTTGCCAATGGCTTAACAGTTGGTTCACAGTCTCTGGTCCGCCTGTTTCTTATAAGGGCACGGAGGCTGTGCCCTCTAAAGACACATGTGGTCCCCTCAAAGGACTTGTGCGTTGTCCTGGATGCTCTTACAGGGCCCCCGTTTGAACCCCTACCCTGTCTAGGGCTAGAGCTCCGCTCACTAAAAGCAGCTGTTCTTCTGGCTATTGCCTCAGCAAGGCGTGTGGGTGAGCTGCATGCTCTGTCGGTGCACCTGGCATGTTTGCGCTTCGGAGAAAAAGGCTCAGCTATCTCTCTCCTCCTTAAGCCTGCATTCCATCCAAAGGTTCTGCCTTGTTCGTTAATGTCCAGGCCTTTACTTCTGGACCCCTTTCATTCCCCTCCTCATGACTCTCCAGAGGCAGATAGGTTGCACCTAATCTGCCCAGTCCGAGCACTGAGGAGTTACGTTGCTCGTACCCGCTTTGTTAGACAAACAGAACAGGTTTTTTCTCGACTATGAGGATTCAGTGTGAGGCCAGGCTGTGCCTAAACAGCAAATGGTTCGCTGGGTAGTCAAGGTGATCTTCATTCATAGAACCATGATGACCTACATAACCCTTTGTTTTTCTTTGTGGAAGTATTTGTTTCCTTTTACACATGTGCACACATCCAGTTTCGACTGTCCTTTGGGTCGTTTGTTTTAATAATACAATGCTTCATATTTTTTGCACATGAATGAGCAGTGTCCTCAATGTCCTCACACTGAATCCGTTGGGTAAATGTCCATAGGGTCAATATCACGCCGCTTCTTTGATAAATTTTTACTCCCTTTTACATTTTCTCTTTATTAGTGTGGTTGCCTTAGGCAAACACACTATTATTATCGCACATATTATTTATTATTTATTATTATTCCACCCATTTTTTGGACCGCTACTCCTCCCAGAGTTTTCGCACCACATACACATTCCATATGTCAAATTGACTTGGCTTCTTTGGGAATCATGTGCTATTACTTTGTGGAAAGTTTCGCTGCACGGTTTTTGAGAAATATGACTTTTTTTGGCCAATTTTTCCCATTGAAAATGAATGGGGACTGTGACGTCATACATATGTGAGTTATGAAGTTACAGCATTGGTCGGCTTTGCACACGTGATGCAGTCCGCTCTACGTTTTCAAAGGGTTTATCTACTGGATATTCAGAACCCAGATACGGTGCATATCTCCCTTTTGTCGTAATTACAGAAAACACACATTCGTAAACCTCAAATGCTTTATACCACAATTTAGATAAGACCTTGACGAAGACGTACATGCACGGATTGTGTTGTTCAAACGAGGTTTCCTGGCGATTTAGCCACCAGAACGGATATAGCTGAATGCGGAAGTGAACGCAATAAAACGGTATTCCAAATGAAAAATTACAAATGAAAACGCTGTCAGCTAGGTATTTCAGCAAACACATGGCTTAGGCATACCCAGACGCCCTCAACAATAATACTATTTCACAAGATGTTACGCAAATTCGTTGACGACGTTTCGTTAGGTGCAGCGTCTTTGAATGCTAGTGCTAACAGAGTGAATGCATTCAATGCGATGACAAGAAAACTTTTGGTTGACCTAAAACCGATATACCAAAACCAAAATTAGACGTGTTATACATGGTTAGAAAGCTTATACTCTTACCTACTGAATGAATGAATTCTCAATCAAGCCAGACTACTAAAAAGTGCAACAACGCCGTCAACAACACGTGTGCAGCAGCTTCTGGTCCGGTCTTACTCCAGTAAAAGACGTCAGCTTGTAATACCACAGATGTGGCTTTGGGTGTTCTCAAACTTTGTAGTACAAACTGGCTTGATCTACACTTCATCGATCCAATAGGTGACAGAATAAGCTTTCTAACTATGTATAATATGTCTATATGTAATATGTATAAATTTTTACTTTTGTAACACCATTTAATATCCCAGCGTATTGGAAACTTTGGTCTCATTAGAGCTGAATTACATATTCAGTCTGTTGTAGCACTTTCTCACCCCAACGCGTTTGCTAAAGTACACAACTCCACTTGCATGTTGTTGATGCACCCCTTGCAACAGAAGCTAGTAGTACTGGCTACCAGCCGATACTTATTCACAGAAGCTGTATTTAAAATGCAACTATTTTAACACATATTTCTTGCCTCATTTTCGTTCTTGGAAATTCGGCTCGGCTAACACGTAATAGGCTACTCTGTCTATGAGTTGGTCTCAGAGATAACAGATTAGACTCTGAATTACAGCCCAATTAAATGTTTTCAGTTGTGTGATAAAAATGAGCTGAAATTCACGCAAAACCGTAAGTCAATCAAATTAATCTCCCTAGCCCCGTCTTGCTTTTCTTATATGGTGCGATCACGCAGTGTAGACGTAGGGTTTTTCCAAGACCATCTGAACATGCCAGCTAGCTTTATGATTCACCGTCACTTGTCACCGCATACCGCGAGTAAAACACTGAGATCTCAAGTTTTGATGAAAGGATAATTTAGCTCTGAATATATGTGTCGCAAATAAACTCGTTGCCATGATGTTATAGCATGGACACAATACCCTGTCTCTGCTTATACTACAGAAACTGTTTGCTCTGTTCAGCACAAAGTCGACTTTGCGTTGGCGGCAACCACACTTCACAATTTCTGCAGGAATTATCTAGTTCAAGGTTATTATTATTTTAAATACAAATACAAAAACCAAACAAATACACAGAACAATCGCCGCCCCCATTGATGCAAAATGTGATGACATTTTGAGGTAATGACATAATACGATCATTTGCATACATGCCATTTTCAAATATGAGCGGAGCACAGAACAGTTACTTTCGTCAAAACAGTGTGATAATATATTTGTGGCTGTAAAGTTATTATTGTAGATTGATATAAAATTTAAAAAAGAAAACAGCCACATAATAAATTCTGAAATGTTGCTAAGCTTAGTTGCTGTTGCATTTTGGGAGAAAAACCACTTGGGAAGATATCTAAAAAGTTGCTTGAAGTTGGCAATATTGATCGCGAGTGTGACAGCATCCCAGCTGTGTAACAGTTTCCAGTTTTGGGACATGGTACAGCCACTAGCTGGCTGTTTTTTTCAGTGTTCCTTTGCTGTTTCTGTAGGCTGACCGGGTCAGCTAACACTAACACACTATCTGATAGGTCTGTATGTATAAACAGTTACTCCACCAGCTGTGCCCCTGTCTCCCAGAGTAACACTAATGCTAGTTTTTTGTGGCCCCAGGAACTAAAATAACTACAGTAATAAACAAACAGTAATCACACAAGTTATCATAATATCACATCATATAATATCATAATATTGTAATATCAAAGGCAGGCTTTTTGGGAGTGAGGTACAAAAAAATCACCCTTTGAGATAAAAAAAAAACTGAATATGAAAGACTTTAAGTAAGTGAGCCTAAAAGTGAGTAATTTCACTTATTTTCGCCATCTCTCCACCTACTGCGCAATGCTTCCTGGGTGGTTGGAGGTGGTGTTTCCATCTCATTTGCATAAAGTGTTCTCTATGCAAATGAATTTGTACAGCATAGCTGTGCCTGGCTGGTGAAACTCGGATCAAATAGTCTAACTAGGCGTTGCAGATCAAATAGGAATCAATATCAGTTATAAAGGCAGAAACTCTGGGGATTTTCACGACCAGGCTTGATATTGTGTTAGATACAATCTAGTCTGTATTTAATCAGAGCACTTGGTACAATTTAGTCAGGAAAATGGCAAGCATTGTTGGGCTGAATGGCCTGTTCCTGTCATTATGTTATGTTATGTTATGTTAAGATTCAGGAATTGCATATTCTATTTTTCACCTCAAATGTTTTTAACATATTTTAATGGACAGTTTTGGTGGAATACGAGAAAGTTTTTGAACAAGCCGCCATGATTCTCTGGTTTGAAAATGTTGGGCTGAAACCAATTCAGTGACGGCAATGCTCCAGCATATTAAAAAGGGAACGAACAAATTTGTGGGCAGAAACAATCTACCGGCGGAATACATTAATTGACATTTAAATGATGCAGTAGCACCTCCAAAGAGGTACTCTGACATCATGATTGGGGTGGAGCTACAGTGGAATGCAGAAAGCATTTTTCCAACATTAGTGGGCAGCACCAAGACATTTTCTACCAGTTTTTTTTTCCAAATGATTATGAAATAATAATGATTTTTTCAGGAATGTTGAAATGACAGCATGGATTAAAATGTCTCATTATAAAGTAGGCATGCAAACACATGTACGGCTAAATAAAGTGATAATTACCCTTTAAGTTACCTCCGCTGGCACAGGTGTGGTCTGGTTTCTGTTGCAGACCATAGGGTGGATTATTGCAAGGCAGCTTTGTGCTTTACACCTCCTGAAGGCCTCAGAGTTTGGAAATGTAGAAAGACCTAGTTATTCTAAGTCATTTGGAGCTTGCATACTACACTGGGCTACCGTGTATCAATATGTGCAGGTGTATCTGCTGCTTGCTTTTCTTGTTGCTTTGCCTGTGTGTCAATAGTGTGTTGAAGCGTACTGTTGCCCTTTGGGACTAATAAAGTGTATCTGTCTTTCTTGTGTATCTTTGTGTGTGTGTGTGTGTGTGTGAGTGTGTGTGTGTGTGTGTATGACTCTGCCAATTGCTACTGTCTTTGTCTGTTCCCAGGAGTAAAGTAGAGATGGGGAAATAGTCCTTTATCTGTACTGCACCTTGGTCATGAAGTACTTTACAAAAGGCTTAGATTAGAGGAAATGGTACTGAATTTAGGACCTCATTGCAGACAAAATATGTTTGACACCTGTATTTATTTTTAGGAAAACAGTATTTCAGTTATTTCAGTAATAACACGTTTATGTGTTATTTGTGTTTTTTGTTTCATCTTGTATTGTGATTACTGTGTAAAAGCTGAAATGTAAGCATTTCAGGATTGACTAGTTTACCAGGTCTCTGTGTGCAAAGAGGTTCTCAAACTCAAAAGATTCTCCTGGTTAGATAAAGCTTTTAAAAATAGCTGGTGTCAAGCTGTATTGCTTCATGAAAATGCATGTTTTAGATTAGATTAGATTCAACTTTATTGTCATTGCACAGAGTACACGTACTGAGCCTTTCCTGCACTGCAGTTGTGGTGAGAGGCTATCTGCTGTGTTCCTTTTTAGCATGACTTTACAACAGGGGTGTCAAAAGTCCCAGAGGGGCCTGAGTGTCTGCAGGTTTTTGTGGTTTCCTGTGGATGAACAGCAAATATAGCCCTTGGAAACACGGTGTGTGGACTGTAGCTGGTCAACGGCTTAAATGAAGTTATGAAGACTTCAAATATATCAAAAACCAGCCCAGCTCAATGTCTGTTTGACCATTGTCTGTCTTTCTCTTAGTCTCACTCTCTTTCACTTTCTCTTCCTCGCTCTGCATTCTGGAGTGTCGAGGTGCATGTAGCCCACTCACACTCACATTTTCTGTGCTAATTTTTAGACTTTTATCAGTTTGGATTTGGGAAAAATCAAAGGATGTTGTCCATGCTAAAATTCTACATTTATATTTGGGATTTATTTTGTTTTTGTTTTGTTACACAAGAGTGTTATTTAAGCAAGTGATTTATGGTTCCAGACAGTTCCTGAAGGAAAACAAATAACAGGAGGATATACTCACTGTTTGGGGATACAGTCACTATGGAGGTCCAGTCATTTTTGTGAGATAGTCGAGATAGAGATACTGTGGGACAGTACGGTCGCTTTTGGGGTGGAACAGTCACTGTGGAATATGCAGTTGCTAAGATACAGTTAACAGTACAGTTGAATGAATGTAGGAAGGTGAGTAACAATGAGGTCTTTGGGCTCTGAGGCCAAATGCAAAGCATGTCAGAGTGAGAACACGTACACTTTAACTGAGCTTCCTTTCAGTCCAGCTGCTTCCTGTTGTGTGTTTGTGTGTGTGTGTGTGTGCGTGTGCGTGTACATGCATGTCTGTGTGTGTGCGTGCGTGCGTGTGTGTGCACTTGTGTTTGCTTGTGTCCTATTTTTCCTCTTAGGAAGAGTGAAAGGTACACTAGCCCCTTGTTATAAGCTGATGGATGGAGTGATTACCTCTGATGAGTACCTCTGGTTAGGGGTAAAAAGCTGAATATGCATTAGTCAGAAGTTTCAGACTGAACATAGCCAATTTTTTTTGAAAGATTCATATGTCTTTCATTAAATTCATACACTTTAAGCAGAACTTTATTCTACAAGCGATTAATGTGGGGCAGCAGAGTTGCATAATGGTTGCAGAACTGGGCTTGTTGATCTGAGGGTGTAGGAAGGTTGTACCCTTGAGCAAGGTACCTATCACAAATGACCTCATTAAAGCAATATCCAATTCAATAAATGTGTACTATGGCCCTGTTCACACCTGTACTTTGTCAGACCTGCCAACCTGCACGCATTTTGTGTACCAATCACGCAATTCTTGGTCAAAATACGCAGGTACGAAATGCCAGCTGAAACTACGCAAAAAAAAAAAAAAAATATTGTAATTTAATTACGGAAAACAATCAATTAATACAAATCAATACCGTACATGTATTCGGTATTTAAACTACATCCGTCGGATTGAACAAGATGCTACGATCGTATACTTGTGGTTCTGTAACCGCTCCCCGACCCACTCAACATCCACTGCAGCGGTACTTTATTATCCACCGAGGCGTAACGCTGCATTGCTGAGGTAAAATGGGAAGTGGGGAGTAATAATCAAGCACAAAACATGTTCGGTAACTTTACGAGCTGATGCATTTCAAGGGGCATATCCTAATGAGATAAATTTGTGTATATAGTTAGCCGTAGTAGCAGCTCGCATACGATTTAGCCTCGTTACGAGACGTGTGAATAACTGATGACTCCCTGTTCAAACTTTGAAGCAAAGTGATCATTGCAAAGGTGTTTGACTAAAGACTGCTAACGTAGCAAATAATTCCTATTATTGCAGCCAGTCACCCGACCAGCCTTGCAGTTAGAAAATAATCATGACGTCAGATGACGGGAATACTAACAAGGAGAGAGAGAGAGAGAGAGAGAGAGAGAGAGAGAGAGAGAGAGAGAGAGAGAGAGAGAGAGAGAGAGAGAGAGAGAGAGAGAGAGAGAGAGAGAGAGAGAGAGAGAGAGAGAGAGAGAGAGAGAGAGAGAGAGAGAGAGAGAGCAGCAGACCTACTAAAAAGAAGCGAGTGGCCGTGCCTCCGCCCCTCAAAACTTCCGCACCATGCATCCTCTATTTACAAAAGCCTACATTCCTAGATAATTTTTCAATTGCATACTTTTTTTTCATTAGGCCTATATGATGTGTGCCTATATAAGCTGATTCAATTATTTAATTATTAAATAAAAATGGAAATCATGGACAGAAATTTGGTTTTATTCATAGTTGACAGTGTTTTACATCGCAGTTGTTTTTTTTTTTTTTTGCAAGTTTTTTTTTTTTACATTACACCATACGTTTCTGTAAATACTTGAAAATGAAAACATGTTACAATATACAGAATAAATTATTTCCATTTTTATTAAATAATTTAATGCAATTCACTTATGCATTAGTTTGTATAAGCACACATATCATATAATGAAATATTAATCATGAAAAAATTGTTTTAAGCAGGTGTACTCAAACTTTTGACTTGCAAGTATATCATAATATAGCCCAGTGCAGTGCAAGTGGTATTTTAGAATCAGGTCAAATGATAAAATTTTGCCTGATCACTTTAACAGTCAAAACTAGAATTATGAAGGAAGGCTTGTGTGTGCGTGCAAAGTAAAGTGGTGTGGAAGCATGTGAACTAAGCGTTACACTGACTATTGTGGTACTCAAAATATTTTCCTGAGGTTGGCAGGTCTGCTTTGTATCCGGATATATCCAGATTGTGTCCAGATTCAGTCGACACGGATGTCAGTTCACATCTGGCATTAGAATGCGGTATATATATATATATATATATATATATATATATGTTTTTAACTGGTATATTTTTATACAGTCTATGGCAGCAATGCACTACCTGTGCCTAGTCTGTTGGAAATTAAAACAAGAAGAAGTTTGCAAAGACCTGCGTTTGCAAAGATGCACTTCTCAAAATTTTCAAATGTCGTGAACAAAGCCTGCTTACGCGATTTGAGAACCAACCAAAATTACAGTTCGATCCACTTCTCTTTTGCTCCAGAAAATGATGTCAGATAGGTCTATCAGCAAACATATGGCTTAGCTATACCCAGAAGTCATCAAGTATTTTCCAAGAAATTACAAAAAATCGTTGACAACGTTTCTTTAGGTGCAGCGTCTTTTACTGCTAGTACCACAGAGTGAATGCGTAAGTGAATGCGATGATAAGAACATTTTCGGTTTTGCTGACCTATAAAGCGCTATTCCAAAAGCAAAATTAGACATGTTATACATCGTTAGAAAGCTAATACTCTCACCTACTGAATAAATTAATTGTCAATCAAGCCAGACTGTACTAAAAAGGGCGACAATGCCGTAAACAACAGGTGTGGTATTACGCACAGCTATTTTGGAAGGTTCTCAGGCATCACAAATGCCTGTATATTTCACAAACGGATTGTCCAAGACAATATATGACCGCTCAGTCTCAAAAGGGACATCTCTATGTGTAAAACCAATGGTAAGGTTGTATACTTATTCGATATTTAGTCCCAGATATTGACTGTAGAATGACATGGTATCATTTTTTAAAACTTTGTCTCATTAATTTCATTATTCAGTGTGGCTTCTTCTTGTGGTTTCCCGCTTTAATATGACACCATTGGCGCGTGAATGAGTACATACTTCCGCTTAGGTAGAGGACGTCAGTTGACTAGGCGGTCCTTCAATGTGGCCCAGGACACATTCCTGTTCACACTGCTAAAATAATGTGGCCATATGCGACCCAGACCACCTACGAATGTGGCCTGAGTGATCGGATCTCAATGCGTCCTCAATGTTTCTTTGGTGCGTTCACACCTGTAGTTAGCGCTGTCCACTTGTGATCGGATCACCCAAGACGCATTTTAATGCCAGGTGTGAACAGGGCCAATGTAAAAAGAAGAAGGTGTCCAAGTGACTCTGGTTAAGTGCAACTGTAAAATTCCAATGCAAAATATTACAAAGACGTTCAGAGTCATTCCCAGGAGAAACAGTACCATATTGAAGTTAACATGGGTTTTGCAGAGGGAAGAGATTGCAATTTACAAATATCCAGAATATTCACTTGTGGCATGAAATGGTATGAATTTTTCCAAGGTCTTGGATAAGTAGACCTACATCAAGAGCAATGCTATACAGAATTATCATCTGTGGAAATTGAATTGGATAATCTTATAATGGTATTCACATTGGTGTCGGCAAGCAGTACAGTGATTTAGAGCACGAGTATTCACATATGAGCAAGGTTAGCTACACAACACAGTCCTCCACTGATCTTCCCTGTAGAATGCTGTCATTTTAAAATTAGAAATTCACACATCATTAGATAATTATATTAATTTGGACATTAGTAATCTGTGTGTCGACTGTGCAATTGTAGTGGCTGTGCTGTTCATTATAGTGACTGTGCTGCTTGTTGTAGTAGCTGTGCTGTTTGTTGTTGTTACTGTGCTGTATGTTATACTCATTGTGCTGTTTGTTGTCGTGACTGTGGTGGTTGTTGTAGTGACTGTGCTGTTTGGTGTAGTAGCTGTGCTATTTTATGTAATGACTGTGCTGCTTGTTATACTCACTCTGCTGTTTGTTCTAGTGACTGTGCTGCTTGTTATACTCACTGTGCTGTTTGTTGTAGTGGCTGTGCTATTTGATGTAGTAACTGTGCTGCTTGTTATACTCACTGTGCTGTTACAGTGGACTTGCATGAGATCCGGGAGGTTCGCCCAGGGAAGAACTCCAAGGACTTTGATCGATTTAAAGACTGCAAGGAAAAGTATGACGACAGGACCTGCTTCACTATCTTTTATGGATCCCAGTTTGTCCTGAACACACTGAGCCTTGGAGGTGAGTATGTGTGTGTGTGTCTGTGTGTGTGTATGTGCACATGTTTCTGTGCTCACACACGTATGTGTGTGTCTATAAGTGTGTGTGAGTGTTTTTGTAAGGCAGGGGTCTCATACATTAGTTCTGCAGGGCTGCGGTGTGTAGCAAGTTGTTGTTTTGTTTAATTTTTGTTTTGTTTTGCAGCCAAATTTGACGCTTGATGTGTGGCCAGTGTGGCCAGTTGGTATCTTAAATTAAGCACTATATAGTACTCAAATTCACCAGAAACCAGCAGACCCTGTGGTCCTCCAGAACTGGAGTTTGAGATCCCTTCTTTAAGGCAACCAGGTTTCAGTTAATAATGAGATCTGAATTGAATGTTGATTGACAGCTGATACAGTGGAGGACGCAGAGAAATGGCTGATGGGCCTGGAGCTGCTGAGACAGGAGACGATGGAGGCTCCGACCCCTGATATAATAGAAAGGTGCACACACACACACACACACATGCATACTCACCCTCGCACACACAGACAGACTCTTTCTCACACACACATACGTACTCACATTCTCTTTCCATACTCACACTGACGTTGGTCTTTGTTCCCCAGCTGGTTGAGGAAGCAGATGTATTCCATCAATCAGACAAAGAAGAACAGGTACATTATTACCGTACTCTTATCCTGCATCTTCATCCTCATCCTGCCTCCAATACGCCCTAATACACCCACTACCCCTCTCCCCTCTCTCACTCTCTCTCTCTCTAAGTAGCATCAGAATGAAGGAGCTGAAGTCTCTCCTGCCACAGCTCAACCTGAAAGTTCCTGGCGCTCGCTTTCTGAAGGACAGGTTTGCGGTACTGATCATCTCTTTTACTCATCCCCTCCTTGTTATTTCTAATTATTTACTTCTTTATTTGGCTGAACATGTCCAATTCCCACCCTAATTTGAAATATCCAACTGGCTATTTGTAGCTGCGTTTTCTTGTGCTACAAATATCTCCACTGCTGATTCGGGAGAGTGGAGACTTCTGCAGGCCTCCTCTGAAATGTGAGGTGTCGCCAGCCTGCTTCTTTACAAACTGCAGCCCACAGCCCAGCTCGCAGCTGAGCCGATCAACCAGCAGGGTTCACCGGAGAGCAGTGAAATATGGACCCCTAAATGACCGGACCCTCCCATACCCTGGGCAACGTAATTGGCAGTAATGCGTCGCCCCAGTGGAGTTACTGGCCGCGGTCGGCGGTGGCACGGTCCGGAATAGATCCGAGACCGCGGGGCTCCTCCATGCATCACAGTGTGGTGCCTTAACTAAATGAGCCGCCCTGAAATCCCCCTCCTCACTATTATATTAATCGCTTCACTTCTCTGTTACAGTCAACCCCGCTCCCTCACTGTGACACTCATACAATCCTTGCTGTTCCAGTCATCTGTCTCCTCCCTGTTACACTCGTCCCCTCTGTTCTATTACACTCCTGCTCTTCTGTTTGTTACACTCACCCCCTCTGTTCTCTTACACTCCTGCTCTTCTGTTTGTTACACTCACCCCCTCTGTTCTATTGCACTCCTGCTCTTCTGTCTGTTACACTCTTCCCCTCTGTTCCGTTACACTCCTGCTCTTCTGTCTGTTACACTCTTCCCCTCTGTTCCGTTACACTCCTGCTCTTCTGTCTGTTACACTCATCCCCTTTGCTTTGATGTGCTCTGGTTGTGTCACTACATATGTATTTATGTGTGCCTGCCTGTCTGTCTGTCTGTCTGTGAGCAGAATGATGACAAACCTTTCATTTCTGTTGTCTTCAGGAGATAGGAGCAAGGAAAGATGTCCTGGACTTCGAGCAGTTTCATAAATTCTACAACATCGTAATGTTTGAAAACCAGAAGAGTGTGAGTTTATTTTCCAATATTTAGCTTAGGGGAGGCTTTTACTGTAAAAAAACATATTTAAATATTTGTAATCACTTTTTATCAGATTCTGGAAGAGTTTAAGAAGGATTCCTGTGCCTTTATCATGGGGTAAGTCTGTGTTTTTTCTCTTTGTGCATAGTTGTGTGGTATAGCCATGAGTGTGCAGTAATTGTTTAATTTTTATAACTTTAAGTATACTGGAACTTTGTAGTCATATAACTGTGTAAAGTCTAGTGTAGAATTTTACAGTTGTATATGCACTCGAGGCTTATAGTTACATAGGCAAGACTGTGTTGCAATTGTGGTTGTGCATACTGCAATGCACAGTTTAAAGTTGTACATGTAGTTGTAGTTTATATTCGTATATAAGTATGCCATTGTTATGTTGTTTGCTAATTGAGCTTCTGATAGCTGTGTAATCAAGGGTAGAATATATATTTCAAATATTTATATATTTCAAAAATGTCATATTTTAAAAAAATGGTAGCCTGCCTCTTTTCATTATGGCTTGTGCAGTACCTCTGTTCCATTTGCAAAGCCACCTATGCCTCCACCGTTTTTATTGAATTTTATAGATACATTTTTGGGAGGTATTTTTATTTTGTATTTTATATTGAACTAATGATAACAAAACATATTTGTCCATTTTCACTGCAGTTGTATGTAGTTACAGTTGTACACAGACTCTAGCACAAACTCTGTGCAGCTCTGTGCTTGTACAGCCACGAGTGGTATGGAGTTATCATATATAGCTTTAGCGATGGTTGGTTGCACTGTCGCTGTGTATGTGCTGACCGCAGCTGTGTGGATGTACAGCTGCGTGGTTTTATCTCTCCCTGCTCTCCTCTCAGCAACACAGACAAACCCGACGCCTCTGCTGTCTTGCTGTATGATTTCCAGCGCTTCCTCCTTTACCAGCAAAAGGTAAGCACTGTCCACACAGCTCTGCATAGCCAAATGAATGAACAAATGAGTAAATGAATGATCAATCAATCAATCAGTGGATCTTTATTGTCTCCAAAAGGGCATTGTGTTAAAGCAGCAGGTACGCATGAATGCACAAGACACAACAAGAGATGAGCAGAATAAAATCATTTTAAAATAAGAAAGTTTTTTAACATGTATCAAATATAACACAATATATAAAATATAACATTACAAGACCTGTGTTAAATAAATAAATAAATAAATAAATAGCTGTACAGAACAGTCAGTCAGTCAAACAAACAACCTGCTAACGAACAAGAAACTGAACTGATCTTTGAATTCATAGGATTTTTTGAAGTATTGTTTTCATGTAAAAATAACAATACTGGTTCCTCATTGTGTTTCAATGAGTTTAAAGACGTCATTGGTAACCATGCACATGTTCTCATAAAGACCATGGTTAGGATGGCTGCAGCAATGTACACTGCCTGGCCAAAAAAAAAGTCGCACTCTAATATTTCGTTGGACCGCCTTTAGCTTTGATTACGGCGCGCATTCGTCGTGGCATTGTTTCGACAACCTTATGCAACGTCACAACATTTATTTCCGTCCAGAATTGCATTGTCTTGTATTGATGACGGGAGAGTTGAACCACTCCGTAAAGTCTTCTCCAGCACATCCCAAAGACTTTCAATGGGGTTAAGGTCAGGACTCCGTGGTGGCCAATTTACGTGTGAAAATGATTCCTCATGCTCCCAGAACCACTCTTTCGGTGGTTCTGGGAGCATGAATGATGAATCTTGGCATCGTCGTCCTGGAATATGCCCATGCCGTCAGGGAAGAAAAAATCCATTGATGGGATAACCTGGTCATTCAGTACATTCAGGTACTCAGCTGACTTCATTTTATTGCCGCATAATGTTGCTGAGCTTAGACCTGTCCAATTGAAGCAGCCCCAGATCATAACGCTGCCTCCAGAGACTTGTACAGTGGGCACTGTCCAAAAAAATCCAAACAGTGACTTTTTTTTTGGCCAGGCAGTGTAAATATAGTTTTGAAACCATACTATAAACTTAACCGGGCAAGACTCTCCTCATTTGAACCCTATAGGCATCTCTCAGTGGCAAACTTGACCTTCGATCTGACTACTGTACCGGTCAAGACCAGTCACATGTCAATCAAATGCTCAAATTTAAATATTGGATTTCACTACACGCAAATTCCCCAGCACAGCTCAGTGAAGCTATCTACAGTTATACAAATAACTGAGAGTTATTTGTTTGGGAGAATGAATAATCCACAGAACACTGAGAAACAAGCTTAGAGGAAGTAAGACAGCCACCACGTGGTTAGATCGCCACAGTGCGTCCATGGAAGTTTTATTTCCTTTAATGCTAATCATTCACAGTGTAGCTACTTTGTGCATTCTACCTACCCATTCTACCTACGAATAAGACAGGTTTTATCTAAATTATGTATTATTATTTATCATTTAGCTATTTGCCCTGCTAAAACAATATTAATAATCGTTATCAAGAATTACCTTTGGTCTGTTGCATTGGGTGCGTTGCTTGAACTTATGACTGCTGAATAGGCATTTCCCAAACTGTATTAGCTATGTGAAAGCAGCCCTGTATGAACTGACAGCAGATTGCTAGATTTTCAAAGAAAAAAAAATGTTTTAATTTAGTTTATCCTCTACTTAAAGACAGTTGCAAGCTAGTGTGTGATAACACCATCGTAACCTGTACAAATACACTATATAAGAAAGTTATACCGGTTAACTTATGTATGGAGCTGGACAATGCTTAGAACTTCAAATAAAATCTTATTTAGTAGGAAGATGTACACACCAGTGATGATTTTCACAGCTGCATTCTGTTAATAATCAGTAGCATACTCAGTTGCTGTCAGTATGGGACTTTCCCCCTCTGCACGAATCACCACTTTGGTTATATTTTTGTCCTTTAGCTTGGGCATTTCTGTGTTGTCTTGCTCTACTGTTGATTTACAACAGTAAAAGTCCTATTCTGCTTTTTATTCATATGGTGCCTTTCAGAAAACATCAGAGCCTTATGCACTGATTCAAAATGTATAGGTGTAATTGCTTGCTGTCTCACTATGTCCCCTTGTTTTCTCTTCCCCTTGCTCCCTCTCACTCTCTCTCTCCCTCTCTCTCTCTCTCAATTCAATTCAATTCAATTCAATTCAAGTTGCTTTATTGGCACAAATTTAATTATTGGCAAAGCATACATATATATATAAAATATACAAAATAACAATATTAAAATTATGATGATAGATGTAACAACATATAACAATAACAGCATAAGTAAATCAATAAATATTTACATGTTTATATGGGGTGGGTGGTCACTCACTGTCGCTCAGGCTATGCCAGGCTGAAATGAACTGGGCAGCAATTGGGGCTGTTGTTGCTTCCCCAAGAAGAATTGCACATTTTTCTTTCTTTAGAGATGAAATTAAAATTATTTATAATTTGTGGAAGTATTTTTTTCTCATTTGTAAATATTTTGTGCAAGTAAGGAGGAAGTGCATCTCTGTTTCCACCTCTCCTGTCTTACAGTGACCACATATTCGCTTGTCTTTCGGTACCCATGTTTTTTTGTGCCTTCCTTTTTCAATTGCTAAGGTATGGTCACTGAGCCTGTACTTGGTCAGTATTTGTCTCTGCTTTGTGTCTCTGACAGAGAAGAGGTTCTCTGCCAAATTGTATTCTCGGTTTAGGGCCAAGTAGCAATTAAGTTTGTTTTGTGTTTTGGTTTCATTGTTCCAATGTTCCAGATAGGCATCTTTTGTTTGTTTAATTATTTGGTTTACTCTAATTTCTGGTTGCAAAGAAGTGCTGGTCTGAGTTTGGTCAGTGTTTGGTTTTAGTTGGTTAGTGAGTCTCATGACCAGCTAACTGAGAGGACTCTTTTTGGGTTTTCAGTGCTTGAAATTGCATTGTGTCTTGGGGACTTGATTTAAGGTGCATCCAAAATTTAAGTGCTCTTTTTTAATGTTAATTACCAATGGGTATCTGCCTAATTCTGCCCTGCATGCATTGGTGGGTGTTTTCTTTTGGATGTTTAGTATTATTCGGCAAAATACTGGATGCAAGGCCTCGATAGGATGCTTGTCCCACCTAGTGTAGTTGTGATAACTGAGTGGACCCCATACTTCACTTCCATATAAGGCAATTGGTTGGATTACAGTGTCAAAGATTTTAAGCCAAATTCTAATTGACATGTCTATTTTGTGAAATTTTCTTCTAATTGCATGAAAGGCTCTGCAGGCTTTTTCTTTTAGTGTATTCACTGCCAGACCAAAGTTATCTGAGGCGCTTATTTTGAGCCCCAGGTAGTCATAGACCAGTTTCCTGGAGTGAACACATGTCTGGTTTCCTGAGATCTGGGTTTCTTTTGGAATATCATTATTTTAGATTTTTTTAAGTTTACTGTCAGTGCCCAGTTCTGACAGTATTGCTCTAGCAAATCCAAATGCTGCTGTAGCCCTTGTTCTGTGGGCGACAGCAACACTAGGTCATCCGCATAGAGCAAGAATTTAACTTCCTTGTTGTTTAGGCTTAGGCCAGGGGTAGCAGATTGGTCCAACAGCACCACTAACTCATTAATATAGATATTAAAGAGAGTTGGTGACAAGCTGCATCCCTGAAAAAAATTTTTATTAAAATTTAGATTATTAGGTGAAGTTTGCTCATAAACGTTTTCAAAATGATTTTTCCAAATATTGCAATTTTGTAAAGCCAAATTGTCTGGGTTTTTTTGTTCAATTTGTTCCATTTTTTCCAGAACTGATTTTGATCAATGGAGTCTTCAATTTCTTGTAGTTTTTTATTATAATGTATCCTTTTCTTTTCTTTTTGGGTCTTTTTGTACTCTTAGTTTTTCAACATAATTTTGTCGCAATTTCTGTTTGAAGGCTGACGGTGTTTTTGTGGTCAAATCTTAATTCTTTCCTGATATTTCTGCAGTCCTTATCAAACCACTCTTCTTTTAGTCTTTGTTTGGATGCAGAGCTGTTTTTAGTAAGACCTGCTTTATTGGCTGATTTATGATATATATTGTTAATTTTTGTTACAGCCATATTTATGCCTAATTGGCTTTGTTGTTAAGAGAAAGGTGTTAATAATGTTAGTAGTTTCAGGTGAACTTATTACACTTCTGAATTTGACTTCATTGTCAGGAGCCTATCGATATGACTTGTTTAATCTGTCTTGTTCACAGGGCTCAGACTCTGCTATTTGTTCTATAATTCTTTTTAGATATACATTTATCTGACAGTGGTCTGTTAGTGGTGTTTGTGGTCTGACAGTGAATGCCCTAATATAGGAGTGGTTCATGTCAGTAATGGCATAGTCAACTGCACTATTCCCAAGAGCTGAACAATATGTGAACCTCCCTAAAGTGTCCCCTTTGATCCTGCCATTAAGCATGTACAGACCTAGGGAGCGACAGAGATGCCCCAACTCTTTCCCATTTTTGTTACAAATATGGTCAGGATTATTTCTGGGAATAACGGTAGGGGTGAAGTATAGAGAGGGCTGTCTGAAGATATGATTATTGCCAGTAGAATCTATGTCAGGCTCAGATCCTGTTCTGGCATTCAAATCTCCGATCAATAGGACATTACCCAGGGCCTGGTAATGTGTGATCTCTTTATGGAGATTTTCAAGAAAGTTTTCATTGTAGTAAGGTGACTCCAAAGGGGGAATGTATATATAAGTCATTATCACATTTGATAATGTTTTTATTTAATTTTAATCAGATGTGTTATTGCTCTCTCTCTCTCTCGCTCAGGAGTCTTGGGCGAATGACCTGAACCAGGTGAGGGAGCTGATGACAACCTTCATTGATGACACGATGAGGAAGACTAATGACCCTGAGTTCACAGTCGGCGAGGTATGTGTGCATTCTGCCTTTGTGTTTAGAGTGTTATATGTATGTATGCTTTTATCTGTATTGTCACTGTGTAAAGTACCTTTGCATTATCTGTGAGAATTTAAAAAAATGACCAATTTAGGATGCCCAATCGTAAATATATCAGCTCATTACCACAACCTCCAGTCTCGATTCAGAAGCATGCAGTGCCAATCACTCAATTAGCTTTCACTAATTGTATGTCCCCTTGTTCTACTGGCAGAACCTGAAGTATCTGTTGTAATTCACTTTTTTGAACCCTTATATGATCTTAAAAACCTCAATCAAACCACCCCATTGGTCTTATTTTACTATGCCTGAAGAGATTAAGTCTTTACTCACAACATTTGCTTCATCAATTTAGTAGCCTTTCTTTGTAGTTTTTCCAGAGATTATACACTTTTCTTGTAGTAGGGTGCCCAGAGCTGCACGCAGTGTTCGAAGTGAGGTCTGAGAAATCACTGCGGACTTTTTATTGCTACAGTACAATGGCTAGATACTTACATGCCTGCTGTGATACCTGTTCTGTGATGATAAATGTTTGGACACATAATGTCAGAAACAGGCATCTATGTCATGAATAAATGTTCCATATTCACCTCCCAGGACCTTTAATCAGTCAGGCCAACGTCTTAATTTAGTTTTTGTTATTTGTGATTTTTGTTTTTAAGTTCCAGAATTTGTATTGATAAGAATGATTTGCACACCTGACAAAGGTTCTGGAGATGCACAAAACTTATATTTTATATTAATATTTTAAATGATAACAGAAGAACAGGTTAAATCAGCAGGGTCCTAATTGCTGAAAGTATGGACACCTGGAACCCTGAAACTAAACGATTTGTAGAAAATGAACCTGTGTTCCACTGTGTAAATAAGTTTACAGAAAAGATTATGGAAGACCTTGAGCACACGTTTTCCGCATTCTTTACTGGTCAGGAGACTGGCAGAAACAAAAGCTAGCCTATGCAGGGGAGCCCCTGGACTGAGCCTGGGAAACCCCAATGTAGGGTATGAAAATGAGGATTTCCTGGTCCTTCTTAATGAAGGAAAATCAGGAAAAATCACATCTTTGTTTTTTGCCAGTTCAACACTTTGTGAAAATATCCTCTGCCGTTGTCTCCTGTCTCCGTGCAGTTCCTCAACTTCCTGTTCTCCAAGGAGAATTCTATCTGGGATGAGAAGTTCTCAGATGTTTGCACCCTGGACATGAACAATCCGCTGTCCCACTACTGGATAAACTCCTCCCACAACACGTCAGTACAAAACGACAGTGCAGCTGAGCATGAGGGTGACGTTACCTATCGGACCGTCATCGGCGACTGCTGTTGAGCTGCTAGCATTTTGCAAATTGGCAGTGCTTCGGCATTGACCGCTTTGCCTCAGTTATTCACTGGCGGGCCACTGTAGTGCCGATTTGCAAAGAGCTGTATAGTGGGCCACTAATGTGAGCTAGCAGGACCCTTCATGCTTGCTGGCTGTGGATGAATCTTCTGAACAGTTTTAATAATGCTGGTCCTGTAGCTTGTGGTTTGTTGTGTTAGTTCCCTTTGATGCTAGCGATGCGTTTCTTGTAATGCACTTCACAGTTTATTGCGGCATTTTCTGCAGCTAATGTGAAACAATGGTTTTTTTGTGATAATGGAACATTTCTTAGCTTCTGTGCGACACTGACATGTTTCATGCATCTATTGCATCAGTGATTTACCACCACTCTCTGTGCTGATATGGCCTTGTCTGTAGCTTGTTTGAGAGGTTGACCTGTTTCCTTGTGCCTCGCCATTGGTGCTGTGACTTTTCCTGTAGCTTGTGTGGGAGGTATAATAGTCTCCCATTGCTTGTGTAATGTTATGAAGGTGCAGCCTGTTTCCTGTAGGTACTTGACAGGGGACCAGTTGCGGAGCGAGTCGTCCACTGAGGCCTATGTGCGATGCCTGCGCCTGGGCTGCCGATGCATAGAGTGTAAGCGCCTCTCTGTTCTCCTAAACTGCACCTCCACCTTTCTGATGTAAGACATGTCGGATACTGTAAGTGCATGTTTATGCAGTAAGGAGGGTGGAAGGTTTGCCCCCTTATGTATTTTTTTATTTTATTCAGATGAGGAAAGCAGAGAGGGTTACAGATAGATATGGGATCACAGTGCAGAAAATGCCAAGGAAGGAAATTTAATGGCCATACTTTGGTACATAGTAATAATAATAATTGAATTATTTAAATAAATAATAACTTAAAACCTCAACATGGGTTGAGATATGGGAGCCAACTGCCCTATGGACTATGTCATACTCTCTCCTCTGTTATTCCATTTTTTTAAATTGCTCACTAAGTTTTAAAAAGCGTAGTTAAACAAGTGGCTTAACACTCAGTGTTTTCTGCTTTGGCTTCAGTGGACTGCTGGGACGGTCCAGGTGAGCCCATTATCTACCACGGCTGGACCAGGACCACCAAGATCAAGTTCGAGGATGTGGTGAAGGCCATTAACGAGCACGCCTTTGTTGCATCTGAGTGAGTGCACCTCACCTGGTACTGTCTTCGCTTATGGAGTGTCTGGTTCTGTACTACAGTACTAAACGTTCATTGCCACCCAGTTTTACTCTATTATGGACCTTGAAGAATTTTCTGAATGTGCATCAGATTGGAATGATTGGGCTTCGATGGTAGATTGAAATTTCAGTGTTACGGATACAGAGCTGTGTATCTGGTTGTTGTGTAGAATCTGTGATACAGCGCTGCTTTTGAGCTTTTAAAGATGGTGCCCTGTGTGGTCAGGGGTTAGACCCTGGTAAACATGTTCACATCAGAACATCAACATCAGACCATCAGTCCTCCATCCCTGACATGCTGCTGACTTGAAGCTCCGCCCACCCACCCATCAATCCAATTTGACAAAAATGGGCACCATTTTAGTGCTGTTTACTGTCAGGAGAAGACGTAGCAAAGAGTAGTGGAAAGGTGTTGAAATCACAGAATAAATAAGAGAACTAACTTTACATATTGCTGGAATTTTAACTTATGAGAAACAACTGAATTCTGTTTAATTGAATGTATTGAACAGAGTACACAAGTACACCTGGTAAATGCAAGGCAGGGCATAAGCCAAGAAAAGCTGCAATGGTTGTTTCCTAGTGCTTCGCAAGACCATCCACAATGGTCCACCCATAGTAATCTAATTACATACCTCGCAGAGGAACAGTATACTCAGACCAAATGGCTGTAAGCTGAATGTCCTGCAGAGATGCAGTGAAGTAGTTCATGAGGCACCACTATCCACTATTTGCTGGCCAAAGCAACATACAAAAACTGTCTGGTGACTCAGTAAATAATATGGCCACATTGTTTTTGTGGCCATATCACTAACATTGTTTTTGCTTTGCTGGACAGAAGCATGTATCCCCTATTAAAATGAGCATGAAAACTTATTTTTTGACAAGCCTGCATGTGCTGAATGGTCTGCTGTTGTTATTATGTATTCTTTTGCTCTCATTCTTAATATGTAAGGTTTTCTCTACTCTTGTCTCAAATGCAAAAGACAGAACATAATCCAGGGCCATAATTAGAATGTTATGAAACTGAGTAAGTAAGTGGTTAAGGTTTCCTTTAATACTGCCGCACTCAGTGTGCGTTCAGTCTCTCAACGTTGCACTAGCGTTGAATGAACGATGTGCCCGTGTCAGATACCCGCTGGTGCTGTCCATCGAGGAGCACTGCAGCGTCGACCAGCAGAGGCAGATGGCGCGGATCTTCCGGGACGTGTTCCAGGACAAGCTGCTGACCGAACCCGTGGAGCTCATCGCTGATCAGCTGCCCTCTCCCACGCAGCTCAAGGGCAAGATCATATTAAAGGTGGGGCCAGGAGAGGAGGGGAAGAGGGGTGGGACTGTGTGAGAGGTCACAGGTCATGCCGTGGGCGACAGGGTACAGAGAGGTTGTCATGTCTGTGTGTGAAATATTGTATGTGTACACTAGTGCAGTCTATCTGTGAAATATGTGTGAACATGTATGTGACTGTGTGCATCAATGTACAGATAAACACATATTCACATAGACTGCACCTATTCAGTCTCTGTAAAATATGTGCACACCTGCAGTCTGAAATGCACGTACACCTGTGCAGTCTCTATGAAATGTATGTGCACCTGTGCAGTTTCTCTGAAATGTTGAAATGTATGTACATCTGCGTAGTCTCTCTGTGAAATGGACGTACACCTGTGCAGTCTCTGTGAAATGTATGTGCACCTGTGCGGTTTCTCTGAAATGTTGAAATGTATGTACATCTGCGTAGTCTCTCTGTCAAATGCACATACACCTGTGCAGTCTCTCTGTGAAATATATGTACATCAGTGCAGTCTCTCTGAAATGTGCGTACACCTGTGCAGTCTCTATGAAATGCGCGTACACCTGTGCAGTCTCTCTGCGTTCACCAGTTGCTGGGTCTCCCTGTACAGCACAAGAAGCTGAGCATAGCAGATGGTCTGGACCGCACAAATGCCACCTTTTGCCGGGGAGACCTGCGGAAGGGGGAAAAGCAGGGAGACCTGTACATCTGGGACCCTGTGGACCAGGTACAGACCCGTCTAAGCAGCACTGAGCAGCAGGGTGGTATCACCAACCGTCTGTCACCAGTAAACAGGAGAGCTTAGCCTGTTAATGCTGTGCAACAGTAGAGGAACTATCAGGAACTATCAGGAACTTTAGTGATTCCCCAAATGAGTCCCTGATTTATCTTCCACCGAACAAGAATTGTGAAATTATCCAAGTAATATGTACTGTCTCAGCTAAATACCAACTTTAGCTTGTTTTTGTTATTAAGTTATGTTTTGCATATAGTGAACTCCCAAATAACCAACCAGTGGGATCTTTGAGGATGAAGGTGCATGAAAGGTCAGATAAACCGGTAATAATTAAAATGAGCATTGCTGCTGGGGCAATTTCAAAATGAAAGGCATACTATGCAGGATTTGTTTTCATCCCCTTCGTGAACTTCAGCTGCCACCACCGAGGAAAAGCAATTCCAAGGTTAACTCTTTATGCCCAGAAACGTCCCAAACACATTTTAGAATAACAAATGCAGGTGCACAAATTTGGCGAAAGTGCATAAAGACAGAGATTGCCAGTGCATCATAGATATTCCTTAGCAAATGAAAGCTCATTCAATGACCTGAAGAACTGTAGTTTTGAAAAAGCTAATTTATGACAAAACAGTTTTATTTCACAAGTTACAGTACACATGAATTTTCAATATGAATAAATAGTCAAATAAAACAAAAATAATAAAAACGAGACAAATTCATTTAATTCACCATTGCCAATGTTTCATAATTAGCACGTGATTGCAACAGTGTTGTTCGACAATGAGGTGAATTAGTTCACCGTTCAATAATTGGACACATTGGAATTAGATAAATTAATGGATCTTGAATTGAATTCCAGGAGCTGAAATTTAGTTTCAGTACTTGCCATTGACAGTTTGGTATGTACCGAGTTTATAAATGAATCATTCTAAAAGATTTGTTTGTTCAATCTGGAACAATACTAGCCCTCACTCACAGGCTAGGCAGTAGGCAGCCCCCCCCCCCCCGTCCATTGAGGCCCCAACCTCCGCATTCCCACTTCTGACACCAGTGTTACAGCAGGGATCTGGCGAGGCTCCAATTTGGGTCTCCTGGGGGAAAGGTGGCGGCACTAATCACTGCACTAAAGATGAATTCAGCATTAGTGGGGCAGTTAGGCAGCCCCAGGAGCGTATTGCTACAATATTAAAACTGTTTCTGTCCTACAGGTGTGACAAATGTCACGAATGTATCCCTCAAAGACCATAGAGAGTCTGTCTGTGGAGTGCACTGCACACAGCTCGGTACTGCACAGCTTAGGATAAGAGAGGTGTTCAAGCACACTTACAGTGTCATGGCTCTGGGGTATGGGGAGATTAACGGTTTTTGGTGCTTGTGCCTGTGCTCTCAGCAATGGAACCGACACTACTCCGTGATCTCAGATGATAAGTTGTACTATGCTGAGGAGTATGAAGAGGAGGAGGATGAGCCCAGAAAGGTGAGTTGGGGGAGGAGCCTGCATCTTAGAAGACTGAGAGGAGTCTGCATGTTAGAGGGTTGAGATGAGTTGGTATTTTAGACTGACCGGAATGGGAAGAGTCCAGCCGTTTGAGAAGTAGGAGGAATTTGTCTACTAGAAGTATATGACTATTTCCTGCTGTTCCAGGTTTCTCTCACACAGTGTTTAGCATTTTCTGGTTTCTTAACTGTGTGGCTTACCATTGTTGAATATATTTTTTCTACAGTGGCTGATTACTTATATGTAGTAATCTGACAGAATTTAAGATCTTGTAGACCAAACTTCACTCAGACTATGAAACATGGTTACAATGTTTCAGGTGCAGCAGAACAGCATTAACAGACAAAGGAACACAGAAGAATATTATTAAAATATCTGCTAGCTAATTTGCATGAAGAGCGAGTTAGTGCTACCTTCTCCTCAGTGGATTCATGTATTAGTCTGGATATTTCCATGCAGTGAGGGAAGAAGGTGTCAGTGCAGGGCAGTGCTATGCAAAGTCCTGTCTCTAGTCTACTGTCTCCTGTCTGTCTTCTCTGGTCTCCCTCTGCACACTGTCCTTGAATTTCTGTCCCTGAATGAAAACCAGTTTCTCCCACAGTTTCTAATTTCACACTCAGCACAATCATAGAAATTCAGTAAATACAGCAGTGGTATAAAGATACAATCAGATACCTGCTTGGATCCATGAAACCTGTCCATGTTGGAAATATGTTGCGGACACTTGAGGGGTGTGAGTGCTCTCAACATGTGACCTGTTTGGCTCTTTTAACCACCAGTTTCCAAAATCGCGTTTGTACAGATCAAGTGTATGTTTTCTAACAGTGGAAGTCTGCTTGTTGGAGGAGAAGCAGGAGATTGCCTTAGAGGACAGGGAGGAGCAATGCACCAATGCAATGCAAAGCTATTATCATCTTTTACTTTTGAAATCTTCTACATTCATACATTTATCCAGGGTGACTTACCCAGTTTAAATTTTTAGCATGCAGTCCATTTATGCAATTGGATATTTCTTGGAGCCATTCAGGTGGATACCTTGCCTGAGGGTGCAATGGCCGCGTGCGTCTCACCTCCTTTCCTTCTGTCCAGGGCATGAGGCCGACGGAGCTGCATTGCGGCGAGCCCTGGTTCCACGGGCGCATGTCAGAGGGCCGACAGACGGCAGAGCGCCTCCTGCAGGAATTCTGCGCCGAGTCAGGGGGGCGCGACGGGACCTTTCTGGTGCGGGAGAGCGACACCTTCGTCACGGACTTCACCCTCTCCTTCTGGTACCTCTCCGGTCCCTCTCTCCCGTACACATATTCATCAAGGGGTATTAGAGTGATGTTTGGGTGTTCGAGCCTGCATTAGGGTGATATTGGAGTATTGTGAATAATATTTGGGGGCCATATGGATGTAGCGGGCTGATATTGGATGATGATCGGGTGTTTTATGGTGATATTGGAGAGGAATAGGGTCTTTTAGGGTGATATTGGAGAGGAATAGGGTCTTTTATAGTGATATTGGAGGGGAATAGGGTCTTTTAGGGTGATATTGGAGGGGAATAGGGTCTTTTAGGGTGATATTGGAGGGGGATAGGGTCTTTTAGGGTGATATTGGAGAGGAATAGGGTTGTTAGGGTGATATTGGAGGGGAATAGGATATTTTAGGGTGATATTGGAGGGGCTAGGTTCTTTTAGGGTGATATTGGAGAGGACTAGGATCTTTTACGGTGATATTGGAGAGGAATAGGGTCTTTTAGGGTGATATTGGAGAGGAATAGGTTATTTTAGGGTGATATTGGAGGGGAATAGGATATTTTAGGGTGATGTTGGAGGGGAATAGGATATTTTAGGGTGATATTGGAGGGGAATAGGGTCTTTTAGGGTGATATTGGAGGGGAATAGGGTCTTTTAGGGTGATATTGGAGGGGGATAGGGTCTTTTAGGGTGATATTGGAGGGGAATAGGATATTCTAGGGTGATATTGGAGGGGGATAGGGTCTTTTATGGTGATATTGGAGGGGGATAGGGTCTTTTAGGGTGCTATTGGAGGGGAATAGGATATTTTAGGGTGATATTGGAGAGGAATAGGGTCTTTAGGGTGATATTGGAGGGGAATAGGATATTTTAGGGTGATATTGGAGGGGCTAGGTTCTTTTAGGGTGATATTGGAGAGGACTAGGATCTTTTACGGTGATATTGGAGAGGAATAGGGTCTTTTAGGGTGATATTGGAGAGGAATAGGATATTTTAGGGTGATATTGGAGGGGAATAGGATATTTTAGGGTGATATTGGAGGGGAATAGGATATTTTAGGGTGATATTGGAGGGGAATAGGATATTTTAGGGTGATATTGGAGGGGCTAGGTTCTTTTAGGGTGATATTGGAGAGGAATAGGATCTTTTAGGGTGATATTTAAGGGGAATAGGGTCATTTAGAGTGATATTGGAGGGGGTATGTTATTTTATGGTGATAATATAGGATAAAGGGGACGTATTAAGGTTATGCTGTAGTATTTAATGTGCATGCTGTTTCTTGCAGGCGTGGAGGGAGAGTACAGCACTGTCGAATTCGCTCCGGGTCAGAGGAGGGACACACGGTGTATTTCCTCACGGAAAACCTGCACTTCTCCAGTGTGTACGGCCTGGTGGAGCACTATCGCCAGAACCCCCTCCGCTGCATGGAGTTCGACCTCCGGCTCACTGATGCCGTGCCACGCCCTAATCAGCACGTCACACAGAAGTGAGTAAGGCACACATGCACACACAAATACACACAAATACACACACACGCACAAACACACGCACACACACACACACACACAAACACACACATACATACACACACACAAACACACACATACTTACACACACACAAACACACGCACACACACACACACATACACAAACACACACAGACACGCACACACACACACATGCACACATACACACACACACACACACATACACACACACACACACGCACAAACACACATACACACACACAAACACACACATACATACACACCGCTTTATATTATCCTTTTCCTTTTTGTGATTTGTGTGTGTGTTTGCGTGTGCATGTGTGTGTGTATGTGTGTTTAAACCTGTGTACTGTATGTGTGCTATGTATAGATGTGTGTGTGTGTGTGTGTGTGTGGTGCATACATATGTGTACTGTTTTAAACTCTGTGTGTGTATCTCAAGTGTATTTGTGTTAACCTCTGTGTCTGTGAGTATACGTGTCTGTGTCTGTGTGACGTTTTGTGCAGTAAACTTTCTGTTTGTGTCATTCAGCTGGTTCTACAGTAATCTGAGCAGAGGGGAGGCGGAGGACATGCTGATGCATATCCCACGTGACGGAGCCTTCCTCATCCGCCAGAGAGAGACCGGTGACTCCTTTGCCATCACATTCAGGTGCGGCTCCTCCCTCTTTCCTGTACGTCATTCCCTATCTGTTTCCTGGTCTTGTGTAGGTGTGTCCAAATCCCACTCCTGTGTGGGTGTGTACAAATCAGGGGTCCAGGTTTTTATCTCCTCAGCACAAGAGGATCAGTTGAGAGAAGCTCTTCATTGAAATCCATTATTTTTGGGTTGTCTTCAAATTGAAAATGAAAGTACTTCTGAAGCGTTATATCTCATCGTATGACCCTTCTGGGGCGACATGGCTCAGGAGGTAAGAGCGATTGTCTGGCAGTCGGAAGGTTGCCGGTTCAAACCCCGGCCTGGGCGTGTCAAAGTGTCCTTGAGCAAGACACCTAACCCCTAACTGCTCTGGCGAATGAGAGGCATCAATTGTAAAGCGCTTTGGATAAAAGCGCTATATAAATGCAGTCCATTTACCTTCTAGAGAAAATGAACATTGGAGGGTGATGATTTTGCATTCCCATGTTGATTGTGTAGGCACATGTTTTTGCATCACAAACTGGAGACTTGGCGCCTATGCAGTCTTGTGCATTCACAGTGTCCACTGGACAATAGGCTGAATAGAAAGTGATCGAAAGAAACGATCAGCCTCACATCTCGCCCACTGAAAATAGCAGCATCCCTTCATCCATTTATTTTCTGTCAATGGTCCAAATCCTACTTCTGTGTGTCCAAACCCTGTGTGGGTGTGTTCCTCCTCTAATGCTTTTTGAGTATGTCAAAACCTTTTGTGGGTCTGTCCAAACTAGGGTTTGGTATTGTTCAGATTTTATAGATTCCGGGTTCCATTCTAATTCTGTTTATCGAATCAGTGGTTCTGATTCCTGTCATATTTTTGAGTACAAAAAGAAACCAAAATGCCTTGTACCCAAAACTTTGTCAGCAGATTTAGGCTGCCATAGTCAGCTGTGTCATTTTGGTAAAAAAGTAAAATAGAGATAGTACATTACGCATCACACAACGAAGGCCACGTTCACGATGGGGGAAAACAATCTGTTGCGTTCCGTAGAGTTCATATTATAAGTATATTATCATGATTATAAAAATGCCGAAACATTGTTGTATAGTAAGCTGGGGGAAAAACAAGGACAAAAACCAAGTGTTCTGTGTTCCCATGCAAAAAGCTGCTTTTAATTAGTGTTATTATGATAGCTGCTTTTAACTAGCATTAACATTAGTTAAAAGCAGCTAGGTCTATCATAGCTAATAATGTTAGTCAAAAGCATCTTAGTTCAAAGCAGCTAAGTTATCATAATAATGTTAGCTAGGTAGCTGTTTCCTTAGGATGTGGTGTGATACGTAACATTGCTAGCTATGCAGTTACATGTCACATCACATCCTAAAAAACATACAAATTACCATTTTTGAGGCTCTTAGCCACAGCTAAAAGTTATAAGTACTTACTGGGGACAAGCTGAACAAGCCCGCTTTGAGATAGAGGCCCTTGTCCACACTGTGTTTGTATCAAAACGCTGTGTAGCTGTGGCGGAACCCCCCTGTATTCTTATTTATGAGGGATTAGTTCTTCTTTGTGAGTAATTGGCTTTTATTTGTGTGCCACTGTTTCTTATTTGTAAGTGACTGGTTGTGACGTTTTGCTGTGTGATTCAGGGGTGACGGTAAAGTGAAGCACTGCCGTATTCAGAAGGAGGGCTCCATGTTTGTCCTGGGATCCTCCACTGAGTTTGAGAGCCTGGTGGAGCTCGTCAACTACTTCCGTAAGAAGCCCCTCTACCGCAAGATCAAACTGCGCTACCCCGTTACCGAGGAGCTGGTGGCCCGGTTCAGCAAGGTGAGGCATGGGCCGAGCAAAAGAGAAGATTATAAGAGCGTGTCTGTTAGACAGCGTCTCAGATAAAGGGTCTAAAGCCGCTTTTCCACCGCATGGTCCCGGCTCAACTCGACTCGACTCTACTCGCTTTTGGTACCAGGTACTTCGTTTTCCACTGCAGATAGTACCCCGTCAATGTAGCTGCTCGTCATAGGGACGCCGCATGAAACTGTCATTTCTGACCAATCAGTGGTCTGCAGTGTTTTCATGTCACCATTTGGTATCGCCTCAGCTCGCTTGGAACCTCGACGGAGGTGATACCAAAAAAAGTACCAGGTACCAGGTACGATCCACAACTTTTGCCCAATGGAAAAACAAAAAAGTTGAGTAGAGTCGAGTCGAGTTGAACCGGTACCATATGGTGGAAAAGCGACTTAAGAGAATGTCTGAGAGACGGTGTCTCAGATAAAGGATCTGTGAGAGTGTGTCTGAGAGACTGTCTCAGAGAAAGGATCTGAGAGAGGACATCTGAGCGAAGAGAATGGCTGACAGACTGTCTCAGAGAAATATTGAAGAACATGTCTAACAGACTGCATCTCAGAGAAAGGACATGAGAGAGCGGGTCTAAGGGAATATGTCAGAGATAGGGACTACATAAGTTAATGAGATATCATTGGTACTGTTATCTGTGCAGTCTTTTGGTTTTAACAAATTATTAGCTTTTTTGTAGTACTTTACAAATAGTAGTCTTACCAGTGAAAGATACCTGAACCGTACTAGTCTTTATCTGAGCGAGCATGTCTAAGAGAGACAGTATGAGAAGGGGTGTCTAGCAGTTTGTCTGAAGTGTATTTGGGTAAGGTATGTGTGTGTGTGAAGGGATTGTGGGTAATGGTTTTGACATTGCTGTATGCAGGAAAAAAACTCTACCTCCATCTATGAGCTGAAGATGTATGTGGAACCCAACGAGATTGAGCCATCCCTGGTATGTGATGCTACCGCTGTTGACTGTAACCATGGTGATTCAGTGTTACCGCTGGTAATCACACTGATCATGCAGACTAAAGATAAATCTGTGAAGTAAATAGTGTGAAATCTTTGTTTCCCAGGGCATTGTGACTGAACCACAACTTCTGATGTTTCTGTGTGTGTGTGTGTGTGTGTGTGTATACACATATGTGTATGAATGTGTGTGCATTCATGCATGCGTGTGTGTGTGTGTGTGTAAACGTGCATTCTTACTTTCATATGTGCTTGTTTGTGTGCATGTGTGTGCATCTGTGCCTATGTGTGCTTGTGTGTTTTTCTGTGTGTGTGTGTGTGTGTGTGTCCACAGCCCCAGAGCACTGTGAAGGCACTGTATGACTACCGAGCAGGTAGGGCAGATGAGCTCAGTTTCTCCAAGGGAGCTTTCATTCATAACGTGACCAGAGACACCAGCAGCTGGTGAGACTACAGCGCATCCCGATCAAACTTACCAATCAGCACACAGTCTTCAGTCAGCTGACAGCTCTCTGGTGCCCACTGCAGGTGGAAGGGGGATTATGGAGGGAAGCTGCAGCACTTTTTTCCTGCAAACTATGTGGAGGAGGTCTCTAACAACAAGAATGTGGAGTCAAAAGACCAGGTGAGACTGAAGAGAGAGAGAGTGCGTGCGTGTGTGTGTACATGCTTGTTGTTTGTTTATATACTGGAGTGTTTATGTGTTTATATATTATTATATATTGTGTGTTATTAAAGAAATATGTGTATGTGTTTGTGCGTAGATACTGAAAGAATGCTTGCGTGTTTGCGTATTCACACTGTGAAGTACTTAAGTACATGCATATGTGTGCATTCATCCTCTTATTTCTGTTACAGGGGACAGAGGACAACCCACTGGGTGACCTGTGTAAGGGTGTGGTTGAGCTCTCCAAATGCACTGTTGGTGAGAACTGTCATGCTGTACATGCTAAACGCTGCACACACATTGCACACATGCTAAACACATGCTGAACATGCCACACACATGCAGCACACTGGCCATGAAACCAACACACAGAAATGGGGCCATTTCCAAGATTTCACACAGGGGATGGCCTACTTTTGGGAGAGGCAGAAATTGACTAAAATATGCTTTTTATTTTACAAAATACAAAATAAATGTGTCTATAAACTACAGTGTAAATGGTGGTAGTGTAGGTTTCTTTGCAGGGGACACAGAGGTATCATTTTTGTTATACCATTTGTTAATGGTATAACAAAAATTAAGGCATGCAACCTGTATTACGTATGAAATACATATAGCACATGCATATGATTTATTGATTTGGCTCTGTACTCCACAATTTTTTATTTGTAATCAAACAATTCACATGTGGTTAAAGTGCACATTCTCAGCTTCTGTTTAATGCTATTTTTATACATTTCACCATGTAGAATTTAAAGCACTTTTTCTAAATATTCAGGCCATCATAATGTTTGGTACAAATGGCGTCACAGGTGTTTCTGATTAGTTGTGTGTTCAGTTGCTTCCTTAGTAGTTAGTATAATGGAGCTTTCAGTATGTAGTTTTGATTCTAGCCTTTTGATAGCCTTTGGAGTCTGTAATTGGCATTTATGTGAATAAAAGTCAAAGAAGCTATTATTATGCAGCTATTATCAGTCAGAGATATAGGCCAAACCTTAGGCTAACTGAAACCAACTGTTCGGAACATCATTTAGAAGAAAGAGAGCATTGGTGAGCTCAGAAATCACAAAGAGCGTGGTAGGCTTTAGATTACAAATCTAAAAAGTCTTTTATCCGAACATTATGGAGTTTACTGTATATATATGTTTGTGTATGTGTGCTTGCAAATACATTCCAAATGCATGCATGTGAATACACGCAAATGTGTATTTCAGGTACATGTATCTGCAATGCTACCTATCCGTGCCTAAGTAGAGCCTATGATATAGTGTAGTGGATTGAGCAGAGCTGTTTTTGAATACCCACAGCGAGGGCAGGGCAAGCCAAGAACGGCATGTCGTACGTGCTCACGCTGCAGCTGAAGGAGGACGACACCATGCTGCCATTGGACATCGCCACGGATACAGTGGAGGACCTGTTCGAGTGGCACCAGGTGGCATGGGACGCCGCCCAGCGAGAGATCAGCAAGCAGTACAAGGCCAGTGACCTCACTTCCTCCTTTGCTTTCTCCGCTTCTGCCTTTGTGCCATTTTCTGCCTATCTGCGCAACGAACCAACCTGCTTGCATTCATTCGATTTATTCGTGCAGTTAATTTAACAAGGGCTGTGTATGTCAATCAGCAGTCTTCACACCAGCGTGAATGTGTTATCTATCTTTCATCCGTGGCCCCAGAGCTGTGCTTAAACTGATAAAATAACATTAACACCATCAGTAAAACGCATCAAAAAGTAGTGTACATAATAGCTGTGCAAAAAAAACTTGAAACAAAGAAAATGTATTCAAGCAGTATCACAGATGAGTTTTTTGTATAACTTGTGATCGTGTAATTTACTTACATTAAACTGCAACTTAAGTTCATGTGTAAGTGGGATAACTAGTATAGTTTATGTCAGTAGACAGGGAGTACACAGGAATGGGACTGGATTTGACAATGCCACAGCAATAAGACCTGGCCGAATAATTATCCAAACAGAGGACACCTTTTTGTCTGTGCCTCTGATCCAGCTGTAGTTGTGAAAATCTACAAAGTGGATTGTTTCCATTTCCACAACCCCTCAAGAGGTGGAAATTATTCTGGAATGGGAATTTCAGCCTAAAAGGACTTTGTCTGGTCTCCTCAGATCACCAAGCAGAAAGAGAACGAGAAGAAGGACGAGGTTGCGATTGAGATGTCTGAGCTGGTGGTGTACTGCACGCCCCGCAGCAAAGAGAAGGAATGCTTTGGTACGGTGTTCAGACAACACTGCACTCAACATGAACCACATTTAACACCCTGAACCACACTCAACACTGTGGACAACAAGCAATGTCTCACTGCCTTTTACATGTATACATTCACCATGGAAATAACACACAGACATGTCCTCCTCATTGACTACAAAGTGCAGGAAGGTCAACTCTGGCTCATAAACCATGAACTGCACCGGGTTCGAAAGGGCTGGCCACACTGGATTCAGCCTGTTGTCATCTGAAAACACACGCGGGGAACAGGATTGAGACACGAGTGTACCACACACACACACACACGCATGCATGCATGCACCTACTACTCACAAAAGCACACATGTTTCTGATTGGTCCATTGCCTTTTCTCAGAGAGCTTCACCTACAAGGAGATCCGCTCCTTCGTAGAGAACAAGGCACCGGTGGTGCGGGGCCGAGCAAAGGAGTTCCTCAAGTACAACCGCAAAGCTCTGAGCCGTATCTACCCCAAGGGCCAGCGCGTGGACTCCTCCAACTATGACCCCTACCCTTTCTGGCTCTGTGGCTGCCACATGGTGGCGCTCAACTTCCAAACTGGCGGTGAGTCTCACCCTGGTGGAAATTTCAGCTACCAGCATATGATGGAATCTAGCTTGAACCAGCCTCTGCTCCAGCTGGATACCATCTGGAATTTGGTGATGGTCTGTTGTCTGTACCAAACTGGCCCGGCAGCTGGACGTTGTATTGCCAGCATTGTTGCTATCTCAACCATCTTGTCGCCACCGTGACCATCTCCAAACCAGCTTCAAACCAGCTAGACCAGCTTAAACCAGGCTGGAACCAAACTGGAATTTCCACCAGCATACTGCAGAGGGATTAACTATACAGTATGTACTGGGAAACTGTGTGTGTGTGTGTGTGTGTGTGTGTGAAGCATGGGGTATTGTGTGGAGTTGTGTTGCTGTGAGAGTTAAGCTAGTTGTGGAGTTATCTGTGCATGCAACTGCTTTGCAGGATTTCTGTGCATTTTACTGTTGTGTAATCAGATTTCTTTTGTGTTTCGGTGTATACTCAGACAAGTGCATGCAGCTGAACAGCGCCCTCTTCCGTCTGAATGGACAGACGGGGTATGTGTTGCAGTCCGAGATGATGCGCTCAGACAGCTATGATCCATACCCACAACCGGACAAGAAGAAAGTCAAATTCATCATCACAGTTCGAGTAAGGCCCCACCTACCCTTCTGTAGCACTGCCCTTGCCCACCCACTGACCCTGCCCACTGACTTCACCTACAGATCCCTAGCACAGAACTGTATAAGAACTAGAAAGGAAGCGTGGTCTCATGGTTCCATTTAACCCTATTCAATTCAGTACTTCTGCAAGATGGCTGCCATGGCTGATAATAGTATTACTGATGAGCTCTGCCATGTATTTTCTATGAATGTTGTACAGATTCATCAAGCTCACACTGTGGTAATCAATAGAAGCGGGCAATAACATTTTCCTGGAACAAAAAATTTTCCAGGCATGAACAAAAAAAAGAAAAATATGATCAGAAATCACTTGTCCACTTGCATTGACAGTAAATTGAGTTGAGGTATGAGTGTGTGAGTATGAGTGTGTGAGTGTATGGTCTGTGTCCTGTGATGGACTGGCAAACTGTTCGGGGTGTATTCCTTCCTCTAGTCCAATGCATGCTGGGATAGGCTCCAGCACTTCCTGTGACCCTGACCAGGAATAAGCGGGTATAGAAAATGGATGAATGGATGGATTGTATTGACTAGGCACACTAATCTCTGATTGGTTAAGAACAAAACCAATGACAGGGCCACGAGACAACCATTATGGCTTCACAGTTTTATCACCTGTCACATGTCAGTCTTATTTTAAAAAAAATGCTTATCGAGCTACCATTGGTATTATCAACAGGTGTGCTATCTACCGCACCTCCGGTTGGTATTGATAGCTCACTTTGTGTAATTTAGCAGTTGTTGCTAGCTAAAAACTACAGTGGATGCTATTACACTGCAAAAGTAGCAAAACGAACATATTCATGTGACATATCACATTGACCAATCAGAAAAAAACTATGGGCCTTGGAAAAAGCTCTATTTTGAGATGGCAAAGTTCCTTTCTAGTTCTTAAACAATTCTGTGATCCCTAGTCACTGAACCTACCCATTTGCAGTGCCCTTTGACCCTGCTGACAAACTCCACACATGTGATATATGAGAGACATTTTTTGCAGAGACTGGTCAGGTCATAGCATTAGCCATAAAGTATAAATGAATGGTAGCAATTAGCAATTATGGGCGCTACTTACAGTATACTCCGATAACATCAATTATAAATCTTTTGTTCCCATTTTTTCTTCTTTATGCATTAAAAAACATGTCCACCTCAATGTATGGTGAATAATGAGGTGTGACAACTAATATTTATCCAGCTAAAAAAGCAGTTTTGACATGATGTTCCATTTTTGGTGCTGAAACATTTCACTAAAGAAAACCACAACATTACATCATCTCTATCAACTTAGGACAGAGCTGCAAAGTGCAACAGATGTCGTAAAATGTTAAGATACCTCTGAATGGCATTACACTGTCCTCCATGTTTATGAAGAAATGCAGTGTGGAACTGGCTCTCTGGTGCCCCCTGTAGGTGATTGCAGCCAGGCACCTGCCCAAGCCAGGCCGCAGTATTGTTAGCCCCTTTGTGGAGATAGAGCTGTGTGGATTCAACACGGAAGACTGCAAGTTCAAGACCATCGTCCGACGTGAGGAAGGGGGTGGTTGGTGGGGGTGGAGGGTACCACGCTGTGTTCTGCTGTGTTTTCACTTTGCTGATGTGTACTGTAATTTATTTACCATTTGTATGGGTGCGTGTGTTGTACTCCTGTCTTACTCCTGTCTAGGGTTGCAAAATTCCGGGAATATTCAAGGATGGAAATTTTCCATGGGAATTAACGGGAATTTATGGGAATTAACATGAAATAACGGGAATAAAATGGAAATATAGCCCTATTTGCTCAGGCTGCATTTACCATGTCATATGCAGATAGAAACAAACGTTTTACCATACCATAAGCAGACATAATTGCAAACATTCCCTAATGACCCCCCTCAAAAAAAAAGACTTTTCTCTTAACACCTAAAAAAACCTCCAAAAACAGTCTTCCGAGAATTCTATTTACATAGATAGTTGAAGCACAAGTTTTTAGAAAAAGTCAAGGAATGACAGACATGTGGAATAAACATTAATAAAATACATCCCATTTTACTGTGCAAGGGGTCAGTTGACCCGGCGGTTCTAGTGATGAGCAGCATACCGTGAGTAGTGCCAGGTGACGTCGGCAGCACACTACGTGACCAAAGACGGGAAGTTTTGAAGAGAGGCTAACTGCTTGTCCAAAATGACCAATATTTATACGACGTCTCCATGCCGCTTCACAGCGATAAAAATATCCTACTTATCAGACGGCATTAATTTAGTCAACGAAAAATATACCTTACGACCCCTTTTTCCATGATGAAAACAAAACATAATGAAATAACAATTCAGAATATGCCTTAGGGTTTAAATTGAACAACTCATTTATAAAATAAATGTTTTGCAATAAAGAATGAATGCAAATAGATGAATCAAAACTCATCAATTAGCATACTCAATCAAGCAGCATCACATGGTAACAGCTAGCTAGCAGAAGGTGTTAACAAGGTATAAACTGTGTACTTTGCATTAGGCTACTATCTGCCGGTTAACTGAAATATAAAAAATATAAAATATATTCACTCCATTAATATAATCAAAACTTACCTGAAAGCATGTAGTCCTTTGGCTCAGACAGTGCAGTAGTGTTGGCAGTAATGTGGGCTGCACACTTGATGGGAGAATGCACTGTGCATGCAGAGGGTTGTAATTTTACTGAATTCCTATTTAAAGGTGCAGTGTGTAGAATGTTGTGGCATCTAGCGGTGAGGTTGCAGATTGCAACCAACTGAATACCCCCCTCACCTCCCCTCACCCCTCCCTTTCCAACGACGTAGGAGAAGCTACGGAGGCCTGTAAGTTCCAAAAATTATGTCATCATCTACGACAGCATCGAGTAGCCAAGTGTCAAGTGATGAGGTTCCTTGATAGATTTATAAATTGTATTTAGTTATTTAGTCTGTAAAACTATAGGTCATAGCTTACAAGTAAGATAGTGATTATGATTGTTAATTGTTCCGAATTGTGGTAGCATTTTATTGCTAAAGTTAGCTAACGTTAGCTGCTTTGCATGGTAAATCATAGAAAGACATGGTGCGTCACAAAAACTATTACACTACTAACGCTTACATTACAGTGTGAAATATCCTCATTATAAAATACCACTAACCTATGTAAAGACACTCAATTTCAAAAATAACGTATATAACCAAAATATTTTGAGCAGTAATACTTACATAGCAATGATGAAATCTTATCTGTTTTCAATAGATAGAGACAGATTAAATCAATGATATATTTCTATCCGCTTCTGTCTTACACCAGAAAACGATGTCAGCTAGGTCTATCAGCAAACATATGACTTAGCTATGCCCAAGAAGTCCTCAATAATAATAGTATTTTCCAAGAAATTACGAAAAATTGTTAACAACTTTTCATTAGGTGCAGCGTATTTTACTGCTACCACAGAGTGAATACGTAAGTGAATGCGATGATAACAAAACTTTCCATTACGCTGACCAATGAAACGCTAGACATGTTATCCATCGTTATAAAGCTTATACTCTCTCCTGCTGAATAAATGGATTGTCAATCAAGCCAGACTGTACTAAAAAGGACAACAACGCCGTAAACAACACGTGTGGTATTACACACAGCTATTTTGGAAGGTACCCAGGCATCACAAATGCGCCCTCTCTAGTGCCGTTTGTCCGTTCTGGGCTACTGTAGAAACATGGCGGTGCAACATGGCGGCCTCTGTGGAAGAGGACCCGCTCCCTATGTAGATATAAAGGGCTCATTCAAGGTAACGAAAACACAACAATTCTTATTTTCTTGGGATTATACACTAATTAAAACATACTTTTGAATATTACATTCAATTTCTGCCAGGTCCGTTCCGCTAGATGCCACTAAATTCTACACACTGCACCTTTAAAGGGATTCTGGCAAATTATCAGTACATGTGATGGAAGAGTGCGCTGCTGAATGCAGTGCATGGTTACAATTCAATTAAATGGGAATCCTTTTAACCAAAACATGCCATAAGACCTAGTGTTGCTTTTTATGTGCATTCCCCCCCTAAATAAGTTCACTATTAAAAGGTAAGATTTTTATATTGAAATTGTGCAAAATTCCCGAGCTTAACTTCCCTTCCAAAATTTCCGGAAGTTTACTGGAAATATTCCGACCCTTTGCAACCCTACTCCTGTCTCCTGTGCATCTGTGCTTGCGTCCACATGCATTTGTGTGTGTGTGTGTGTGTGTGTGGGGTACACTCACTCCTGTGTGTGGTGTCTCAATCCTGTTCCCCGCATGTTTTCAGATGATAACGGGCTGAATCCAGTGTGGCCAGCCCCTCCGGACCCGGTGCAGTTCCAGGTTTATGAGCCAGAGTTGACCTTCCTGCGCTTTGTAGTCAATGAGGAGGACATGTTCTCTGACCCCAACTTCCTAGCCCAGGCAACCTTTCCTGTTAAAGGCATCCGGTCAGGTGAGAGATACCCCTAAATGCACACACACACTGAGGCGCCTCTAGGGATTTTTGGCCCCAGCAAAAGATCTCACATTGGGACTTCAAGAAATCCTATGCTCTAATTTTTTTTGAGGGCCCCTGTCAGTCAGGGCCATTGAAATCGTACTAACTTCCTCCTTTAAAGGCACCCCTGAACACACACTCTTACTTATCACCTCCTCTATTCCCAGGTTATCGATCGGTTCCACTGAAGAATGGTTTCAGTGAGACTATTGAGCTTGCGTCCCTGCTGGTTTACATTGACGTGGAGCCAGTGGAGGTAGGTTTGGAGAGGCCCTCTGAGCTGGGAGCATATCTCTCAATTGGACTGCCCATGAAAACCCAGCGTAGACCAAAACTGCCACAGCAGATGAGACAAAAATGACCTGCTTTAATAATGAAATCTTTAACTCTTTAAGTACACTGCACAGTCCATATCAAAAGAACATTTAACAAATTAAATGACTGTAAGTTATGAGTGTTTGAGCAGATCTGTCTCGTCTTTTAACTTTGGATTCAAGATTTTACATGTTGAATTTCAGGGACCACAGTAGTTGCTGGTAGTTTACAAGATGCCAAGAAGTGTTGAGAACATTTTAAAACCATTTCATCCACTGACGGATTTTATACCTGAACTGGCCTTAGGAGACCTGGTTCTGCTAATTGTGTGGTCAAATGGGTGATGATGTCATTTACATGCTGGGTACAATCTGTGTACAATTGTATGCAGTATTAATAGTTGTTATCTCTGTAGCATGTGTTAACAGGGACTAGTATCTCTTAGTGTGTGGTGGATGGGAGTGTGGATGATAATGTCACATGTGGTGATGATGTCATTGTCTTTGTGATCCACTCAGAAAGCAGAGGAGGAGCTATACTCATCTTTCAACCAGCTGAGAAGGAGGCAGGCGGAGCTGGGCAACGAGCTCTTCCTGTATGACAGCCACACTGGCCTGCAGCGGTCTGCCCCAGCGCAAAAACGCGATGACCTCATCCGAGAGTTCAGTACCAACGAGAGCCAGTTGCACAAGATCCAGGACACCTGCAGACAGAAGTGAGTGCACGCATGTTGAGGTCTGGGACAGGGTTACCTTAAGGTTACAACGTCACAAATTTCCCCATGAAGGAATTTCCCAGCAAATCGTCCCAGAACAAGACCTTGAAACAATAAATAAATGAAAAACTATAAACAGCACTACCTACAACTACTTTAATAATAATAATAATAATAATCTTCTTCTTAGTAGTAATAGTATTGTTATAAAATAATAATAATAATCTTCATTTCATCACAATCTGCAATGTTAGCATTTACTAAAATTCTGTCTGTTTGTCTATCTGCAGGATGAAGGATAAGAAGATCGACAATAGCAGGTTTTACTCATGAACCAGACTGCCTCCCTGCTCTGCCCCCCCCCCCACTCTCTCTGCTCCCGAATGTTGTGCGTTCCTAGTACATGCATATGATGCCGTTCTGCTCTGCTGCAGACCTGCTTCCGTTTTATACGCCAAAGTAAACAAGTTTAAATACAGATCCGATGAGGCGAAGCACCTCTGCACACACACCTAAAATCAACTCGCAGTCACTATTGTTTGGACTTTGCTTAAGTTTTATTGTGTGAACTTATTTGACACCATTTTTGTTATTTTAAATAAATATAGTACTTTTTTGTCTTTCTCTCCATTTGAATTTATAATCCTATCTTATCGCTGCCGTAAGTTGGAGAGAGCATCTCCACTGTCTGAAATGCGATCTGCCAGCTGCCTCTACTTTAAACTGCTGTCAGAGTAAGATGAGGATATTGTTCCTACATTCGGTACATATTTACATGTATGTAATCAGTACAATGACATAATTCTCAGGTTATACACAATAATGGTTGTTTTGACAGAACACCAGTAGAATTTATACTTTATAGTTTTTTTTATAGGTGATCAAAGTGCAATAGTGGTCAATTGTGACAACAGCTTGGAATATAGCAACGCTTGATTTTGAGGTTACAGGTATACTCTCCGCGGCCTGGGAGTGTTAGCCAGGTCAGGGTCATTGAGGCCGAAATATCTCAGGTGGGTGCACTTATTTTCATGTGCACTCTGGATAAATGGTACCGGCTAAAAGTTTGTAATTTAATGGTGAATTCAGAGGTGGAGGTACTGAGAGGAATGGATACGCCTCCATTTTCCACCGACAGAAGCACAATTCACACTGAAAGTCAAACCATAGACCAGGGGTCTCATCCATACAAATGTTTTAGGATTTAAGCATGAATGTAATCTTAAGATCATTTCCCAAGTTGTGCTTACCCAGTCTTATAAACGCGGCCAATAACAATCATTTCCTCATGAATAAGGTTGCATGTGAAGACATCTTGCGCTCTTCATGCCTGAAATTGATTATCAAGTTTTATTCTGAAAGCGCGAGTACAGCCCACTTCAGGGCTTACGTGGAGCCCGTTCGGGTGGCTGCCAACCCTATAGCCAGCAGTTATGTCTTTCGTCTGGTATAAACTGGAAGATACGGTCATATCCACGTCTAAGTAGGATTTCGTAAATAACTGCTTAGCTCAAGTTTTCTGCGAATGCCACTAATGGAGATATCATTTGATAGTAAGACCGTTTTATAAATGAGCCCCTAGGGATCTCCAGCACCAGGGCCCTGTTTCACATAGGCCCTGTCGATTTAAGCAATCCAAGATAATTCGATGCGTGTCTCATCTAATTATCGAATTAAATTTGGGCTTACTGTGTTGCACAAACGTGAATTAGGATTCGATTTGTTTAACTAGGATCGAATCATATCAAATAACTTCGAGCACCTGCTCTTAACGGAGAGATGAATCGCACGGCAAAAACAGATCATACTCCTTCTATTGGCACAAAGGGAGGCGGCTTCGACCTCTGTGGGCTCACGGAACACGTCGGAATTGACGAAAGCAATATTTTTTTGAGCTCTCATAATGTAACCTATGTTGGAGAGGACATATTTGAGTAAGAAAACTTCACGCGCTTTCTGAAATGTCACCACTTATTTTTCAGGGCATGTGACAGCAGCTGCAAAAGGAGTTGGCAGCAGGTCAAAGCTGAATATAAAAACATACTGAAAAAATATCGTCTTTATTCAAAGCCTACATTTTCAACTCGGTAATGTACAAGTTAGTGGTTAATCTCACAAGACATTTGGAAATGCTATGAAAACATTTATTTATTAGGGATTATGTACATTTTACCGGGGTGAAACCTTCTTGCATATGATGTCTTTACCTGCATAGAAACCTTCCTTCCTTACATGGCCAGGAAAAGCTTTTTGAATGTAAGGTACACTTCCCTGATTGCTCCTTAGGCTATACTGTGGCTTTACTTATGTTTTTTTAGCCAATAGCCATTTTCTCATTTTCTTAGATTTTTGTCTCTGCCTTGTTTAAATTTCCTCATTTTACTACTGTATTTATTGTGTAATCTTGTATCCTGTTTGTGAGTTTAATTTGGCTTTTATTTTTGTCCTCAAATGTGAAGCACTTTGCATTGCATTTTATGTATGAAACAAATGAACAAATAAAGTTTATTATTGAATTTTTTGCATCGCCAACAGTGTATAAAAATGTACCTGTGCAAGGAAGTGGAGCTCATTGCAGTGTTTGCATCACTGTTAGGGCTCGCTTTGCTCCGAGCTGGCAATATGCATGTCTATTAATTGCTGGAGGTAAATAATTAGTAGCACTCCTAAAGACAATCGTACGAGTGCCTTAAAGGATCTTGTTGGTCTCTAACACGTTCCCTTCCAAATTCTCTTCTTACAATGATGGCTCGTTCATTGACAAGAACCTTGCGTTCATTTCTGCTATTGTTGGTGTATGTGTGTGTGATTTCACCTTGTGGCTTATGGGCTTTGTTCATGTCATCCAGCTAATTTCAGCATAAACCTGCAGTTTCACAGGTTTGGTTTTATGACTGTTGCAAAAAATCTGGCAAAATTGTGAACTTGCTTCCTAAAACTAAAAATCCTGACTTAATCCAAAAATGTCAACAAACTAATCAGGTTAACTGAGTTAGCCACATGCATGAAACAGGGCCCAGTCCTGGAGGGCAGTAGTGTTAGCATATTTTATGGTTCTTTCAATAAGTGTGTGGGGGTTGTTGCTGTAGATCTGTAGATTGTGAAGGGTTTTTTTCCCCAAGCATCAAAATAAATGTATCTCAATTATTGAATTTAAAAAGTGCACAGGACTTGGATATTGGGTAAATGTTTTTGGGATAGATTAGCTTTTTTGACTGTTCATGAAAACAAAAGGAGAATCGGGGCCTGCTTACCAAAGATCAAGGCTTTAATATGATCGATAAAGGTATGAATGTGCTAGTTGATGGCCACCTCGGGTCTTCACAGCCAGCATTTGTAACCTGTGTGACATTACACTCAAACAAATCCCAGCCATGACAGGCAGTGTGCTTCACCAGGCCTGATATTCTCCAAAGATTAGAAGTGACTTTCAGCTCTTCTGACCAAATGTAGTGCTTATGCCACAAAGTTGCTCCAGCCAATCATGGTCAGCTGTGGATCATTAATTAATGCACATCTGAAGTCCACGTCCTTTCCTTCATGCTTGTGTGTGTATACAGCCATCTTTTTTGTGAGCTTCAAACACTGATGAAAAGACAGCAATTGTGTAGGTATAATTTCAAAAGAGGGGTTTGTTGGTTGAAAAGAGTGGTTGTGGTGAAGAAATATGGATGGATTCAGTCAAAATTTATGAATTACAAAGAAAAGCAAGTATTTCCTCATTTTTTTACACTGTGGCCACTAAATTTAGCAATTTCTGAACTCACCAAACTGGAGAAAATAAATGCCTATTTTACTTGCAAACAGTGAAACAGGGGAAGGGAATGACACTTTCAGTCCAAGGGCCTGATTTTCTGAGACCTTTAGCATGTCCTTTTAGCACACATAAAACTAATAACAGAACCAATGAGTGCTGCAAAACAAATACCATGACGAATCAATGGTCATGTTATTGGTTTTGCATGGGCTAAAAGTTTTTACACGCGCTCAAGGTTTTTGTGAATCAGACCCTAATCAAATAATGGTAGCAGGACACAAGTATGAAACATATTCACAGACCATTTATTTTGCTTGAAATTACTTTTCACATTGCTTATTTTCCTCTCTTCCTCCCTCCATCGCCTCGTCTTTATTCTGTCTTTTCCCGAGGATGGCAGTCACAGAACGAAGGCGGCGGCAGCTGCCAGGAGAGACGCAACTGATGTTTTTGCTGACAATCTTTACAAAATTTGTCTTTTTTTTCCACACACACACACACACACACACACACAGCTTTGCTGGGAGGGGCAGGGTTGACAGGGAGGGGGTGGGGCTGGTGGGGAAGGACAGGGCCACAGGCCCAACATTAAGACACGAGTCCACCCAGTGACACTTCGGGCCACAGAAAAGCCGAAGTCAGAGAGGAACCCTTGCCGAATTCACTCTGATAAAGGGGAATTGGACTGACCAGGGCTTAGAGGGTCTAAATGAAGGAGATCCACAGGTTAGATACAGCAAACAGACTAAAGAAAAAAAATTTCCGTTACGATGAAATGAAAAAACCTCTCAACATCCTCCCTTATGGTGACGGTTGAGAAACCTTCTTTGAAGTGTTCAGTTCAGAGGAACTAAACGCCCACCAACATACACACCCCCATGTCTGCTAGTGTGGTCAAACGGCATTGCAAATATGTGTGCTGTAAATCAACAATGACCGAAGGATTTCGGAAAAGACTCCTTGCTTAGGAAACAGTATATGTCTGCTGGGTGTTGGTATGTGTATGTGTACACAAAACAGTAATGAATTTCTCTGACTGATGCACAATGTTAATGTTATGGACAAACAGCTTCTCCCATCACAGGGCAATATGAACGCAAACACGTGTACTTCATTACACACACACACTCGCACCCACACACACACCCATCCACCCACACACACAGACACACACAGACACACACTTATATGCATGAATGTACAGTGTCACCCCAAAACAGTCTCTGTCCTAACAAGAAGCTGCACCTGGCGTCATCGGACTCCACACTTGACAGAAATATTATAAAATTAAAACATAACAGAAGCTGATGTACATGCAAAAGCACAAGCAATAAATCTGACTGAAATGATCAACTCAAACCGCTAAAACATAAGATTAAAAGATTGAACAGCAGAAGCACCGTAACAGCTGAAAGAGAATTACAGTGCCCTTGCTGTGGAAAACACGCACGTACGCACGCACATACTCGTGCATATGCAATGCAAACACACACACACCCTGAAGATGAAGGCAACAGCTGTCTCCTGTAGAAGGAGAAAGGGAAAATATATACATTTATATTTATACATTTATATACACATGATATATGTATATAAAAAGCGTATACAATAAATGAAAAATAAGTTTGGTCTTGACTGATTACAGAGAAAATGACTTGTTTGTCTACTTCTTTCTCTGTTCCTCAGACCTTTGATTTTTCTTGTTGGTCACTGGACAGCCAATCAGAGAAAAGGCTCACGCTAAAATGGCCAATCAGACAGGAAATGCACAATGAAGAAACGACTATGCAGTACTTGTGAGCAAAGTTTCCACAGACTGTAACCAGAGCAGAAAGAAAGAAAAGGAGACACAGAGAGTAAAGAGTTGAGACAAATGCAGAAATAAAAGGTAGTACCAGACCACCTCCTACATAACCCTTTTTTTTTAAATACGGGGGGAGATTTATGTACACTGGAAATAAAACTATTTTCTATAAAGAAAAAAAATCCTTTCAAATGTATGTTAGGTGACTGGGCAGAACACCCAACTTCAGATGAAAAATGTCAAAACAAGAATATATATTCTATATATAAACACACAGTATATGAAAGCAGAGATGTCTGGAAAAATATGTTCATTCAAGTCAATAGAAATTGATGGAGACAGTGGGAAAGTGCGGGAGGGAGACAGACACAGCATTTTACTGCGGTTTCATATGCCTAGAGTGGAACTTCATCCACTGTACAACCTGAACAAACAAGACTGGCATCCAGGTCAGGGGGGAAAAAAACACGAGCGTTAAATTCTCACAACCGGACACAATTCTCAACTCGCTGTGGTTCAAACTGAAATAGTCTCTTTTGAAAAGGACACTGCCGTAGCACCAGGACTCGTCTGGGGATTTTTCAGGCTCGCCAGGTTCCGAACAAATGAAAGTGAGGTGTGGGTTTTTTTCGAACCAAAGCTTCCTGAACAGGAAAAGCGGAGGAAGTGGAATCCCCAGCCTGTCGCTCTCTGCTCCATGTGGACGGCGCGGAGCGCTGGGGGCAGTGAGGGCCTCAGGTCAAAAGGTCAGAGTTTGTGCACAAAGGAGCGATAGCCCGCTCACAAAAACCCAAACTTGCACTTGACGCATCTCACTGCAGAGACGTCTTTTGGCATTGATGTCACAAGAAAGACGGTCCTGGGGTCGGCATGATATCGCAGGGTCCTGGCGTGGCAACGATGTCATACGGTCCTGCTTTTGGGGATGACATCATAAGGTCCTGGGATGATAAAGATGTGCATGGTCGGGATGATGTCACGGGGTCCTTTTGTGAGGACGACATCAAAAAGGTCCTAGTGTCAGGTATGATGTCAGTCTATCCTGCTATGGGGATGATTTCATGAGGTCCTGGTTTATTTTGGATGATGTCAGAAGGTCCTAGCGTGATGATAATGTAATAGGTGTACAATCACCAGGCCTCTGTATAGCGAACGTCCACTTCTTTCAGATTGGGCAGCTTTGCCTGTGGGTGGGGGGGGGTGGGGGGTTATTGGAAAGAAAAAAGAAAACAAAGCAATGAGAATAATGCAAAAGAATGTAGTAAAAAGGTAAAAAGGTTGAGAAAATGGAGTGTAGAAGGAAGGGAGGGATTAAAAATGAAAGAAGACGAAGCTATAACCCTACTGCACACAACAGTAAGCAGCACAGAATACCTCTTTACTTTTAAAACCCTGTGCGAGTTAAATCATCCTATTTTAAAGGGCATTTTACTATTTACACCAGCCCAGCAGTGTTTCTGTTCAGTGGGCCGACAATCAGAAACATACAAGTATCCATACAGAACAGATGTCAGAAAATTGCAGACCGTACCTTACGTTTGTAAATTCAGAAAAAGTAAGCATACGTCTTTATTTCATGGCTTAATGAAGTCTTTAAATGTAAGAAAAAATGTGCACAGGGTGAAAAAAAAAAAAACAGCCCACTGCTGACATCACATTATTCATTTTACTTTGTTTTATTGTTGCCTTCTGTAAAGAACTTTGAGATCATCTCTGTATGTAAAATGCATTATTAATTATTAATTATTATTATTATTATTATTTATACCATGTTATTTCACAGAAAGTAGGCTCTGTAGACTCATCACTGATATCCCCACTGTATGCAATGGAACTGCGGGAATGTGAAGGACAACTGCAAGGGGTTTGAGTGACAGGAGGGAGAGGGTGCTAGGAGACCCACCTTGAGGTCCTCGTAGGTATCAGCAGAGAGTTTGGTGCTGTTCATATTCAGGCTGCACAGGCTTTTCATAGCTGAAATACAGAAACACACGCATACACAGTTACTACAGGTACACACATGGTTACTATATGCACACACACACACACAAACACACACACACACAGTAACCACTCACACACACACACCATCACTGTGTTTCTGTATGTCAGCACTGTTTACCAGTACTATACTAAGGTTTCATAGTATCATGTAATGGGTGGAAGCTGTAAAACCTGTCTTCACCTGTGTATGTGTATGTGCGGTACGCTCCTGTGTGTGCGTGTGTGGATTGTGTATCACGGCTGATGTGTGTAGTGTTCTTACAGCTGAGAGCCAGCAGACCAGCATCAGTGACAGGCGTCTCGCACAGGTTCAACACCTGCAGACACGCCAGGTGTTCCGACAGCAACCGTAACCCTGCATCACCAAACTGGAGGGAGAGAGGGGGAGAGAAAGAGAGAGCGAAAGAGAGGGGGGGGAGGGATAGAGGGAGGAAGGGAGAGAGGAAAATAAACAGGAAGGGAGGGAAAGAGGAAAAGAGAGGGAGGGAGGAAGAGAGAGGGAAGGAGGGAGTGAGAGGAAGAGAGAGGGAGGGAGAGAGAAGGAGGGGAAGAGAGGGATGGAGGGCAGGGTGAGTGAAATATTATCAGTGATGCGTTATTTTCCAGAGTACACTTTCAGTAGAATGTTAATCTGAACGTTTGGCAGACACTCTGTGGACTGCGGCCCCACGGTGACCTGGCAAGCAAACACCCGAAGGAAGCTTTCGCACTCCTGCCAAAAAACACTGCCTGAAGTCTTAGTGAGACTGTTTCCAGTCTCAGTGCCCGCATATAAACACCGCTTACCGTTTAAAGCAACTAGGCTCCAGTTTGCATAATTGCCTAAAGTACACTGTTTTCACTCGGGTTTTCAGGCCTAAAGGGCTGTTTTGAAAGGACTCAAAAGCAGGCTTTACCTCAGTTTAACAGGCCTAACCGCAGCTGATTCATAGGAAACACAAACCCGGGCAGACGGAACTATAGCCCTCAGATGTTACACAGGAACTAAGCCCCCAGAACGGGAGTTCAAGGAAATAAGCCCTCCAGGACTGGAGTTACACAGGAACTATAGCCCTCCAGGACTGGAGTTACACAGGAACTATAGCCCTCCAGGACTGGAGTTACACCGGAACTATAGCCCTCCAGGACTGGAGTTACACCGGAACTATAGCCCTCCAGGACTGGAGTTACACCGGAACTATAGCCCTCCAGAACTGGAGTTACACAGGAACTATATCCCTCCAGGACTGGAGTTACACAGGAACTATAGCCCTCCAGGACTGGAGTTACACCGGAACTATAGCCCTCCAGGACTGGAGTTACACCAAAACTACAGCCCTCCAGGACTGGGGTTATACCGGCACTACAGTCCTCCAGGACTGGAGTTAAGACTCCAGCCAGAGTGGTCCTCAAATACGGGAGTTAAACATGTACCAACACTGTACCCCACATGCATTTATTCACTCAGCCCCCACTATCCCATCGCCCACAGCAGCACTCAGCCAGGGCAGGGCGGGGCAGCTGACCTACCTGGGTGGACCACAGGTTGAGCTGCTTGAGTGATGGCAGTTTTATGAGCTGCTCGGCGCAGGCACTGGTGACGTTGGTGAAGGCCAGGCTCAGGTTCTCCAGATTCCCAAAGGAACCGGAGCTCAGCAGCCGAGCCAGGTCAGCGTCCTGGAGAGAGAGACAGAGAAAGAGAGAGATGAAGAGAGAGAGAGAGAGAGAGAGAGAGAGAGAGAGATAACAATTGTTCAGTTCAATTTATGTTCATGCTCTAATGTCTTTTTGTATTTCTATACGTACGCTTTGGCAATATTTGCTAATGCATTTCATGCCAATAATGCATTTTGAATTTGAATTTGAGAGAGAGAGTGACAGAGTGAGAGGAATGAAAGTGTATATCAGACAGAAGAAAGTGACATGACTAAACACAGAGAAAGTGAAGGCAGAATCTCGGACTGAATGCTGCGATACTCACAGTGGATTTGGAGGGAAGCGTGAGCCGAGTTGGACCCCCCTTTCTTTGCTGTGAGGCAAGGAGAGAGACTAAGAACCAAATAACTCCACATTCAACCAGCAGGTGGCATCAGAGTAAGTTCCTATGTTGTAGAGTATGCATGTGAAATGGACTGTGGCCATTTGAAAAATGCACTACATTAGTTCATATTTGATTTGATTTAACTCTGTATGTGGGAAAACATGAAATGTTTTGGCAAGCTTGAATTTGGATATAAACACACAGATGAAAGTTGTCACTCCAGTTTTCATCTGTGTGTTTTTGAGTGTGAATGAGTGTGCTGGTACGTGTGCGTTGTGTTCTTGTGTGTAGATTCTTTGAGCTTGCCAATGTAAATACGTGTGCAGAAGTAAAGGCTGTTTGAGTTGCTTGTGTTGAGATGGCATATTGATGTGGTTGTGTGGTTGTGTAAAGTACTGTGCAGTTGTATAAAGTATTGTGCAGTTGTCTAAATGTGTGTTTCTGTGGTTGTCTAAAGGTGTGGTTGTGTGTTTGTGTAAATATGCAGTTGTATGGTTGCGCAAATGTGCAGTAGTGTGGTTGTACAAATGCATGTTTGTGTGATTATGTAAATGCACGTTTATGTGGCTGTGTAAATGTGCTGTTGTATGCCTAGGTAAATGTGCGGTAGTTTGCTTGAGTAAATGTGCAGTTGTGTGGTTGTGCATCTCTCTCACCAGCTCCCTCAGCTCTCTCTGTCGGTCACACAGCTGTTCATACATGCTGAGGCCGACCTGCGTGCTCTCCAGAGTGGAGATGATCTGCAGCTGAGTGTCCTTATTCTCAATGATGTTATACTCCAGCATCAGGCACAGGATCTGCAACACATACAACAGAAAGCACAGGTTAAGCACCCCCAGACACATGCAGGCGCATGCACCCGTGCAGGCACACAGTGAACAGGAACGGAATATACACAAATGTGTATACATGCACACAAACACACACACACAGAGGGTACAGGCGCACACACAGGCATACGCATGGAGACAATGGCACACATACAGGTGAGCACACATACAAACACCTCCTCCCACCAACACACACACACACACACACACACACACACCTCCACCATGGTCTGGTTAGCCCGCAGCGCCAGCAGCATGCAGGGTCCCAGCTTGTTCTCAGCCAGAGAGAGGAGGAACTTCTTGGTCTTGTAGCACGACCCCATTAGTATATGCACCTGGAGAGAGGAGTAACACAGAATTTTGAAGGACTAGCTTACAGCCTAGAGACTTTTCTACCTTTGTTTCACTTTAATTTCTACCTGATAATTTCCACATTGGAAAGGTGAGACCTCTTAAAACATGCACTGCCAGTCCAGTCACACAAATACACAAACTGTAATGGCAATATTTGCTGGCAGTATGAGGGACAGTAAGGTGCATTCTGGTGGGGGGGGGGGAGTAACTTGGATAGACAGATTGATGGCCGTACCATACTGGCGAAGAGCTCTCCATCGTCATCGCAGGCCACGCCCCCTGGACTGTAGAGCTGGAACCAGCCGTCCTTCCCAGAGCGAACGCTGAGGAGACAGGAGTGTACCTGCAAAAGACACACCTGAGTTATCACGCACACCAGAGTTATATATACACATACCTGCGTTACAAACTCACACAACTAAAAGGGGAATTCCACCGGAGAATGAACAAGGAGCTGTCCTCCTGATTGCAATGAGCTCCCAGGCAACTCTCTACCTGTAGTGAGCGCAGAGATACAGCCAAACCACAATGCACGCTCCAAGAACCTGCTTTACTAAGGACTACAACGGGTGGGCACTTTCAGGCCATGGGCCGGTGTCAGGCAATGCTAGTCACAGGTTGCCACTCTACTGAATACAGAGGCAAGGGCAGAGCGTTTTAGGCCTGGAGTGAGGGTAAACATTATTCGCTAACAAGCTAGCCATTAAAGAAAGGAAATCTAGGTTTATGTGTTCAGTTAATTACTTAAGTTCCACTAAAAAGAAAATGCCACTTCAGTCGGGCAAGCTGCATGGGTTTAACGTAACTACGATCTGAATAGCTGATTTATGCAGTTGACTCACAGCAAGCTATTTCAGACACAGTCACGACTTGTGCAATATTTGGTCGTCACAATAAATCCGGCAAGAACAGACGTTTTATACGGTTGTGAGAGAGAACTGGAGAGAGGAGACGAAGGCATCAAGCCAGGCAAGGAGAAACGTACGGTTGACATTGTTGATATTCGCACATACAAGAGCTGATATAGATATTCTCCACACCTACGCATTTCAATAAATTATCTGACAAAAATATCATGCTGGTCTCTTGTTCATTCACTGCAGTTTTTTGTTGCTTTTCTAAACAACACATCAACAGTGAAATGACCTGCTCGACTCATCATTTTAGTGGATAAAGACAGAAGCCTATGTGCACTATTACCAGTTCTACTAAAACTAAATATTTTCAGTATGGTCTTTGGTCACTTCACTACACTGGCTGCAAGTTTTGGGTCAGTTACCTCAACTCCTGCTGTTATTCACAACCAGCATGGACTTAAATGTTTTCCGTAAACAGTTTGTCAAGTCTCTGTGTTCTTTTAAAACGCATGCTTCTGATGTTTGAGTAGCCATCATACTAAAGCTGTTAGCTAAATGGCCCAATGTTTTTTATAAGCACAGGTGGTTATAATCGAAACACACAATATGACCCAAAGTATCTGGATAGCCCTTGGTCTGGGGCCGTTTTTCATGGTTTGGGCTACGCCCTTTAGTTCCAGTGAAATTTGTGGCAGCAGTTTGAGGAAGGACCTTTGCCGTTTCAGTATGACAATGCCCCCAGGCACACAGTGAAGTGGTTTTAGTCGAGATCGGTGTGGATGAACCTGACTGGCCTGCACAGAGTCCTGACCTCAACCCCATCCAACACATTTGGATCATTTGGAAACCCAACTGTGAGCCAGGCCTAATCACCCAATCAGTGCCCAACCTCACCAATGCTCTTCTGACTGAATGGAATCAAATCCCAGCAGAAATGCTCCAACCTCTAATAAAAAGCCTTCCAGGAAGAGTGGAGGTTGTTAAAGCAGTAAAGGGTTGACCAACTTCATATTAATGTCCATAACTTTGGATGAGATTTTTGAGGTCAGGTGTCCACATACTTTTGGCCATGTAGTGTAAATGCTGCCCTTCATACAAGTACATTTCCCTTGCATGTAGGCTAACAGTCTCTGGGTGAAATTCTTATCAAATGTAATTAATAGTACATGACTTCAGCTAGATCGATTTGTGCAATTAACACACACCAAAAGACACAAACATGCACTTTAAATATAGCATGGGTGTATGGTAAATGGCATAATGGTAGTAATATGATGCTGGAATATAGCAATGGCATGCTATTGTCATATGTTGCCATTACAGTACCTAGCGTAACATATTGCAGCAGTAGCAAAACGCAACTAGCAGTAGGCTAAAGTTAGCCAACTTGAGCCTGTTTGATTAGAATATATAGGAATATATTTAATAGTACACATTTGAGTTATTTTTGTTAGTAGTGTCGATGTGTCTAGTGTTGGAGTTAGCTGACATTTTGGTGATCGGTGAACACAGCGGTCTCTGGACTATCCTGTTAATGTACAGAGATTGTGTTGGCCAGCCACACATTAATCAGAAGTAATCAGTTACGCCTTGCGGTGGAATTCCCCTTCAAACACACACACACATACCATACCTCTTACAAACACACAAGAACCACACACACACACACACACCAGAGTGACAGATGTGTACCAGTGACACACTCTCAAATTTACCTCTTGTCTGGGGTCCTCTGCAAACCTCTGAATGACATATTTCAGCTCCCTGCAAAGGAAGAGACACAAAATTGTGACACACCACTGCAGATGGCTCTCACACTGATCCAGACTAAACCTGGGCCTAAAAAGTAATTCCTCCACATGAAAACAGCATAAACAATTTTGCTCTCATTGTAAATCACTGTACTACAAATAACAGAAAAACTGTTGTAAACCGTTCGTCATTCAGGATCAGAATCTGTTCCAACACCACCACTCATGAATATTCATGAACTGAGAATGCCACAGGAAATATTTTTGGGACCGTAAGTTCTGCGAAACATGATCTTGCTCATTACAAAGCATCTATTGATCCCCTTTCAGCAGGAAGAGACGAGATTTAGCTTGGAAAACTGCAGCTCACTCATACAAAGTCATATGGAAACTGTGAAGACACTTACTTTGTGAATTTGCCATGAGCAAGGGCCCTGCAACAGGAGAGAGCAGAGAAAGATTACCATAAATGACACATCCATACAAAACACACACACAAACATGCATATCAACACGTGCATTTAAGCATTCATGCAAGACTACAAGGCTTCCATTGCATCTGCAAGCCCGTGTTTACACAGTAGCTGTTCAGTGTCCGCCCTTGGCGCACTGGGAACAGTGGCTGCCTGTTGTTGCCATTCAGAATTAGCCTGGCTGCGCAAGTGAGCTCCGGCTGTGACATAATCAGGCCAGCCATAATGAGTCCCACGGCCTGAGAGCCAATTACAGCCTTCCCACAGGAGCACTTGTTCCGCCCCCTCCCCACCCACAGGACTCCTGCTATCTGCACCCACGTCAGAGGGACTCCCCGATTCCCTCTCCCCTGCCACCCCCCGGGAGCCTCCTGCCAAAAACCACCCTGGTCCTGCCTCTCTGGGACAACCCCCTAAGGAGGAACTCAGTACCTGAAACCACTGATCAGAGCCAATTAGAACCTTAAAGGTGACACAAAAACAACTATGCGTCTGGCCCCTCCTCCTCACCCAGGAGGCGGAGTTAGATGTGGAAGTGGGAGGGGCTACCCTGGAGAAGATGGAGGGGATAGAGATAAAAGGGAAAGGCAGAGCAGTGACTCACTCTTTGGGGAAGGGGATAGGCTGCAGTAGACTGGCCAACGCTGGTCTCCAGTCATCATAGTCAGACCTAGACAGAGAGAGAAACAATATCAGTGTTACTGTGTATTTTGTCATTAATATTGCTATATGTTGTTATATTATATTACATTCATTTAAGAGCAGCTGCAATGCAGAGCTACGCATGATACAAGAGCACACAGTGCATCCACCTGAGTGAAATCGCCAACAGTGCCAATCCACATTCCTAGACCAGCAGCTAATGTATATGCAATATAATTAAAGTTATAATTAGATTTTTTTATTGTTAGGGAGATCCTTTATTACCATTGAATCAACTTTGTACATTCAATTAGCCCAACACGATCTCATAAAAATACACAACATACAACTGCAAACTACTAATTACTCTCTGTTGGTAACAATACCATTTTTACCAACATTATTGTTTCGTATTATTCTGTCTGTTTGTCTGATTTTATGTCTCACTATATAATCTTGTATGTATTGTATGTATTTTATGTTTGGACCCCAGGAAGATTAGCTGCAAACAGTGTATTGCTAATGGGGATCCTAAATAAATAAATAAATAAATAAAGTCTATAGTCATAGAAATGAGAACAATAAAACCAGACTATAATGACCTATAATGGTGTTATGCACAAATAAAGCCTGAATAATATGATGGATTCAAATTATTCATTCAATAATCTCTCCCCCCCCCCCCCCACACCCCCGCAAAAACACATAGGGAATATCTGTTCCTAAGAACCATTCATTGCACAAATGTTTGTTCCTAAGAACAATTCAATGCCACTGCCAATGCAAACACACACACACACACTCTCTCTCTCTCCCTCTCTCACTCACTCGCTCCCTTTAACGGGGAAGACAAGCCAAAATCTATAATTTGATATGTTCCGTCTTATTCTCAGAAGAATCGGCATGACCTCCATGTCATTTACCAAAACTTTCGTCAGCATCTGAAAAAGGTCATCTGACCTCTGAACTGATGATGTCATTGAGACAGCCTCTTTTTATAATTTATGTGACTAGTCTTTTGAATTTGATACTGTGTAATGGCAACAAAACTATTGTTTGCTCTATGTTTATGAGTCACACTTGGTCACACAGTTTGGAGTCTTTTTTTACTTTCACATGCACCCTTTCCATTTTCTGAAGTAATTCTCAATAACAGACGAATAGGGAAGCATTACATCTGAGTCACATCATCAAGTGGGGTGGGATTAAAAATGAGCTGGACAAATTATTCTTAAAATAAATAATGATATTTTGGCCCCATTTTAAAAACAAAAGACAGAATAATAAAAAAGTAGAATCAGGATGATGAATCAGTGATTATTAATAATTTCATTAATCAAGAGATGATTTTCAGACCATCCATAATGGCACCATAGTGTCTGTCAGGGCACTAGCTTCTGGCTTCAATGTTGAGTAGCTGCTCTGCTATTAGCTGCCATAGAATGTAAAAGCTTTTGATTCGTGTGCTGTTTACCATTTAGACATTTTGTGGAGACTTTTAATCAAAAGCAACATCCAGTAAGAGCAACGCTAGGCTGTGTTTATAACGTATTCCCCTAGTCCTCTGACTCAGTTTGAGACATTTATGATCCAAAAAATCAGTACTTCCTTTTAAACCATAGGGACAGTAAAACAGAATCAAGACTGATACAGCATTGTAACAATCAACAAAACAATGCTGGTAAATGGTGGATACTTTTGGGCGATACTTCCATGACCCTTACTGGAAATAGCCAGAGAGCCTGCCAAATGCCTGAACTGTAAAAAAAAAGTGACACAAGTAATACCATTTCCCGTTTACTGACCAACACTGAAGGGTCAAAAATGCTGAAGCATGTCTGTATTTTATTTATACTTGCCAATAACGGCTTTTAATGCAAGACAGAGTGCTTCGGACTCTCCTTTTTGGAATCGCAAATGTTATTGCAATGTTATGCTCGGACGGGAAAGGATCTCCAGAATTATTTATTAGCCTGCGCGAATGATCAATTGTACTTATAAACTGTATAAACAAGAGCTTCTGTACTCTCTGGCAGCTCACGAAAGGAGAGAATGCTCAGCAGTCATTCAGGGAAAAAGCAGGAAGAATCACACCCAAGTGAAAGGGTGGTGTGGAGTGGGGGTGTGGCTTACAGCATCTTGAGAATGAGGGCGAAGCAGCCGAGGACGCGGTCAGCCTGGGCGGGCAGCTGGATGGACAGTGAGCTGAGGGCGGGGCTGACCAGCAGGCAGTCGATGAGGTTGGGCTCGCTATCGCCCCCTGCTGGCCCCTTCAGCTTGCTGTGGGTCACATTGCTGGTGTTGTTGTTGTTGCGCTCCAGCTCCACCAGGATCTCGCTGGAGTTGACGATAGTAGGGGGCGGGGAGAGGGGCAGTGGGGGCGGGGAGACGGGCAGCGAGGGCGGCGCCGAGGGAGGGGGCGTGGGCGGGTCAGGGCGAAGCAGGCGCAGGGGCATGGGCGGCTTCCTGTCACTCTGCTGCTGGCAGCCATTTCGGATCTCCTTCAGGCTGGGGGAGTTGTCTCGGCTGAAAACATATAGACATACACGCAAATAATATGAAAACACTACAAGGAGATGAAGAAGCAATAGGGATGAAACTCAAAATAACTGAAAATGCAGCTGGCTTGCTGTAACTGTGAAGTTGAATTGTGTGCTCACAGCTGAATTGTGAATTGAAAGGGTCAAAGGGTCAAAGGGTCCATAATCTAATTTTGGTTAATTTCCTTCATAAGACAACAGATTCTGTGGTCATTGTAGTTAGTTCTGTGGGAGACCTTGCAATCTCTTGGTTCTCTACCATACAGGTATACCTTTGAAACCTGTAATTTGGTTGGAAGGTATACCTGGGGCAAGGTAAACTTGCCATCCCAATATCTATATTGAATATGTGCTCACCATACAGCTGGTGAGGTAGAGACTAAGGTCGCTTAATCAAACACTGTGATATTTGGAAACCAGAAAACAACTTATGATTAAATCTAACAATGTCTTTCTACAGTGAAATTACGCAGTAGCTGCAGTGAGTCTAGTGTGTAACAGGTCCTTTTCTTATAGGTCTTACCAAGAACAGTAGACCAGTATGGTATACGTCCACATCAAGTACTTTCTTCTACAAAACTAAAATCTTACAGATTAAGAGCCACGTTTACCAAGCATGCCGCAAATCACTGTCGGCGCCACAAAATTCAACGTCAGTTCAATTAGCGTGTATTAACCAAGAGTGGTTATGTAAATGAGCACAGCCGCAGCGAGTTCATTCACATTGACTACCCGTATTCACGACGCGTCTTGCACATGGCAGAAAAGCAACATTATATAACATTATAGCGCTTAATTTCTGGGAAGTCGGATTTTTGACAGGTGTCATGATCCATGGATACAATGGATAGGCACTGTCACTTTTATGTTAACACATCTCATTAGTCAAAAAAAAAAAAAAAACTAGAGTAACAGTCTCTCAACGTCTTTAACAGACAACTGTTTATAAAAGGAATCATGTGTTTTTAAATTATTTAAAAAGATCCTCTCCTTTCTCAAATATAGAGGAGACTCGTCATAAATGTAATGCTTGATAAATGTAACAGTCAATAATTTATTGTACAATACGGCTGTTGTAGCCACTTCATGTTTGTACATGGGCATTCCAGTTACTGCCTCCCAAAGGAACGGAGGAATTTGAGCCTTTGTGGGAGATACTTCCAAAAAAAAAGTTCTTGAGCAAGTGAAGCAAAAATATTTCTGGAAGTAATTTTCAGTTACAAGGCTTTATTGTTGTTTGCAATAAATCAACTCATACATCATTTTTAAAAAGTTATTTGTCCTTGAAAAGTTAGTATGGTTTTCAGAGTGTATTCTAACGGGAATTGGATGCTAGGTGACATATCAGGTAATATGCATTTCCATTTTTGCTTCCCATATTTTTGGTCTAACACCAGAAGGCCTTACATATGCATTAGGCCAAACACGCAAATTTTAGGGATGCTGTTTTTTCCAGTGAAAATCTCCAGTGCGTCACCTCAGTAAACATGGAAAAATGCTATATGTCTCCTTAGCATCTATAAAAGCCTTAGTAAATATGGCTCTAAGTGAGAGACAGAGGAAGAGGGACAGGAAGGGAGAGAAGGAGAGAGATTTGGGAATCAGAGGCAGCTCTCTGGGCTGTGTAATGACGTCTTCACAGACATGGAAAGAGGAGGTCCTCCTGGGTGGGACCCAGGTCCCATGGTGCAGAGTGTTGATGCAATGAGATGACATACAGTTGTTACTCCACAGCAGACACTGACCTGTTGATGAACTCCTCATAGCAGGAGTAGATGGCAGCCAGACACACAGCCACCAGGTTAGGGAGGACGCGGGGGTGGGGGCACTGTCCTGTCGGGCCGTGCATGCTGAAACAGAGACACGGGTTACACACAGATCACGCACACGCGCGCACACACACACACAAACACATGCGCGCGCACACACACACACACAGTACACCTGGGCTGGCCAATTAACTATAACAATGATTATTGAAGACCGTTTGTCATATAGACTTTCTTTTGATGATGGCGGTGGTAACTTTTACACACCCCAAAAAAAGTTTTTTGTCTAGCCCTACCATACCTGCACAGTGCATGTGCGCGCCGCGCATGTATTTGCACGATGTGTTCAGAATTCACCTGTACATCACTCACCTGTGTATGAACTTTTTCACCACCTCCATGCCAGCATTGAGCTCATTGAGAGCCAGAATGTACTCCTGAGTGAAGAGGCGGAGCCGAGGGCACTTCCCAAAATCCTGAGGGAGAAAAAGAATGAGAGGGAATTTAAAAAAAAATAGTTTAAGAGAATGAAAGATAGTGAGAGCCACAGCACTCTGAGATAGGAGTGAAAATGCTGCCCAGAGACCCAGCGCTGAGCGTCGGGCCTGAGCGCAGCACCTGAACACTACGCGCAGGTGCATAGAGCACAAGGACACTCACCATGTTGTGTTTGAGGATTCTCTGGACCACAGGTGTGAACACTTCAATCACGACCATCGACCGCGGACGCTCCCGACAGTGCTGCAGACACACACGGGGCATGGGTCCCATCTCAAAACTGCATTTTGTATCATATATTACCCCATTCCATACCAGACCGAGGGGCCCATCTATGCATTACAACAGTGTCTTTACCGGATGAGCCACACAGTAGCCCCAGTAATGCAACATTCTTTATTGGTTTAGTCATTACCTTAGTTATTACTCATTCTCAATGTATTTTTTACTATAACATTCCATGTACATGCATCCATGTACAGCTCCCTGGTTACAAAATGTGAATGTTCTTGGTGACTGATTTTTGCAGCTATTGTACAACCCATACTCTTTGCATGGTAGGCACTGAGAATTAGTGTCCCTGAAATGCCAAAAATAGCTGTGGAAAATATGTCAAGGGAGACCATAAAAATGCCCTTGAAAAGATAAAAATATTTCCTATAATGAGCTAGAGCTGACGTCTCAGTCTTGTAATGGAAATTTTCAACAAGCGTCACAAGACTGGCCAGATTGCAGATTTCTATCACTGCCCTCCACTACATGCTTAGTGCCCATACGCATCCATCAACAATAATATATGTGTGAAGATAACATCTGTATAGACTGTACATAGAATGTAACAAAAACTATTTTAACACCTCATTCAGCGCAGCAGTTCGCTAATGCTACAGCATACCATTATTATCAGAGTGAGGCTAATTACAGGAATTGAAATCTGCATTTCCACGTGCAGGTGGAAGTTACAGTCATACCGTTTTTGCAGTCGTGCATTTTATTTTTCAGTTCTGGAGCAAAATTAAGCTTACAGTTTGCATTTGCTCCTCCTGTGAGATTAAAGATAATATTTGGCAACATTTTGCATGGTGGTTTGATGATGCAATGCTCTGTGATGAAGAGCAGATGCACAGGCTGGATTGTATTATTCTTGTGGCTATCAGGCCATGGTAATGCTTTCCTAGGGAAAAAAATAACATCCCCCGTCCTTCAGCTTTGAACACACAACACCACCACCACATGCTTACAGTAAGTATTTAGCTTTAGTTGATTTGAAAAACTGCATTGTGGCATTTTCCATACAACACCCTAGGAAGTTCTATATTTTAAGTTTGCTGCTAGCTAGAACAGCCGCCAAAAAATAGGTGCAACTGTATATCTAGGTAGAGTGCTTTTAAAGCAAATAAAATGGTATTCCTTCCAAAATAGTTTGCAAGGTAGGACAATTTTAGTTGTTATAATGTTGCCCAATCACTATGCATTATCTTTTACAATCTTTCATGTTTTTAAATGTACAGTGTGTTGAGACATCTGTGAAATGCACTTTTTCTGAATTTTTTACGAAGAACCTTTCCAAAATGGTGTCCGAATGTCCCACTGCTGCTTATGCCAGAGTATGGAGAGAGGCACATGAAGGGAAAATGAGGGGGGGCACAATCCGTTACCTTGCAGAAGAATTCACACAGGTCAGGGGGAGGGTGGTTATTCTCCAGTAGAGGGGCGATGGCCTGGATAAGGGAGGGAAGAATAATCAGACAGTCACATTCGCACAACCTCAACACACACAATCTGAAGAGGTGATCAATTGAGCGCACATAACACAAAAACTCACCATGCATAAATAAATACTCAAACTCACACGCCACAAAACAGACAAGCCACAACACTTACAAACATGCAGGTAAACAGCACACAGGCACATGCATATAAACAAAACACAAAAACAGACAATTTCACAATTTATGACATACATAGAAATAGTACAACACAGAGACATACTTGCTCACATACATGAATGAAGACCACACTAAGATGTACAAACAACACTCTCACTCTCTCTCACACACACACACACACACCCACACACACTGTGCACTCACCACAATAATGTTTTCATGCTCCTGAGCACTCAGGTTGGAGTTCTGGAGGGAAAGACCAGAAATGGGCTGGGGTTACATTTATGACTGTACCATGTAGCGGACCGCACCACACCACACCATAACTGAAACTGAAATCCCATGTTCTGTTACTGTTCCAGTACTGCACCAAAAGCCATAGCCAAAACTAAGTTTAAAAACCTGACCACGCACCAAGCGAACCCAACAGGAACAGTGAATGAATCTTGCAATACGGTAAACAACGGATACTCAAATCTGGACCTGGAGACCAGTGCTACTGCTGGTTTTATTTCCTACATGAGTTTATTGACTTAAGCACAGTGATTGACCAGATAATCCACTCTTGTATAAGTATAAGTACCAGGCATAAGTCCCTGGTTAGAGGGGAAGAATAAAAACCAGCAGTACAACCGGTCTTGCGGTCCAGATTTACATATCCCAGCTTCATACCATTGATAAGATAAAAGAAATTGTGACAGAACTGTCACTGCAAAAGTCGGTTTTTCAGCAACATCAGGCAGCTCCTCTGACTGAATTGGACATTCACGTGAGAAGTAAATGGGGGGACCACCAAAGTTCTCGATTTGAATGTCATCTCCGCTCTCCCTCTCCATCATTCTCCACCGCCCACACCCAAACTCACTCGGCCAGGGGGAAATGTCACCCTTCCGCCCCCAAAACCACACCCGCGGCCCTGTGCAGATGTGAACCCCCCCCAACCCCTGTACCTCAGCCAGCAGGGTGGAGATAATGTGCAGGGGGGCCTGGTGGATAGAGTCGTCCTGCAGTGGAGAGGTCAGGGCCAGATCCACCAGGGCCCGGATCTCCTTCAGCACCACCTCCCAGCGGCTGGGCTTGGTCAGAACCTTCCGATACTTGTAGATCTTTTTCTACGCATAAACATGAGAGTTAAGAGCGTTTTCTGTAAACACATCCAGCACACACTCGAGCACAATAAACACAATCGAAAACAACTGCAAGGTCCAGCTGTGGAGTTTACACTACCTTCCATTGCAGCGAGTGGAACCACTGGTCTCGCAGATAACTGTTGGCTGCCTGAGAGAGATAAACACTCAGATAAGACACAGTAACACTCACTCAAACAGAATTCCTTGGGAACACACAGACGTAGACACACACAGACACACAAACACGCATGTGTGCATGTGTGAGCACGGGTGCATTCACAGATATGCACGCATGAATGTATGTGTGTGTGCATGTTTACATGTGTATGTATGTGCAAGTGTATTTGTGTGTACATTAGCATGTACATTGCGTGCGCGCATCGGACGGTGCCCGTACCTGCAGCAGGACAGTCCCTCCAGGGAAACTGAGCTGGAGGCAGTATTTGGGGGCGTTGTCCCAGGTCAGAGGCTGTAGCTCCTCTATGCTGCTGTAGGAGAGAGATGTTTCCATGTAGCCTGTGGGCTGGGGGGGGGAGAGAGAGGTCACTCTTTATTCGCAGAAACGCAAAAACACATTCACGCAACACAAACACACGCTCGCAGTCACACCCCATTACACACACCACAGCAATCCACCATGTGGGCAGTAAATAAAGAGAACAGTCTCCCATATCTACAGGATATCTACTCCCTCTACACACAGACGCACACATTAAGTGTAAATTCACAGGAGGGGGTGAGTGGTTCCTCGTTTATCGGATTAAGAGGAGTCGCAGGAGTTTCACACATTTCTTTTTCTTTTGAATCCACGGCTTTGCCTTCATTCCCACAGTTTTGTTAGCCCCAGCAGAGGCCTTCAGCCCAGCACTTGGTGGGAACCTTGTCCGTCCCTTCCAATGAGCACTGTGTTCCCGGCCAGTCACCATTTCCATTAACGCCGTGGTTCCACTGTGCAATCACTGTGGCAGAGGGCTGAACGCTCTGCAGGATGGCAAATGGGGATGTGCACATCCCCATTTGCCATCCTAACCCAGACCCCTACACAGACAGAGCAAGCTGACCACAAGCACCCAATTGGCCAGAGCTGCCATCACAAATGTAATGAGTTTGGGACCACTGTGGGTTTTGAGCAGTGGCTTTCCCTGGGCACCCTGCACAACAAGAGGCGAAATTAGCCCAATGTTCTAAAGACAAAAGGATCCCAGTAGGGTTGTTCATGATTAATCGATGATTGATTGCTGGCCATTACTGTAAGTATATGATCGATAAAATTAAAGGATCTCATTTAAGAACTTGGGATCTCAACTGCATCAACGGCTATTAGTCAGTTCGGCAATTTCCTTGGTTTTCTGTGATTTTTCAAAAGTTTCTGATGATAACCTTAACCATAGCCTACACTATTATTATGTGTACACATAGGAATTTTAACAATATTGCCAAATGCTGGGAGAAACAAAGTTTGGCAACTCTATAAGATTCTGGAATGCGTCCTTGTCAGTTGTTGCAATCAGATGATGGCCCCTGTCAACAATGTTGATGCCCAGGGCTCCTTCCCCCGTTACAGTAACATTCAGTCACAAGAGGCTTCCATCGAAGACCAACCCTAGCAATGTACATGTTGTAGACGTATACCAAAACAAACTTTAAAGGAGTATTTCACTTTGGTATAAAACAGGTCATTTTGTGGAGCCTACCCCCATTCTATTTTCATAGCCTAAATACTAAAAACATCAGTTGTCTTGGTTATCCAGTTCCCTTTCACTCCCATTCATTTCTGCGACCTCGCCAAAATTAATAGTTTTAAAGCACAAAGTAACTTCAGAACATTAAAGATCGATAAAAGAAGGTACTATCGTCAAATGTTTTTTTGAATATCTGATGGAGGATGGGGAACGTGGTGCGATAACCAATCAGATTACAGATCTGACGTGTAAACTGTCTCAGATTTCAATTTTCATCCCCATTCCACATAGTTCTGTTAAGGACGGCTTGTTAACTATTGCCCAGTGGAGATTTCCAAAATATACGATTGATATACATTTAAGGAACACTGTTTTAAAAATAGAAAACACACCCAGAGCAAGCTGACTGTGGGAGGCAAGAGCGAGGCCAGGCCATTACGTCAGAGGATGTGTGGCTTTACCCTTAATCGTGGCCTTACTGATTCTCCGCGGACGACACCGCAGTGTATAGCAGAAGCTCATGGGCTAGCTCATGTCTCCAGATAAAGAAACCATGAGCACCAGACATTCACCAGCGGAGAGGTCTGATTCGTGGGTTTCAGTCACGTGCTTGGCTTTTCAAGCACGTCCCCCTCATCCACATTTGTCATCCGGACCCCGACCTCAGACAAGTGCAAGTCAATTAGGTGAGATGATATAGGCTATAACAAGTCCACACTATGAGATCTTTCATGGCCAAATACAGGAAATGACACCACAGGAAACCAATGTGCTTGCTTGCTTTTGCTTTTGAGTTTATACTAATATTGACAGCAAAGTTTCCCATATTGATAGCTCTGTAGCACATTTCATTCGGTTAACTTATGAACTGTACAGACCGCAATAAATGGTTTGTCATGGAAATGTTACAGGCTGTTTTCCTCAAGGAGATAAATAATGACTGTCTTTCACCACCACTGCGAGCCAATATACTGCTGGCCATTTGCATCCAACAGGAAACAGGGAGTCCTCTGGCCTCCCTCCGCTATGGAACAGCCTTTCTTTTCTTACCTCCCTCTGCTAGAAAACAGGCCAGCCATCCCTACGTCTAAGGAACAGCCCTCATCTACTCCCCCCCCATTGCTACAGAACAGCTTCTCTGTTCCTCCGTTTGCTACAGAACAGCCTGTCTCTTCCTCCCTCCATTTCAGAACAGCTTCTGTCACTCCCTCCCTCTGCCACGCAGCAGCCTCTCTGTTTCTTCTTCCCTTCAATATAGGACAGCCTCCGTTTCTCCCTCCCTGTGCAACATATCAGCCCTTCACATGGTTGCATTTATACAATAAACAACTTAAGACAAAAAGACAAAAATACATTTTTCTGTCTTATTTTCTCCAGCTGTACGGCTCCTTGATGCGCTCACATGCATACGCACACACACGCCTGCACACGCACACAAGCACACACGTGAACAAACATACAGAGTCAGCAATAGACCTATACCTCTCTTGCACACTAAACTAAAACAGAAACACTGAGATGTAAACGCAGGATCAGAGGATGAGAGCATTCAAACCACCACCAAGGGGTTGTCATAGAAACAACATCCTGTGCTGTTACCATGGCGACTCTAGCCAACATCTCCACGCCTCTCTTAAGCGGAAGGTGGCAGAATGGAGTGCCACTGCATCATTAGGGAAACCAAGGAATAAAATCATTCCTACACAGACAGACAGACGTATGGATTGGTGGACAGTCAGAAAATGTAGGTGTGTCCTTCTCCAGGGCAGCACTACTGAACAGGCCACAATAACATGCAGATTTAATCCACATAAGGCTGATGTGAAACTGAGAATTGTGTAGATCAGGGCTGCTCAATCCTGTTCCTGGATATCTACCATTTGTTGGTTTTCACTCCAACCCTAACAAAGCACACTTCATTCAACAGATAGAGATCTTGTTGAACTGGTGATTTGTAGAATCAGGTGTGCCAAATTAGTTTAGAAAATGAAAACAGACAGGACAGTAGACCTCTAGGACCAGGGCTGGGCAGCTGGTGTAGAATGTTTAATCATTTTTTAAAGGCAAGCATTTATTTCACTATCCTGTCAAGTTTATCTTTGTTTACAAAGAACCTCCAGGTCAAAGTTAAACTTCACTGCCCACAAAACACCTGAAAGGTCCTGTACTGAAGTTCTGTTCCAACAGTTGAGGCAAAGTATATACTTTGGCATGCAGGGCTGTGTGCTTGCATGTGCAAGACAGTCAGGGGGACATGGGGTACTGACAAAAATGGGGAAACGCTGCCAGGCACCCTATCAGACACCCCACAACGTCATATCGGACAACCCACAGAACCCTGTCAGACACCCCACAGCACCCTATCAGACATCTGAGATTGGAACACAAACTGGAAAATGTGACAAGACAGGCAGCCAATCTTTACGCTGTCACATTTCATGAGGATTTTGATAGTGATATGGATCACGCTTAATAACCCACTTTTCTTAAAGCGGTAAAATCTAGGCATAGCCATTCATTCATTTTTTTAAATTGCTTGTACTCCAGCCTTCAAGGTACTTCTTCGTTGGGCGCGTACGTGCATGTGTGTGCGTGTGGACATATTTCTTGCAAGTCATGTGAGCCCTTGGGTCATATGGAAAGTGGCTTGTCAGTCTGGCCCCCATGTGCCTGCACGTTACTGGCTGTCTGCTCAGATACAGAAACAGTAATGTGTAAACAGACAGCAGCCAGTGTAGTCGGACCTTGTGGAAATGCCATGTTTCCCAATCACAATGCTGGAACTGTTGCCGGATTCAGCAGTTTTGCCAAGAGGGGGAGGGAGAGAGGTTGAGAGAGGGGGGGGAGGGAGGAAGAGAGAGAGAAAGACAGAGAGAGAGAGAAAGAGAGAGAGATGGACAGGCATGTGTGTGTGTGTATGTGTGTGTGCATGCACGTGCGTTTGTGTGTGTGTTTTAGAAAGTGTATTTACCCTTCCCGGTAAATTAAACGTTTTATTATTATTATTTTTTTACTGTGCAATCAAACAGTCTGTCCTTGGGAGAAAGAGAAGTGTACAGTGCAACACATGCACATAAACACATGCACGCATGTGCACGCACACACACTCACACTCTACACACCCATTTCCTTCAGCCAGTCTGGAGCAGTCCTGAGTGGGTGTTTCAGAGAAACAGCTTTGCCACTGAGAGCAATCAGCGCAAACAAACAGGTCGGAGCCGTGTGCAGTGGGACCCCAGGCACGGCACGCACAGGCACTGGCAGTGCCGCACCTCACTCATTAAACCCCAGACAAGCTCTATCATTTCACATGATTAACACTGTGTACAAAACGCTGCCATTCTGCTGCCTTCCCACTGGAAAGGTCTCCAACAGGAGAGCAGGAACTCTGTCTGAGTGCAGGATGTTCCTTTTTAGGTACCATCTCAACTCCTTAATGACATGGTTGGATCACTGGGGAAATGATGCCCAATGATGTGTGAAGCTGAGGGAGAGCAACGCTATATTCTGAGTCGATACATATCATGGCATCTTCTCCTCCTAGAAACACAACCCTGTGGAATCAGACTGACCGGTAAACCAGAAATGACACGGATGTGAGTGAGTTACAATTTCCATTGATAAAGATAAAGAAAATTACAACGGAAATGAAATCCAAATTAGCGAAGAGGCATGTCTTAGGACTATTGCTAAAGAATCCGAAAGTCAAGAGTGCTTATGCACACAAGCGCCAGAACAATTTCAAAAAGTTCGCAAAAGAAGCCAAAGAAAGCAGATGACTGATAAGGCCATGTATAGCTTGGAAAGCTGCGCTTCAAATGCATATTTGAAACAGGCCTGCTTGACGTCGGTAATAATCAATTAGACTCCAGCAGATCCCTGAGAATTTTTCACGAAATGTATTAGGCCTACTGAACTTACGATATCATATGAAACAAGACGTGGCTATGAATTTAGGTGAAAACTGATGTTTTTTTTAAAAACTGTCAGTAATCTACGGGAATTGTACTGCTTTCTATAGCGTCATTCAGAAGAATTATATACCCCAGGTCTGGCAGATAAGGATACACCACGTTGCACACACCGGCTATAGATAGATTAAAAAAAAAAAACAAATAAATATATTGAATACGACTGAAAATAAAATGAAAAGCTTTCTGCTAATGTAACCATGGACATATCCAACCTGAAGAGATTGTAGAGGTGCAGCTGATCAGAGCAGCGGGGAAAACAGGTAGTATTTCTATCTACATGTATGCAATTCATATGCAAAGGTTTTCCCACCTCTCTTCTTGAATGGTTAATACCGCTGTGCCATCTGAAAGGTGGCCTATGCTTTTAGCATACTGAAGGCAGTTTATTGTAGTACCTACAGTTCTTCGGGAGGGATTTATATTTTTAAACAAGATACATGTTAGCATATTATTACAGTCTATGATTATCAGTGCCAGGGGAAGCAAATGCCAGACGTTGCCTTATCTTGGCATAAGCCTCAGCTGTTGCTGTTTCCTGGACTGCTATCACCTTAGTAACACCGCCGTTCGCTGCCAGCCATCGGCTCAATTCTCCGATTCTACACATGTGCATTATTTTATTATCGATTTTATTTTATGCTGTTATATGCAAATCTGGCCACTAACTGCAAGATTATTTTGTAATTCACACTAACTACTGCCCAATTAAAAAATCTGGCTTCAAACAGTAGGTGATTTCACAAGATCGACTCAGGCAGACCTGCCCTGTGTACTGCGGTGACCTGGGGAAAAACACGTTTTCAACATATGAAAATTCCAAATTACTCGCACATACAAAGCACAGTCTGTAAGTCATTAAAACTTCTAAAATCTAGGCCTGCCATTAAAAGTTCTGATATCAAAATTAGGCTAAGTTACAAGAAACAATATTGGCTATTTTACCTCACACAAATTGAATAAGCCATATTCCATAGCGTTGTTGCTGCCCAATGTTTCCTAAATCATTTCACGTAACCTGGCCCCGTGTTTTTCCCACGGCACGCAGGAACTGGCGCCGTGGGCTATGCACGGCAAATTGTGGTCACTCACTCACTCACTCACGCACTCACGGACGACCTTTGAGGGAGGTTTGCATGCGCATGTGGTGCTTTGTTTAGTAGGACGCACGCGCAGGTGGTGTCAGCTAAAATGTGTCTGCGGAAGTGAGTTGCGCTGTGGGTCTGGACGGTTCCGTGCTTGTTTCATCTTACATCAGAGAACGTGGTCATTCAAAGTGTATGTGTCACATAAATGGCAATCATTTATAGCGGAAATAATCAACAATTCAGCTGTGTTACACCTAATATTTTAAAATTTGACTACACTATATGTTTGAACAATTGTCTGCATCCAGTGCTCTGGGTGCATGAGAAGCACATCATGAATAAAATGCATGAATAAAATGATTTTGTCTAGAAAATTGTGTTCACAAATAAGATATTTTATTATTTTGTGCAAAAATTATACTGTTGTACTTATTTGGCAAAACTTAATTTTACCAACAAGCTTGTAGTGCAATATGTGGGACAAACGTATGTGTGGATAGGTATGAAAGATTCAACATTTACTTAATAGGCCTAAATTTATCAGTATTTATTTAATACCCACCCACCCCCCTGCCCCCCCTTCTGTAGTGTGAATGATTAAATGTTTCTTGGTATAAATGTCTGTATGTAAATGGGAATATTATATGCTACTAGGAAAATGTTGTCATGGAAATAATGAAGTATTCTATGTAATTATGTATGTTTGTACAATATCTACAGTATTTTACAATGGGAACTGTTGCAAATAAACAAGAACTTGTACATTTTGTAAAATTAACATGACAAGCAAGTATAAGCATATCTTTTCTGGGGTGTAAGTATTTATCAGCTGTTTAAAACATCAATTTAAATGATGTCTGCTTCCATTTTTGTTATGTGATACTTTGATGTGACACATAATGTCTAAATGACCACAGTGTTCAAATGCAAAGATGAAAAAACACAGGGACGGGTCACTCGAAAGTTACGTGAAATTATTTAGAAAACATTGGGTAGCAGCATTGCCTTGGAATATGGCTTTCTTAATTTGTGTGAGCTAATATTTCTCACCAATATTGTTATTGGCAGGCCTAGATTTTGCTAGTTTTAATGACTTAATAGATAGTGAGTAAATTGGTATTTTTGTACATTTTGTTGAAAATGTGTATTTCTTTAGACATCATTTCTTTTTGAACTGTGTAATGAGTGACTGATAACAGTAATGTACATAAATTTAGCCTATGACAGACAAGCATACACATACATACATACATGCAGTACGTACACACACATGCAAACTGAAAATACATTGTAGCTCAAAGAAACATGAATTCAGTAATTCAGTCATTTTTTCTTGGCCATGGATGACAAATAAATGAAAGTGTTAGTCATATTTTTAAATGGAAGTGTTTTTAATTGGGTGTTGCAGACAGACATACTTGTTTGTATATCAGTAGATTAATTTAGAAATGTGGTGTTTACAGGTAGCTACAGTAGCCTAGTAAAAGAAAGTTGTTAAACAGTAGTTACAGCCATCAATTTGGCTGTTCCTACTTTAAAAGTATACTATGTAGGATTTTGCGGTCCTTGTAGACTCTGTAAACCCCACTCCTCAGTCCTCAACCCCACCCAAACCTCCATTGAGGACACATCTTCGAGCACTACAAAAAAAGTGTCAAGCGAAGAGGTGAGGGGGTCAGAGACATTGAAAATAGCATTTTTAGCAACATGAATGATCCCACATAGATGGTAACAGTATTTATGCAGTGCTATAACTAACTTTACACTGAGTGCACCTCTTAGTGCATGGCATAGGGCTGGCGCAGCCATTTTGTGTTTTTCCTTATTTGGTATTTAGCTGTTCTTGGCCCTGTTTCACAAAGCAGGATTACTGAGTTAGCTGGATAACTGCACTGAGTAAAATTTGGAACTCTCCCAAATCTGGAACATCAACTGAAAAAGAGCTGCTCTGGGTTTAACTCTTACTCTTTTACGCACACTTATTCAGCTAACTCAGTAATCCTGCTTCTTGAAATACCCCCCTGGACATTTAGTTAGAATTTGGATGTAAACACGGAATCGCGTGTGGAATAAGTAGTAGTAGTAGTAGGCCATTGGTCTATCATAACTAGCTAATATACTTGTAAAGTGAATGGCTTTTTCACCTATAAACAGTAACAGCAGTTCTTGGGGAGCGGGGTGGGGGGTGGGGGGGGGGGGGCATCAAGATAGAAGAACAGAATTTGATGCAAAAGCTGTCCAACCTCAGGCATCTAGCTGCATAATGTAACTAGCTAAAGGTAACATTACTAACAGGTCCAACTGAAAGCAGGCCAACTTTGTGTCGCTTTTCATCCCCTTGGTGATCTTCAGCTGATGCCACCGAAAAAAATCAAGTAATTCCAAGGTTGATTCTAGTTTTTGAACAACCTGTCAGCTTGTCTCTTTGCTTCGCTGTATCTAGGCTTCTTAGCAGCTGCCATTGCAGCAAACTAGCAACAAGAACTTCGTTGGAATCTGATCCCAAACCACAGGCTCTGTAGCCACGCCCACCCCTCCCCACACAGAAAAGAGCACTATGCCCAGAAACGTCCCAAACACATTTTAGAATAACAAATACAGGTAGGTGCACCAATTCAGCTAAAGTGTGTAAAGACTGAGAATGCCATTGGACAATAGATATGCCTTAGCATAGTTATTTTATCAGATTTTCAAATAAAGTATCCAGCATAGTGTGCCTTTAAGAAAATCAATGAATGGGCAGTCATGAAATGCATATGCTTGTTCTTCTTTTTTTCAACCAAATGTAGCAGGTTTTGCACTGAATATCTAGATGGTAACTTATATACAATCTAAATGTTTGGTGAAAAACTGGCTAGATTTAGTTAAAATGATAGTTTTCTAGCCGGTTACAGGACATAGCCTGGCTATATCAGGGTAAAACATGAGTGAAATTAGAAGTAAATACAGTTAACATCGTCCGTTTATGTCAAAACTAGCTAGATTTCCATCCTTTAGTCGTCTAGATATCTTGTGCTCACTGGGACACACAATACTCATCTGTAGTCATAAATGATATTATTTGGAGTTTGTATGTGAAATGAAAGAGTATGGATTTCAGAAATATGGGTTTCCCCACAAAGATTATACAGATGCAGAAGCAATAGTTTAAAGCAGTCATTAGTTAGTAAATAATCTTGCATAACGAGTTAGAGATTTGCTTGTGACTGAGGTGGGATTTGCAAATGCACTACCCAGTTGGCTCATGTAGCTAAATGTCCAACAAACAGACATATTGTTTGGGTGTCAGGAGCGTTTGTGATGATGTAATCAGGAGGAGGAGGAAGAGGAAGATGAATAAAAAAAAAAAGTTTTTTCTGAATTCTGTCTGCTTACATGAGGTCAGAAGGTACACAAGTTAATGTTTTTAAGGGCTGAGAGTCTGTGGTCATTGAATATTTCTGTGAGAAACACTGAAAAGTGGTGAGCTCTTGGTGCTGTATCGGTATGGGGCATGCCACCCCACCAAGGTGTAACTTGGTGGGAAGGCATACCTGCCATCCCAATACATATTTACTTTTGATGGAAATCTCTTTAAACTGCGTAGTTTCCAGGACTATGTGCCACAGACCACCACATTTAGGCAACTGACCATACATATGGATACCATGGATTCTCTAAAAAAAAACCTTTGAAGAATAGTTGTTTTTTTTTTTTTGGGGGGGGGGGGGGGTTTAATTCTAAGTCAGTGTTCTAGAACTCCAGTCCTTTCAATTATCAGTAGTGATTGTTACATCAGCATCAGAATGTTCAGGTAACAACTTTCTAATTGGACATTTGCGATTATACACCTTAACCATTTGAAGAGCAGGTTTTTTGGAATGTTTTTTCAAAATTATAAGTCAGTGCCCTAGAACGCCATTGCTTTCAGTTAGCAGTAGTGGTCGTTACATCAGCAATAGAATTTTCAGTTGACATTTTAATCACATATTTGTGTGATCTTACACTTCAAAGGGCTAAAAGGGAACAGAGGTTGCGCTGCCCAAGCGTCATTTTCTATGCCTCATCTACTGTGACTTAAAATATCTCAAGCTTTCTGGCCAATAAGCATTAGAAAACAGAACCCAGGGAAGGCATTGAGGTGATATGTGAAGCCAACAACTCTTTTAAAGGGCAAACTTGGCCCTACAGACACAGAGTGCATCCAAACACTGTCCATTTTGTTTTGGTTCTTTGTTTTAATTTCGAAATTTGCAGAATAGCATCCCCTCACCACCAAGTATGATTATTTAATTTGCTGACAATACCAGAGAAAATGGACAACAAAAAAAACAGCTTGACTGCTTTCATCAAATACTCTTTAAATTGTGGGTTCCCATGAGGCTCAGCCAGCTGTGTGTAAAACATTTACTGTGTCCATCAGTACTGTATATCTCAGTTATAAGTCTTGCAAAAGGAGAGGAAGTTCCGAGTGATAAACCCTCCCACTTTCAAGATATAACCAATAAATCCTGACCAATCTCATCATCTTAGTGAAGGCTGGGCCTAAGGGGTTGAAACATAATCTGTAGGACAGGTGATGTGGTAGGACATGGTTTTACGAGCAAGAGGAGGAGTTAAATACACCATACTTCCGTGAACTGCCCTCTGAGAATCTGACCAATGCATAAGCAGGCACACCATGCTGTTTCCAGACAGAACAGGTGCAACTGTCTCGAGATCTGACCAACTGGCCTCCAGGACTAATGGCACAGTGGTAAAAAAAATACCGCAAGTAAACTGTAGATTTAAAATGAGGAAAAAGGAAGGAAGGGAAGTCAAAATAGATGCAATGTAAGTTTATGATGCAATATTCTGCTGACTATGTATGTGGTCACAGCAAACTGTGACAAACACCAGAAGTCTTAGATCTCTGATAACCTCCTAACCAGTCAGGAAATTGTATGCCTGAGTCTAATCTAACCACGCAATCAGTAAGAGGAGAGAAAGAAAAGGAGATGGAAAGAGAAAAATCACCAATGGAAATTCACCCCATCAGCCAATGACTCGTCAAATAAAGCGTCATTCGGAATACCGCGAACCTGTCAAGCGGCTGGGATCCGTCTTGCTGAGAGGAGGCGGTCTGGAAGCATGGAAGGAGGCAAGCTCAAACACGCCATCCTGTATGTCTTCCATAGCAGCATGACGTCCGTCAAGAGCCAATAGTCATTCATCGGGGTGTGCGTCTGTACTTTCCCCCATAAACGAATTGCCAGCTTTCAAAAAACTGAGGGAGTGAATGGGAAGGTAAACCATACCCCGGTGCATAGCTTTTGAAATGGGTTAGGGTTAGGGGTTCTGGTGTCATCCTCCATCGTTGAAAAGAGCATGGAGAACATGAGAGGAAAGGCACGATATAAACACAATCTATGATTAATTAAACAAGTACTGACATAGGTTTTTGTGTTGGGGGGGGGCTATGTAGGAGTAAAGTTCTTCACAGAAAGTACTTCAGCTCACACAAAAGTGAAACTAAAATTAGACACACTGGTTTGGTTGTGACAATCAGAAAGAAGGCGCTATTGGTGGGCCGTGACCTCCGGAAAGCGTTCCAGTGAAAACCTTTCGGTCCGAGCCAAAAGATTTACACAGAACCTCACATGCTGTGCTCATCTTTCCTGCCTGCTCAGAAACGGCGTAAGATTTTTTTACTCCACGTGTTTTTGTCAGGGATGAGAAACAGGAAGCTGGGTGTTCACATGCAAGTCGACATGTTACGAAATGGTGACGTACATGCTCAAAGCCGGGTGGGCCACCATTCATTCATATCATTTTCCACCACTGTATCATCGAGTCACACAAACAAGCTGCAGCAGGAAAGGGCAAAGAATGTTTAAAGCAGAATATGACACCAACTCTGACTAATCGTTCTACGTCGTGGTGTATAGTCAGATAGTGTTCTAGATAAGATTCAGAGAGCCTCTGGGTACAGGTACTGGAATGAAAAGGGGCGAGTTGTGGATACTACTATAGTTGTCTATAATACTGAAAAAATTGTTTCTATCGAGCTAAGATTTTTTTTTAGCCAAGGGTGTTAATCTCAGCTTCCTGGTTACATTCCAACATATTTTCTCAATCTGGCCACATTATACTGTATTAAATCTAACTGCCGACGAAATCCCCTTGAATTCCCTACCTCCAACAATTCCCCAGGCCATCACAATTCACTGGACTTGGATGCATTCGTAGTATGCAGCCAAGAGCCAAATCAAGATACCACTAGCTCAGACACGGCTAGCGCAGACACAAATGGCACAGACATGGGTAGCGCAGACGTGGCTAACTCGGACAAGGCTGGCGTAGACACTGCTAGTGCAAACACGGCTAGTTCAGACACCAAGTCTCAAGCCTGCAGACAGCAACTAACAAACAGCTATTCAGACACACCGCAGCGACAGACAACTAACACAAACACAGCTAGTTCAGACACTGCTAGCACAGACAGCTAACAAAAACACAGCTAGTTCAGACACTGCTAGCACAGACAGCTGGGACAGACACAGCTAGTGCAGACAGGGCTGGCACAGACATGGCTAGCACAGACACAGCTAGCACAGACACGGCTAGCACAGACACGGCTAGCGCAGACACAGCTAGCACAGACACGGCTAGCACAGGCACAGCTAACACAGACAAGGCTAGCGCAGACACTGCTAGCATAGACATGGTTACCGCAAACAGACAGCAGGCACTGGGTGGCCCAGAGGATAAGGCAGGCATTACATTTCCAATTCAAACTCAGGTAGCCAATACTCTGCTCAAAAACGGGCACTGAACAGGGGGTGATGCTATCAAAAGAATCCCAAATGTCATACAAAGTAACCACATAAAAATGAAAATGGTAGGCTATTCATAAGATGCTATATTGCGGTTTGGTTTTCCAGTCACCCACTTTGTTTATCAGTTTGTTCCATAGCAATTCATTGAAAAAATAATGAAACAAACACTCCTTGGTTGTAGAAGCTACACCACTGACAATTTACTTTCCATATGTAGCCTACTATTATTGAATTATTATAACCATTAGTTTCAACCATTTTGCTGCGAGTTAATTAACATAGAACACTTCCCGCATTTTATTTATTAGATATTGTTCTGCTGAACTCTCCTGTGGTTCTAGGAACCAATCTGACGGGTAGACAGAGCAAAGCAAAGCATGTTTTCTGTTCACAAAGCTGTGTTTCAGACCTGGGTCAAAAGCATGAGTATTTGACCATTTGGATTTAAATGGAAAATCATTTGTTGACAAACAATTACAAATGCTTTCTTAAAGGCCCCCTCCATTGGACTGTTTTTTTTATGGTAAACTCCTCTTGAAAGCATGATTTTCACTATACAGATTGATTTTTTTGCTTGTCACTGGAGCCCCATTTTCACATTCTTCCACTGTAAATGGAGAGCTTCTCTCTACTTCCCTGAAATCTGAGTTCAAAACGAGCAATATGAGGAAAATTTGTGACGTCACAAATATGTTGAACCTTTCATGGCCCACTACGCAAAGATATGCAAATTATAGGAGAGCGATGTGGTCCTGTGGTAAAGTAAACTAAGTGACATTGTTGGGACAGTAGTTATGTTGAACATTTTTAGAACATTTTTAAAAGGAACTTAGTTTGTTTATAAAAATCACGTGGACATACCAAACAGTACAGTGTTTGTAGTGCACATTTTACAGATGATCGCTTCCAGAACCTCGTGCAGAAGTTGAAGGGTTTCAAAAAGAAATTAATTTTGAACCCAGGTGCCATGCCTACTATATATCCCAGGACCACAACAGCAAGCAAGAGTCAATCTGCATATTTATGGTCTCTGGCATTCTCAATGAGGATGAAGGTGTAGAGATGCTACCAAGCCATTTTCAGTAGTAATTTCTTTGGCAGAAAAACCATTTTAAGCAAATGTATTATTCAATATAGAACATTTTTTACAGTTTCACAAACATCTTGAGGGGTACGTTAAAATGCTACCAAGAATTATTTTCAAAATACTTTTCCATTTGGCTCATTTTCCTTATAAACCTGCTGACTAATTTTGGAGGATAGAAATTCTATAAATGTTTACTTGCTTATTAGAAATAACATCTGAACTGCAATATGGCTTATTCTCCTGTTGAATAATGCAAATGTGTGTGACAGTCTAGATACTGTATGTACACAACCATGAATTAAAGTTGTTTATTAAAACAAAAAAAATAAGGCCAATCAAATATTGCATTGATTCTTTTCTACACAAAGGATTTGCATATATGAGAGTATTTCTAAATGCATCCATAAAATTTAATATTCAAATACAATCAATTGCCATTTAAATACATTAGAATTTCAAAACATATTTAAAAAACATTCAAATATTTCTGTGTATTTACAAATAAAGTATTTTTAAAAATATATTTATGAACAGGTATTCGCAATACTCCAAAGGCATGATTTACCCAATTTGTTTGCGTCAGATGTTGCTAGACTTGTTTGACAAATGTATGTAACAGGAAATTCCTGTGAGTCATGGTGGAGAAGACAAATTCCAAGTTGCATCGGTAGCATCACATTTTGATTTGTGAGCTGCAATGACATGACATCCCTGCATTAGTGCAGTTAGACTGCATGAATGGAAGACAGCAGAGAGTAGATGAGGCAGCAGAAATGCAGTTCAGCCAGACAGTGGGACTAGCAGAACTGTTTGACTACAGAACAAAATTCCACTTAATATCGCACTTTACTCCAGTGGGAGAATGTATTTTGCTGTTAGCAGTAACCAATCAGAAGCAAATGTATAGTAACAGCACATGTAAATGTGTACTGCACAACCATGAGAATAGTAGGACCATGGTAACTGTAGGAAAATGAACATTTTGGACAATGAAAATGTAAGACAGTGGAACAGTACTACAATCAGACAATGGGGCAGCAATAGTATGGAATACTAATGCTACAGGAAAACAGCTGGACTGTCAGACGACAGAACTGTAGAACAGTAAGACAGTAGAGCTGTAACACTGAGCAACTGTCGAACTGTCAGACAGACCAAAAGGCACTGTCTATTTTAAATCAGGTGGGATATCATTCCTGTCATGCAGTCCATATCACATCACACAAATGTCATGTTTGCACAGGGCTGGCTTCAGTAACGTTGAGTTTGCAGCGCAGTTACCTCCAAAGCACAGCGTGGTCCGGGCTGATAGTGGCCCCAGCAGCTCACTTCCAAACCTGACACTCAACATGGCCGCACGGGGCCCAACGGAAGTAGGTGTGTCCTTTCTTCTTTTTTTTTCTTTTTTTTTAACTTTGTTGAACAATGAATCAGGAAGTTTCCGTTCACACGCACTTCCCATAAATGAACCCCGCCGAGAAGAATTGACTTAGCACTTTAATTGCCTCTCAGCAAGAAAGATTTGCTACAAAATGGAGGGAAATGTACTGAAAATTCACTTGTTTTAAAGTTGCATTGTAATGATTGATGCATCAAGGCCTGTTTCAGAATACAGCCGGTTCCTTAATAGCTGCATTTAGTGGATGTGGTGGCTAAACAATCTGTTCTATGAGATATGGAAATATCGGCTTTTGCGAGCCCAACTCTTGGGAAGACACAGTGTATGTTCCTACATGGTCAGGGAATAGTCATTCCTCACAGCGCTGATGCAATTAATGGACTAGCAAATAGCAAACACTTTCTTTCCTCAAGACCATAAGAACATCTGAATTTATTTCAACCAACTTATCAGACTTCAGTCGAATGCTAATGAAATATAATTTGAATTGTATCTGTATCGACTTTGGCCTCTTCCAATTACTTTGTAATTATTTTTCATGTATTCTCCTTAAGTTCCCATCCTTTCTCAGTTTCATTTTTTTTTTCCCGTCATCAAAATTGAAATATGTAAGTACTCATCTGTTGCACAATATTAACAGCTGGCATATTTGGCGAAGGTGGGCTAGAGTGAGCATGTCAATCTCTGAATCTTTTCAAAGGGACCCAAAGGTTAAAAATCCTCAATACACATCATAATACACAACTATTTCGAATGGCTGACACCGTACATGGCAAGGAAAGTTCGGTCTGAATTGAGTGAGAACACAGAAAAACACTGGAGAAAGTGAAGGAGTCATATTAGCTGAGACCTTCCCTTGGAAGACACCATAAAAGTGGCAGGTCAGAGTCTAAAGAATCATCTGGAATAAATAATTTTAAATGCTTAACTTTACTACACTGCTTCATACACACCTAAAGGGTCATACCCAACAGAACAGATAGCAATAAGGACCACTATAAACCATGGTCCAGCCTTTAGACCGAGAACATATTTATCTTAGCTGTGCACATGTCAATAAATGATCAGTACTTGCGCACCACCGTGATGGAAATCTGACAATAACAGCATAATTAACTGTTGTCACTAGTCCCCTTTGAATTAAGAAAAACAAAATGTATAAATGCCAAAGACCTTCAACTCATCTACCCAGCCCATCAATGAAACAAAAGGAGGAGGATAAGGGTCAATCAACTTCAAAGAAGAAAATAATTTCTACTGGTTAAATATAATTTATGACTGGAAACAAACATTCTAAAGACTGTTCTGGGAGTTTGCCAAGTTTGTATTTGCGGTTACCTGCTTAGTTCTACTTTATAGTTATAATTACAGTGTTAACATTGCCATTCAGATCAATTTAGGTAGTCACCTGTTCTGTGGGAATGGCCTTATATCCTGCGTTTAAACAGATCAAGCAAAACTGGACTGTGTAGTGTACGCTACTTAGTTCTCCTGCAGACCCGCAGTGCATTGTTGGCCATCACAGGTAGGACCAGATGGCTTACTTGTGTTCTCATAGACCAAAGAAAAAGTGGCCTAGGCATCAAGAGCAGAGTGGGATTGTTCCAAATTCAGGGAATAAAAGTGATTTTGTTTGACCTATCCATTAAAATAAACAATCAAGCTGAAGAAAATGTTTCACAGTAGAATGGTTGTCATAAAAACAAAACGTTTGCAAACCTCTTGCATTTTTACAAACTAGTGTCAGTTTATGGTTTTTCCTGGGTATGAAATCAATGGCTCACAAAACGACAGCAATAGGATAATTTGCCTTAATCTGAACACCGCGTCCTCGGTGGATAAAGACGCACAGCTCTGAAATGCAGTGATAAAACAGACGCATCCACTGTACAACACTGGCTCAGTGCATCACAAACGCAAATCTGAAGCACACAAAACACGCAGTTCTATCCCAGGAGCTCACAGACTTTATCGTGCTCCACGGTGGCCTGTCTCGATCAGTCTGCAAACACAACCGACGCAAAATCTGGAGCTCTGAGAACTCATCACAAGGATTCTTCTTCTGGTAATCTGTGAGGTGTTCAAAGGGTCTACAAAATATTTGCCGTCAAGGTGGCTCATCGTCAATATTTTACATTGAGCTATTCCCAGGGTGGTTTAAATAAAGAACAAAGACCCCTGTGAAACCCATAGCCTGACTTAATTTATAATATCCTGCCCTGGTCACCTCTAAGCTCGCGGTTTTGTCAGTTGCTAGCTATGTCTCTGTAGCCGTGTTCAGCCTGTCAGACAGCAAGGAAATGTTCTTGTAATACAGCAATGGCTTTGGCAGGCCAAAGGAGCTACCAAATGTCTGCCTTCACAACATTTTTGGGGTGGTGGGGGATTTATATAAGAATTGATCTACCTAATGAAGCGGTAGAGACTGTTTTTGATGTTGCCTCACACCTCACCTCACTGATATTTGTCATTTTAATGGCTGATTGGACCTCTTTCTTAACAGAAATGTTTAAACAACTATTTGGTTATGTACATGCAAAGCAAATTTCTTGGGCTTTGTGTCCCTGATTATTTTGCCTAAGTATATTTAAGCAATTGTGAATAGTAAACAGTGAATCTAGGAGATACATTATTTAATAAATGTACTGAGTGAACCACATGTGGCACATAGGCCAACAATGTCTTACAGTGAAAAAAAGTAGTTGTGTCAAGTACAAACGGATCTCTCTCTCTCTCTCTCACTCACTCACTCACTCACTCACTAACTCACTCACTCACACACTCACACACACACACACATTTTCAGACATTTAGCAGACACTCTTACCCTGCATGACTTACACAGCTAATTTCCTTTTACATGCAAGCCACTTACTCAGCAGCAAATTACTGCAGCAATTCTTGTAAACTTGCTCAAGAATACAACGTATGTGTCTCACCTGGGAATCAAACCAACAACCTCAGCTGCAATGACTAAATGGTTAGAAACCTATACAGGACTATTACTGACAAAGAAACATCTTTGTATCTTAATGCAAATCGTTATCCCGGAGTATTTTTAAATAATCCAGTACAGAGGCAATGTAAATACTGGGAATGTCCAATAGACACTGCAGGCCTGAAGTTCATTCTAATGTCTCCAGTGACCACAAACCGTAAACCACTACATACCTCTCCTCCAGAGGTCCCGTTTTCAGCTACAATTCCTCCGCCCCCAGTCCCCAAAACATACTCAAGGGCGTACAGTATGTACTTGCATGCACTATCCACATTTCAAATTGGACACACCAATTCAGTTTCAGTGGCCTACGCTCGATTCAAGCCATATGCTTCCAAGCAAACGCCTTGCAAACAAGGTCAGGTGCGGCTGGTAGGCTACAATAGGCTACAAATAAGTAAATAAACAAACAAACAGACGAGGGTGTGTCTCACTTGACCCCTGCACCTTTATCTTATCATTGATATTGTGTTCATATGAGTGACAATCTGGGTCACGAGACCCTGTAAATAAATCAAGATCCTCGGGTGTTCGAAACTCTTAGCAATAGCACTGTTGTGTGTGAGCTGCAGCAATGTAAATTATTGTCTTTATTGGTATAATCTACGCCAAGCCTGTTCAAATCCACATTTCACCGATGTAGAAAATGTCTTCCTTTGCCAGCACTTCGGCACAGAACAATACAAATTCAACGGACGAAAAATCCACGTCTTTCAACGCGTCGTTGTCTTCTTTAAGACTAGACATTTTTGTGCCAAATGTCAACTGGAAGTACAGTGAGCTAGTCTTTAGACATTTGCTGCGAAGGTAGATTAACACACAAAAAAACGTTTTAATAAGTAAAAGTTAATGAAATGAAGGCAGCTAGCTAATGTAATGGAGCCTTCAACCAGTCGCAGACTACATGTAGGTGTAATTGCACAGAAAGAAACAAAAACGTGACAGTGTAGCAAATCAAATTAGAAACAGAAAGATACATTACAAAGATACATTCTGAATACGGTATGTAAAATGTGAGGTTATTAAATACACGGGAAACATTACCTTCTGTAACACATAATATTACAATACAAAAACCATCTGGATTAGCCTACATTTTTATGAAATTCATATTTCAACAGGCATATGGGGCAAAAACATAGCCACCCGGTTACAGTCAGGGAGAGGAGAGCTTACCGTGGCTGAGGCGAGGCTGCAGTCCGTCAGGGTTAGGTGGTGGGGCTCCCATCTCCGTAAGAATTTAGACGTGAGGATTTTGCTGAGGAAGGTACGAGGGTGCTTGACCACACACACCTGAATGTCTCCCTCCTGAAGGAGCTTGTATCGCATCCCGCTGCTACTGTGGAGTAGGGTTCTACGACCCGGCCCGGCGCCCATCTTATTATTATTGTTCCCCTCCGGCGGCGTCGGCGTGGACATCTCCCCCAGTAAAGGCTTGCTCTCTTCTGACTGGTGGTACTGATTGTTGTGGAGCTCGCTGCCCCCTCCATTGCTGTTAAAATCCATATTTAATCGTTGCAGCAGCGGGACGAACGCTACCGCTACAAAAAAAATATATAAGCTATATCAAAAACAATCGTATTGCAATTTAGTTTTTTTTTTTTTTTTTTTAAAGCAACCAAGACCACAACGACAGCGAACCAATCTAGTTAACCACGGCACGACCTCTAATATGTATTTGTATTATGAATAAAAATATGTGACTGGAAGCAGAACACGAAACGCCATGAAATGACGACTGGAGAGGATTCCCTGACGGGGGAAAGAGAGAGGGGATGTGGGGTTTCTGTCCTCTTTTCTCTGCGCACGATTACCCCAGAAATGTCTCTTCCTCTCCGCGCTCCGCTCCCCCCCGACACTAGCTATTTAATATGATCGGGCCATTGCTATATCCATTACAGCGATCACCGCGATGGTATAATCCAGGAATCAAAAACATAAAAATAATTGTTTTGGTTTTTTTTTTGTAAAAAAAAAAAGAGTCCGAGAGCGACGTCTGTCTTTGTGTTCTTTTTTCTTTTTCAGTAGATCATTGGCACTGTTCCCTTTTCTGTCTTTCCTCTATCTTCGTGAAGAAACCAGGCACTTTGACTGCGCGTCTCCGATTGGTCCCAGCTCGTTCATGTGATACCACAGTGACGTCAATGGGGAGCTGAGCGGATGCACTGTGCGTCTTGCTACTGTCTGACTGTGTGATAGGGAAATGTGGCCTGTGCACACAAAAGGGAGAGAGAGAGGGCGCACCGTTTACAGTCCTCATACTGTGTACTATCTTTCCGTATCTGTTGACAAAAGGATCGGCGGTGCTTGCGCACTGGAGGGCGAGAAGGCCAGATCGCCGGTATGGAACCCTGCTGCCTTTCAGTCAGTCCCATAACAGTGAGACACATTCCTGGCGGTGTGGGGAGAGTGAGACTGTGTGTAGTTAAATACAGAACAGAGGCAGCTCTGGTAGTACAGAAATGGAGGAGAACTCTTCTGTGGTTGAAGTGTTACTGAAGAGAACAAAGACTGGGGTGCCCTGAGCACAGATGCGCATGCATGTCTGTATCTCCTAATAACAAACACCAAAAGCCAACCAAATCACCGGCTGGACACAAACACCCCCTCAATGGCTCAGACACTTATAGTGACAGACACACACACACAAAATAACACACTAATATGCATGTCAAATTACAACATTCAAACTAGGATTAACACAAAAACATCTAACTACTAAAATTATACAATAATATAAATATTTTGGATTGGGTGAAATTCAATTGGATAAATATTGCCTAATATGGTTTTCTAAATATTTACTAAAGTTATCTAGCAAACTCTAAAATCTGGCTTCCTGAAATACCTCACTATACACAAAATCGCCAATAAAAGAAACACTGAATAAGACTCACAGGCAGAATTCTAAAGGTTGATGATTTCAGTAGTTGGTGCAATTTCGGTGGGGGTGTGCAACCCATCAAAATAAGAAGCTCTGTCCCGTGACTGATACATGAGAGGGAATGAACACCAGGGCCATTCTGACCCCTGAGATCAAGTTGTTGGCCTCTATAGAACCGTGACCTCTGACCCAGGGGTGCAACCCTGACCTCTGAACTGGCAGTCACAGGGAGGGAGGAGTCGACCACAACCATTTGGCTGTTCCAGATAAACACACCCTTTCAAAAAGTCAAGTGTTATTTCCCATCTCACTCATTGTTTTGAGAAACTATCTGAAGTTACTGGTATGTTCCAATATGTTTTCATTGTACACAAGTCTGTTTCGAGACAATCCCCCCACCCCCCAAACATGAACATAAATCTATCAATCCCCAGAGCCATTAAACACTATTATTGGTCTTGTGAAAAAAAATATTTCATGTAAAACTCATAATTGGATTTTAAAATGACAGAGTGTGGAACCTGGGAGTAGCCTGCACACCCTTGGATAAAAGGACATGTCGGTTTCAGTTCCTGCTCTTCGAAGTTTGTTGAATGAAGACATGACTTACATTAAGAAGTTTGATAAATTAGGAAGGAAGGACAACACCTCTTCTCCTAACTGCTACAAATCAAAACTAGCATATAATAGATTTGCTGACCTTGTGTTTTTCTTTACAGAACAATTTCACAGAGAGTACTGAGCCTTGGAGTTGGCTGTACCACATGACCCCTGCATTAAATCTTAAAAGCAGAACAATATCTTTATAAATCAGTCTTTCATTTTTCTGTAGTTATTTAGAAACAGAAGTTTTTGAACCGTTTCGGCGTTTGAGACACTGTTTATCACGTGGAGACACATGATAGTTTCACCTCACCCAAAGTGTCATAACAAACGTCACCTTAGGCACAGGAAGAGGGAGTGAAATAACGGCCTCCAGGGGTCTCTAGATCTCACAATGCTGAAAATCCCCAGTTGTGGTATGCTCAGTCACATGAGTGCTGACTGAATTACCTCCCATCATGAGAGCACCATTAACTCTATCTTTATAATCCACAGTAATCCTATTGTCCTAATCCAATGTCTGCCCCACTCTTTAACCTCACATATGCATAGTCAGACGCATGAACACATGCACACACAAACCCTGCTCATTATCAAAACACACATGCACTCATATACACACACACACACACACACACACACACACTGCTTATTCCAATCTCTCTCCGTCTCTCTTTCGCACACACACACACACACACACAAACAAACACACAAACCCCGTTCCTTCTCTCCACACAGTTCAGGGAGTTGAACTGTTAATAAGACACAGGGAGACACAGTCAAGCCATTTACGACCCTTCAGTACCATTAATAATTTTCTGGTCACCACACTGGTTGAAGAAATGACCCAAAATGCTTTTAATGCTGAGGTGGTAAAAAAAAACAGCATGCCCTAGCTTGTGTTAGAAGCACAATTCAGTTCACTCCATTGCAACAATCCTGAATGTGACATCTGAGCAGTTACCACGGGACAGAAAATGGAAACAAGTTTACTTTGAAATCCCTTCTTTTTTCAGACAGACAGGCAGCGATATAACAGTTCAATTCACACCCCCTACCCTTTATACGGAGGTACAGCTAAATATATATTTTTAGAGGATAAAACCACACCTAGCTCCCAGAGCTACACCTGTAGCTTTCCTTCCACCTGCTCCCCTACAGTACTGAGCTGAGGGGATGTAGCACAGCGCACACAGACAGAGACTCACACACAAGCACCTGCACAAACAACCCCCGCCCCCCTTGACACACACACACAATCTTTTGAATTGGAATAATGCCTGTGCTGCTGTACTACTTGCTGTCATGTGTGATTACACAGTGATGGGCAAGAGGGGCATGACAAAGCCCAGAGCCCAGGTCCGCCCATTTGAGATAGCACCTCATTAATGGCTAACTGTGCCAGCTGGAGACACTGGCTCTCGGACAGAGAAGAGATTTGATTGGTTCAGATTATTTCATCATTAAGCAACTCACTCTACTGGTTGCACCACGAGTTGGTGCTTTGTGAAATAGTGTTTTCCCCACAGTTGCAGTAATCTAATAGGTGCTTCAAGGTGTAGTATGTGTATACACTAAACTTTGTGTAGTGTGTTTACGTCTTTTAGTTTGTGTATTGGTGTGAACTGTAATCGGGTTGTGGTGTGTTCTTTAATTTGTGTGTGCAGTGTTCACAAACTGTAATATGTTATGGTGCACGTACACAGTGACTGATGCGGGCACTATGCGTATGGTGTGTAGACACGTATGCACTGTGTAGCGTTTGTGTGTGCGAGAGCAAGTGCAAGTGAGAAAGTGCCTGTGTGTACACTGTGTGAGAAGGGCAAGCATTATGTACTGTACAATTCTTCACTCCCTGACACTCAGCAACCCTCAGCGTCACAGCGACCTTTGAACTCTTAAAAGAGCAGCCACAATATTGAGCTTGAATTTGCATAATCTAAAAAACAGTCTTCTGTACTCTTTTAAATCCCTCCCCCACAATAAAGCTACATTTTCTTACTCCCAGCAATTACACTCCTTCACAGGAGTCATAAATACAGAGAGCACACAGGGAGTATGGATACAGAAATTATATAAAAACTAAATTAGCGTAATTTCTAAGAAAGGCATCAGAGACCAGCTGCTAAAACAGAATAAAGTCTGTGTCTGTGTAATGACCCCAAGCCACCAGCAGGGGAAGCAGCAGGATAGACAGTGTCCAGACACACCCTCAAAAAGGCCAGATGATTGTACTATTATCAAATGAAATCCATTCGAACTAGGTGGGTCCAGCTTTTAGGCCCAGCTGCGTTCACTTCCTCATGTCCCAATGTTCTTTTTCGCACGGTGATGTGCAAGACCATCTATAAACCAGGGCGAGTTGCATGTGCGGGGGAGGGGTGGGTGAGGGTTTGCAGGCTGGGTGGGACAGGGTGCAGTTGGCCAGGCGGTCGGCCCCTTTACGTGGATTGGACACGGATTCGAAAGAGGCCCTGCTGCAGCTGCAGCCGGAACAGCCGGCAGTTGGCGATGCGCAGGGCTGCGCAGCCAGTCCGGCAGAGGTCAGAGGGCAGCATGGGTCTGGTGCGGTGCCAGGTTCCGGAACTCCGCCGGAACTCCCGCACGTAATCGTAGCTGGTACCTGCAAGGGGAGCCAGAGTTAACACTGTTTCCTGCAGGGGGAACCAGATTTAAAGCTGTTAGCTGCAGGGGAGCTACAGTCACAGCTAGTAAAACTTTTCTTTACAGGGGATATTAATAGTGGCTGGTAGATCTCTGCCTAAAAGTTGACAGCTGACATGATGGCACAAAAAATGGTGATGTATTGACATAATTACATGATGAGATGATTGTACACAAGTTTCATTTTCAAATTTAAGCAGAACCCAAAAAAATATTCTTTGTGGAAGTAAAAGCCTTTCTAAAAAATGACTGAGCAAAAAAGGGGCTAGTGGGGTCTGAAAAGTCAAACGACAAAGGATGACACCATATTCACGAAAAAGATAATACAAGTTTCTAGAAAAATCCAGAAAACAGTGCGACAGTGTTACGAAATCGATGTGTGCTGCAGTTGTGTGTTCCCTTCCCACACCACCCCGGTTACCTCATATGACTGTTCTGAGGCAAAAGCAGCCCTCGCGTCATGCCATTGCGCACAGCGCGAGATCACCACAATGTTTATCGTATGAGCAAGAGGACTGCCACAAGAATGCTACCAGGAAAATGCTGGAAACAGAATGCTAGTAAATACTAGCATGTGCCTGATTTCCCCGTTCACATTATAGCGATGCTACTCACATTGCAGCAATGCAATTCACATTGTAGAGATACTAAATACGGAAGGTAGGCTAGGGTAGCACGCTTGGCGGGGTGGGGTTGAATGGTTATGACTGAAGCAGCCGGCTGAAGAAGAGGAATCTTATTGGCTCACCGGTGTCCAGGTCTCCCACCACATAGATGCTGGCACCAATGGCAACGGCCCCATACACAAAGGAGGAGCTTGTTGTGACACAGAGGCTTTGATCATCCAGAAGCATCCACCTGGTCTCCCACAAAAAGAGGCAGGGCAGCCAGGGACACAGGAGGTAGAGACAGAAATAAAAAGTTAGAGGAAGTGGAGGCATTTGGTCACAGTAAGGATCTTGTCCAAACAGCTATGACTTCAGTCCCCAAGAACAACCAAACAGAAAAGAATAGAGGGACAAAACTTGGAAACATTTTAGCCTGCATGTGATAGAATTTCATGCAGGCTACCACAAACATTTACAGGGTTTGTCAGCGTATAACCTGAAAAGTATAGCAAAAAATACTTACACGCAGTACAATATGATCTATTTCAGTGGTAAGCAACCCTGTTGCTGGAGCTCTACCATCCTGTAGGTTTTCATTTAAACCCTAATCTGGCACACTAATTAGCAGCTCAATTCAGATGGTTAACCGCTGAATGAGCTGTGCTTTGTTAGGGTTGGAGTGAAAACCAACAGGATGGCAGCTCTCCAGCAGCAGGGCTCCAAAATATGTGCCATGAATTATACTGTGCAATGTGATTTCAAATGTCACTCTATTAAAAACGTTGCTAAGCAACAAACCCTATCCTACATATGTTCAACAGTCTGGTTGTAACACCAGTTTGACTGCGTGCTATGCCTTTAAGTCATTCAGGGCCTGGAATTCAGTATTGCAAGATAAATTGGGGAAAACACAGCCCTGCGTAGCCCTATGTCTAAGTCTAACCTTTTCAGTTCGTCGTGGTAGAACTCCGATTTGCAGGTGGTCATCTGGCTGGACTCCGGGTTTTCCGAATCGCGGCTTCTGACGCCTCCGAAAACGTACAGCTCCTGACCCACGCCACACGCCACGGCCCCAAACCTGACGCCACAACAAGAACGCCTTCAGACCACTGGCTGACTGGCTGCTTTTTTGTCTGTGTGGGACTGTCATACTAAAGCTCTGGCAGGCTGTAGTGTCTGCAGGTTTGCCCTTTCAGTGAGCAGCCAATTTTGGGATTGGAAACAAGGTATGTGGACCCTTCAGCCAACCTGTGACTTACATTAAGAGCTGAAACACTGAAACATACCTAAACACACAAAGCAAAGCAGGCTTTCATGGGATCCCTGGTCTCTATGTACTATGTGTTAAATTTAACTAAATTCAATACCTTCATTTTTCATTTTGGTTAAAAAATTTTAATTCATAGTTGACTCAAAGACTCCATTTACAGAATAAAATAAAATAAAATAGAAAGACAAACATCACAATGAATAATAATACTTATACATAATAACTGATACTGATCTTTTCTGAATTAAGTTATTGAATTTCTTAGATCTACACACTACTGTTTTAACCAAAATAGCTAAAAAAGGTGCAACTAATGTTTATTTAAAATAATATTTATCATACATCAAATGTTCAAGAAAGTTTTTAGTTAGTACTGTAAAACAATATTATCTGTAGATTTATTTAAAAAAACAACCCATGGTGAGAACACATATTCCCAGATAAAGAACTCTACTACCACCAAAAAGCCAACATGATTTAATTTTGTGACTAGTCTGCATTCACTAAAGCAGCACTGAAAGGTAGCTGTATTTCTCCAGGCACAAGACCTTGTTATCTGATCAAAATGGTGAATTGTTTCTTGTGTTTGGCAGCAGAGAAAAGCAAAGGACCGTAAACAAGGCAGCAGCTAGCTGGTTATCTGGTTCTGTTGTTATCTTTGTTGAGGTTAGTAAGATAAAAAGCTTTTTAATGGCTTACAAGCTCAATAGAACAAACAAAATTAGACAGCCAGACAACAAGCCAGCAAGCTCTCTCTTTTAGCTAGCAACCTGTTTAGCTAATGATCTAGGTGGCCAGGTGAAAATAAACATATCATTTATATTTTAAGCATACGAGAGCAGTTCTCTTACACAATTTCTAGGCAGAGTGGCAGTTACATTCACACTCGCATCAAACCGGGAAACTAAACTTTTAGTTTAGACTTTAGCAGACTGCATTAAACACAGACACCCTGTCAGCAAAATCAAGGCAAATGTGAGCCTGATTCACGTAAATAGCTGAGAGACAATTGGTGTACACTGAAATGAAAGAAATAAAGAATGATGCATGGGGATAATGGTTTTACTATTAGTGTTTTTCTACTGTTTAAAAAAAATCTTTTTATTGCAAGTATGTGTAATAAAGTATATAATACATCTATTCTATTCTCTTTATGAACTGTCAGATAACTTTTCAAAAGACCATAATTAATCAGAACTAGAACATTAAAATTGTATTGCTGAGAATTGTTTAAAACATGAACATCCATGCCTGTGTTTGAACACACACACACAGACTGAGCGTAATTATACCTCCTTTCCTTCAGGGGGCAGAGTGCTGTCCACTGCTGTGTCTTTGGATCGTAACACTCCACTGAGTCATACAGCTTCCCATAGGAGCCACCACCCATGGCATAGATCTTCTTGTTCATAGTGGCATAGCAGCCAATCTGAGGGAGGGGTTAAGAAAGGAAGATTCAGAGGGGAAAAAAGCCGCAAATGTTCACCCTCCTCAAGTACTGCACTTTGTCTAACTAATCTCTGCAAACATAAACCTCCTTATATATGCTTTCAATATTTTCACAATTATTCACAAGAATACTCTGTAACTATAGTAATTCACCTAAAATTCTGTCACTTGTTGACAAATTTGTATGGAAATACAGTATTTCCAATATTAACATCGATTAATAATTTGTGACAATGAAGCAATGTTCTGATATTTTCAGCATCTATACTTCAGCATTCAGCACATAACAAGGATATCAAAACATAACACAGTCTTAAAAAACTGAAATAATTAATTGCTACATGCAATGCAAAATACATTGTTATTTGACCTGAGAAATGTTTTGAATGATATATAGAGATATGCTGCAGAATATGCCAATTTCCACCACTTTGTTCTCAGTGGGATATATTTGAATATAGCGAACAGAATGTACTATGAAGCAATGCAAAATTTCATAAGATATGAGTTCTTTCAATGTTTATAGGACAGGTGCCAGGTAGGAATGCTTAACAAAGCAGGTTCGATCGTAAGACACTGCTTGTACTTGGCAAGGTCTAACTGCGTGTCAAATATCCAGCGTATAATGGTAATGAAGTGTGAAAGTTGTGTCGCCTATAGCGTCTGCTAATCTTAAGAATGTAATTATATATAGTATATATTTTATATATTTATTTTTTAATTATATGAAATTGTTTTTCAATATAAAATGATATATTTTAGTTGTGTAAAGGAGATGTTCTTGGATGATCAGAAGCTCTGTGCCTAAAGGGGATTGAGGTGTGTGTGTGTGTCTGGGGGGGGGTCAGGTAAGGCCTAACCTTGCGAACCATAGTCATGCTTCCCTGGGTGGTCCAGGTCTTGATGTGGGGGTCATACACCTCGATGGTGAGCAGTTCAGTCTCTCCATCTTCTCCACCCAGCACGTGGATAAATCCGTCCAGCTCTGCGATACCAAAATTCTGCCGTGCCTAAGCCGGGGAAAGCACAGCACTGGCGATCAGAGGAATGTACTGAGCACTGAGACAGATGTACACATGACTGCCCCCCAATAGCACTGATACTGATGTACACGTTACTGTCATCTGCTCATGATCAGAAGAATATGTACACTACAGCCACCTACTGGCGATTGGAGGAATGTACACATTACTGCTCTCTGCTGGTGATCGAAGAATTGTACACATCACTGTCACCTATTGATTTTCCAGAACAACCAACACAACACCAACCTCTGCTGAAAGTCAGACAACTGTAAACAATGCTCAAACTGAGATCAAGGAGACATAAAGAATAAAATGTAATTCTATACAATAATATAAATAAAATGAATATAATTTCATCTAGCCTGTCTGATGGGGATACTACGGACCTACTGCACATAGTAAATAGTTGTTACAATTACATTTAGGCATTTAGCAGACACTTATACCTACAGGGACTCACTCAACTTTTTTTAACATCCACATATACATGCAGCTAGATATTTACTGAAGCAATTCAGGTGCTCAATCCCTCGCACAAGCCGTACAATGGCAATACTTTGTCTGGGAATGAAACCAGCAAACTCTGAGTTTTAAGCCCAGTTTCATAACTTCAAGAGGGATAAAGCAGGAGTCAGGGGGTCGGGGGTCAGACGTCAGGATTGTAAGGAGCTTTTACCTGGCTCATAGGGGGGATGGGGCTCCAGGTGTTGGTGTCAGGGTCATATCTCTCCCCGCTGCTGAGAACAGTCTTGGTTTCATCCATCCCGCCAACCACAAAGAGGTAGCCCTCTGATTGGACAAGAGGCATTGGGGGCAGGGTCAAATGACTGATTGCAACAGAAAAAATCTCACGGCACAAAGTTCACAGCAGTCACAGATAGGAAATCCACAATCCACCACAGGAAATAGCATAACAGAGTGTTTCAACAGCAGAGTTCTTCGTGCCACCACCTAGTGCGCAAATCATACGTTTGTGGGGTTAAGATATCAGCTGATATTTTTTCTTTTTTTGTATTGCACATATAAATCAACAGATAACCAAGACTGACAAAACCTAAATTTTAGACTCTTGATCATTCAGTAATAAAACATACAATTCATGTTAAGGTCACAGGAGGGAACAAATATAGTAGCATTATGAAAATGCTTTTCACAAAAATACCTAAAGATAAGAGAAGGCAATATAATGATCTTTTATTAACTGACATTTTCTTTATGTTTGATGCACAAAAAATGGCCTCTTTTTTAGAACCATGTGATCACTCACCAGTGGAATGATGGTCAGTGTGTTTTTGCAACATCTTTCTGTAATGGTTTTGTGTTCCTGTTTCATTTTCACTATGACTGTGAATGTGACTTGCTTATAAACATTGAGTAAAACACAGTTTGGGCCCAACGCAGACCAGTTGAATAAACCAAAGCCAGCCAAAGTAAATTCCTTTCTTCACCAACACTGTAACAAGTAAAAACAGTGGATGAAATATGAAACCTGAAAACACAACAATTTGCTCTGGAGTACTTTTGGTGCTGCAGTGGTGCCGACAAAAATCATCACTGGCTGGGAAATAACCAGACAAGAATTTCCCAAACAATTAGTTTGCAATGTAAAATACACGTGTTTGAAATTTGTACCAATGTCAGATATAGTTATGTATACTTCTCACTTCTGTGCCACCTGTACAGTAACCTATGCATCCACTATTTTGATTGTAGTTCAGATATATTTATTTTGGTGGTATTTCTTAAACTATTTTAGTTTATTTTATTTTTTTAAACAAAATACATCACTTCAGCGTATTTGTCAGTGTCATGTTAATGTCATCCACACTCTGAACAGACATAACAGGCCAAAAGGACTGGGTTGTTCTGTGAGTTTTGAATGTGAGCCTTCATTGGGGGCTTTGCCAGTTTTTTGGGTACTGACCCGCGACCACCACTCCGTGTCCCGTCCGGCCGATGGTCATGGGCGCCAGCTCGATCCACAGCTGACGGTTGGGGTCGTAGAGCGGGCACATGCAGCGCGTCACTGCCGACGGCTTGCGGGTGCTGCACAGGAAACAGGAAGTGTGCCATGACCGCGTCCGCTAATGTAATCTAAGGCTCACCCCAACCCCCAGCCCTCCTCTCTCCCCTTAAAAAATATGATAACCAATAGATGACTGCGCTAAACACTGATTACATAAGCATTACTGACAACCCCCCCAACCAAAATCTACAGAAAAGAGAGATGCAGGGGTTGGGGGGGGGGATATAATCGCTGGTTACTATAATAATTTTGCTGATTACCACCATCATTGTTTTTGGGGCAAATCTGCACTTTTCAATGAAAATGAAGTATAGTTCCTTGAGTCAAGGTCCAGCCTTTCCTAGATAAAGATAATCATCGGTTGTGTTTCTTTTCCCTAGCCTGGGTACATAAAGCACCTCCCCTCCCCCAATATTTAAGAGAATGGCTATGTTGAAGTTGGTCTGGTCTCCCAGTCCCTTTCTCGCCCTCTTGTGAGCACTTCAAGTTACTGCAATCAGCGGCAAATGAAAATTAATTTCCATGGCAAATTATTGTGACTTGCTATTCCCGTTTCATGGCTTACATAATGAAATGGTTAGGAAAAAGCCAGAATGTAACCTGCACTGCACATCTGTGGCCAACCAAAGGCCAATGAGCCTGAAAAAAAGCTTTCATTACTTATTCATGGTGATCTGTACTTCTTTATCTTTAAGAACGGTAATGCACTGGAATAAACCAACCTAAATTTAATAAGGTCACATTCTGCATAAGCTGTGAAATGTGATTATGCTGCCACAGATTTGCATAACTCCTCTCTCATGCTCCGCTCTTCTCTCTCAGACTCCCTCTGTCTTGCTCTCCACAATTCCCTCCATCCCTTCATCTCACCATCTCTACAGTGTGAACTCAGTGGCAAAGGTCTGTAAAATTAGAGACAAAATGATTGTTTATCAAGCGCTCCACAGAATGAGTACCAGGACCTGAGACATGAGGCTACAGCTACAGAACCAGAAACACTCAAATCTAGCCCTCAGGCCAAACAGTAAAACTGGTGATGTGCGAATGCATATCTATTTTTACTTTGCAGGGCATGTACCTCATTGACAAAACTGATTTGACTAGAAATTTGCCTACCTCTATCTCTAGTGGTGGTTGGCTTAGCATGTTAAATGCCGTTTATAAACAGTAAGTCACTTTGACTAAAAGCCTTTGCCAAGCCTCTGTATGTGTACTGTATGTGTGTGTGAGTGTATATAAACGCACACACACAGCTAGATGCAAATGTATTGGGACAGTGACACAATTTATGCTGTTTTGGCTCTGTACTCCAGCACAATTGATTTGAAATGAAACAATGAATATGAGGTTAAAGTTCAGACAGTAAAATTAAATTTGCAGGTATTTACATGTATATATGAGGAACCATGTAGGAACTGCAGCAGTCCTTGTTATTTAGAGTCCACCATTTCAAGGGACTAAAAGTAACTGAAGAACTGGCTGTTCAGCTGTTTTGTCATCCACTGTACAGTACTGTGCAAAAGTCTTAGGCACCCTAGATTTTTAAATATAATATATAGTATACATTTGGTCTCAGATGTTTATTTTTTGTTTTCTGCATTAATGTGTCAGTAGAAAAGAGCAAATTTGAGATTTTCAAAAAATTAAATTTTACAGATACATTTTTGTATTTTGTTAAATAAAGTAATATTTTAAGTAATAGACTACTTTTCAGATAAAAACTTGATCAAGGGTCTCTGGGATCACCTGGAGAGCCAGAAGCAAGCGAAACAGCCAAAATCTGCAGAAGAACTGTGGCAAGTTCTCCAAAATGCTTGGAACAACCTACCAGCCGATTTTCTTATAAAACTGCAGGACAGTGTACCTAAGAGAATTGATGTAGTTTTAAAGGCGAAGGGTGGTTTTTAGTTTTAGTTTTTAACTATTTACTGCTCTTAATATTATTTTTACCTTTCACTTCATTATTTTTGAAAGCATCTTAGCTGTACAGCATTTTTTTACAGGTGCCTAAGACTTTTGCGTCATGCACAAGAAAGCTAACAAAAGCTCTAGAGTTGATTCTAGGTGTGGAATATTTGAAGTCTGTTGCTGTTGTGTCTCAACATGAGGAACAAAAAAATGTCAACGCCAGTCAAGCGGGCCATCATGCAGAGGAAAAATCTAAATATTGTATTGGCCAGTAAAGAATTTTCCCGTTTCTGGCTTTTGAAAAACTCCTTGTCTTGCTGTAGGATGCGCTACAAGTGCTTCCCAATGACTTTGGAGCCATTTGCTTGAACTTGAGCAGATAAGATGCTTCTGTACACTTCAGAATTCATTCAGCTGCTGCTATAAGCAGTTACATCATCAATGAAGACAAGTGAGTCGGTACCTGTGGCAGCCCAAACCATAACACCCACATCACCATATTGCAGTTTCTTTTGGCCTCCACACTTTGCTCATGCCTTCATTCAGATAAAAGTGAATCTTGGTCTCAACTTCCCACAAGACCTTTTTCCAGAATTCTGCAGACTCTTTTAGGTACTTCTTAGACTGTAACCTGGCCATCCTAATTTTATGGCTAACTAGTGGTTTGCATCTTGCAGTGTAGCCTCTGTTGTTCTGTTCCTGAAGTCTTCTGCAGACAATCACCTCCTGAAGAGTGTTTCTGATCTGTCGGACAGGTGTTTGGAGGTTATTCTACATTATGGTGAGAATTCTTAGGTTATCAGCTGTAGAGGTCTTCCTTGGCCTACCAAGCCCTTGGCGATTACTGAGCTCACCAGAGCTCTCTTTCTTTTAAATTATGTATCAAACAGTTGATTTTGGTGAGCCTAATGTTTGGCCTATGACAGTTTTTCTTATTTCTTATAATAACTTTCACTGGCACAACTCAGGTCCTCATGTTGACAAATGCCAATAACAGACTCCAAAGACAATCAAAAGCCTAGATTAGATACTGAAAGCTCTCTTATACCTGCATTAAGGACACAACTGAACACAGCTGACAAATCAGAAACCATTTTTCCCAAACATTATGGTGCCCTGAAATGGGGTGACTATGTATATAAAGTGTAATTTCTACATGGTGTATGGTGAAACCAAAACGTATAAAAATACCTCTTACTAAAAGCTGAGAACTGCACAGAGCTTGTTTGATTACAAATCTAAAATGTCCCAACCATTGCGGAGCTCACTACATACTGTGTATATTTATATATATATGTATATATATATATACACAAACACACACAAATAAATATCATTGAATAATGTACTGTATATTCTTTTGCAGATTAATTCATGCCATGTACCCCTGTCCCATTCCAAAAAGATACTCACGTCCTGTCCTCGCCCCCTACAGTAATGATGCACTCAGAGTAGCCACGGGGTTTGAAGGAGGCCAGCAGGGCCTCTCCCTGTTGGGACGCTCCACCAAGAGGGGCGTGGCAATACTCCCGAATCACCTCCCTCATCAGCGGGTCTCCTAGCATCTGCTCTCTCAGGTACCCCGTGTCCAGTCCTTGTACCCACACTGATGACATCACTTCCTTCATGTGGACCTGAGAGAGAGAATGGTTAAATTACCTTTTTTTTATTTTTAAACCTATACTTATTTATTCATATTACAATACATGCAATATAATTTTTTTATGTTCTTCACATCTTAATGGTAATTATCTTTTACTATGTCAATATGTGCATTTCTTAATATTTCTGTTGTGATTATTGTTAGTCATACCTGTTGTACATGTGGGTTCCATATTCCTGTACGTTCTATGTTGCTATGGCAATATTACTATAGTTGTCTTTCCAAAACAGCAAATTTAAATAGCATAAATTGAATTAATTGAGATAGAGAGACAGAGAGAGGGAGCGAGAAAGAGAGAGAGCTAAAGGCATTTCCTAGCATGAACCGTGTAATAAAAATGAAGAAAGGCAAAGTTAGCTTGAGGGATAACAGAGCATGTAACACATGGAGAAGGGACTACAGTGAAGACAGTGCCATGGTGGGAATTGAACCCCCATCCGGGGGATTCATATATATATATATATATATATATATATATATATATGGCTTGAGAGTCAGCTGCCCTATGGACTGTGCCAAACTTATTGCCAATATCAGGTTATAGTCTGACCAGATACACAATTTTATGTTCCTTCCATCCTCCCTTTTTCTGAACTGCAGCTCGTTCCAGTTGGTAAAAGGAGTTTCTGCAGTTACAGATCATCCATTACCAGAAAGTCAATCCCTTTGGCCGAGCCCCCTTAGTGAATTGTCAGAAGCAGCATTGGATGTTTGTCAAGAAGGGAACGAGACTGTTAACATTAGACATGAAGCAAGCATGTGGTCTATCTATATCTGTACAGTGTTCAGTGTCGTGGGGGTTCAAAGAAGGGGCTGATGGGATGCAGGAGGTTCACTCACCCGCCTCTCCACAGGGTCGTGCTGGAGCCAGCGCACCACGGCCTCCAGCACGTGCTTCTCGTTGCCCACGTTGAGCTTCTCCATGGCCAGCAGCTCGCGCAGCCGGTCCGGGGGGAGCTCGCGGAACTCCTCCGTGGTGACCACGTCGCGGAAGTGTGTCTGCAGGAAGTCGGTGGCGGCGTGGTGGACGTGGTGCAAGCAGTAGTGCAGGGAGAAGAGGCGGATCCCGATGCAGTTCTCCGCTGTGATGCAGGTCTCCAGGAACTGGCAGCACAGCAACTTCAGGTCGGTCAGGAGGAGCAGGTCTGCGGCCTGCACCACGTCCTGGATGGTGTCCTCGCTCAGCGTGATCTGTGCAGAGAGGTACATGCATGATCACGCACACACACACACACACACACAGACACACACACACACACACACACACGCGCACAAGCAAGCACACACATATGCATGTGCACATATTCATACACAAACATATGCACCCACGCATGTGCAAGCACACAAAGATACACAAACACAGACACACACATATGGTGAAGCCTTCTTCAGCCCTGATCTTAAAGAGAACCCATTCAGCCTTGTGTCCACATCTAAATGAGGGGTTCCCAAACATTTTCATTTTAAGGGCCTTCAAAAGGACCATCCTGTGGCTGAGGACCTGAATGAAAATAATATTTTATACCTTTATCCAACACCCACTGCAGACTGCAGTGCAGTGGCTATTTAACATACAAGTCCATGGAAGCATATCTATATGATGATGTCATACATTACACTTTGGATTTATCCAAGACATAGCTATTCATTACAATATAAATATTTAATTACTATAATGGTAACATTATTGCCAAGCATATGTAAACAAGTTTAAACTGAATGTCTTTATGTGTTTATGGTAATACAAACAAAATATTTTTTCTAATGTGGTGAGATTACCACTTCTTGGACTGTTGGGGGTCCCTAGACCACAATTTGGGAACCCCTGCGCTGAATTACGTACTTCCAGAGAAGAAGAGACACTCAAGAAATGGGGGTTGGAAATCTCTGAACTAATAAAAATACAATTTTCTCATTTAAAATGGCTCATGCTATCATGACATTAAGACTAAAAGCATCCCACACACACATAAGCACACGAACACACCTCTCCACTGAAGATGTAATTCAGGATCTGTTTCATTATGGGCATAGAGATTCCCTGCAGCTCAATGGTATAGACAGAACCATCCTCTTTTGGTGGGTTGTAGTTCAGCTTTGTCCTATGAACAAAAAAACAGGCAGACACACAAATGAACTACTTGGCATCACTACTCACTGGCTGTTCATATGTCTGCAGGGCACAGGCAGCTAGTGTCTATGTTTCCCTTTGTTAGGGGTTCAGCCCTACCCCTATTGTTTTCATATGGTTTTTCATTTCATTTCATTTTTCATTTTTTCCCCTCTGTATATTTGCTCAATTTCCTGTGGGATGGTAAACCTAGAGACTTGAAACTTGAAACATGTCACAAATGTGTGAAATAAAGACAATGTGAACTATCACCTCAATCGGCCACATGGGTGCGCTATAATTGAAGTAAAAAAATATACCCTTTAAAAGGTCATAACTCCCACACCCGTTGTCCGAATCACACAATATTTTGCGTGACTATTCCCTCGAAGCACCTGCACATGCATGCTGAAGGTTATGAAAGTCTGCCATATTCAATTTTTTGCTGCTTTGCATAATATGTGAAACTATTTTTTCACTAAGGCTTGTTTGTTTCTTGACCAATTTACACCAAACATGATACACAGCATTAGTGCACCTAACCATAGTAACTAACCAATTTTGTTAATCTGAGATGAGGCGTGGCCAATCACGTAAAGGGCCATAAAGCACTTAACGTTAATCCAATTTTCATAAAACTTGACAAAGGCTTGATGAAATTTCAGGTGTTTGGTCGTTGAAGTTGGTAGTCCCTTCACAACAAATATTGCCTACACAAGGTGGCGCCACAATCAACAGTTACACGGTAGCCCCTTTCAAGTAAGAACTCCAGTACCCTAAGTCCAATTCACAACAAATTTGGTCAGCAAATTCCTTAGAACAAAATGAACATGGATACAAAATTGCATGAAAGTCTACCAAAATTATCTTTTAGCTAATTTGCATAATATGTAAAACAGTTTTTTGCTTTTATTCTTCGATTAGCGCCAAACTTGGCACATAGCATTAATGTAAATAACCATACTTAGAAACAATGGTATAAACCAGCTATATTGGACAAAAACAATGGGAGCCCTGAGGAAATTAATTTCAGATTGGGTGTGGCCTATGACATTAATGATCATAACTCATTGACCACTCTTCCAATTCTCACAAAACTTGCACTGATTTACCACATGGCTATTGTTCTCAATAAGCCCCACTGTGACTGATTAATATTTCCCTAACCAGTAACTAATTTCCCATAGACATTCATTGTTTTTTCAGTGTTAAACAGGTATATTTCTCGTTACTATATATTTGCACAGCTACGTCATATTGCTTTAATTTCTTATATGTTTGCCGTTTTTAAGGTCTTCACGGGCTGAAACCCCCCAATTGCTGCTTGCAGCTATACTTTTGCGTGTTTTTGCAGGAGGTGAACACCAGGGGGAGTGACATGAAGAACACAGGAGGTTGAATCCTCTTGGCCTCCTGAATGCCCTGCCTACAAAGGGACCATATGTCTGTCAATGGTGTTTCTCCCAGGCTTCTCTTGCATTGTTCTAAACTATAACAGGACTAAGGGTATGTACCCAGGGACAGGCCCTACAGTCTTGAAAGAATTTTGGATTTAAGTACATAGGTTACGTTCCAAATTGGATAGTAATCAGATTTTTAATGCATAGTTGTGCAATACAAATACTGAGCTGAAGGGTGGTACAGGTGCTCAGAGTCAAAAATGTGGCCTGTAAACTCATGTCTTGTTATTTTATTGACTAAAACTTTGGCACATTTCTCTGAATACAGCCTCACAGCCCATTCTTTGTGTTTTGTGTTTGCAACAGCCATATATCTTTCTGCAGGGCCTTTCTGCAGCACCACTAAATTATCACTACCCGCAGTAACTATCATGCTGAACCATGCACACTGTGCCATGCCCAAGGTTTTTCCTGCATTGAAATGTCTTAGGCACCCGCCTAAGTGTTTTTTTTAACCAACAGAAAACCCTTAAAACAATCAGAAATGGTCCCTGAGTTTACTGGCACAACTTGGACATAAATGCCACTGCATTTCAAGTTTGAAAAGTTTTGACTCCTTTCAAGTTTACGTGCAACCATAGACCCACTAAATTAACTTCAGCAGAATCCACTCAGGTGTCCGCTACAGACGTGATTTCCAACTGAAACCGCCTACCTTAGTAATGTTTGCCGGTTTTGTGTCTTTGTGGGCAAGTGTCGGTTTATTTATGAGGCATCTGCTGACTTTTAACATAGATCATCATGGATGTAATTTACCATAATTCCGTGAAAGTACCCGAAATATGCGATAATGGTTTTTACTAATATGCGATCTCTTTACAATGGAATGAATGGGAAATGGTTGAGAATTTGGCAATTCTATGCAGATACCAGATTAATGCGATATCTGCAATGTGACTAAGTGGATTCTACTGTAGTATATAGAACCTACACTGTTTTTGGCTTATATGTGCAGACTGAACCAAGAAATACATTTCTGAAAAATCCTTTTACAAGGTACAAGTAACATAGTGACAAAAGTATGGTGGAGCATCCTTTGAGTGAATGTATGAAAATAATTTAAATACTTCAAGGTGGCATTTGTGCGGATTTATTAAGTTGAAAGGTTCATATTGTACCCTATGTTTTGACTGATAAAAATGAAATGAATTTCAAGGCATATTGCAATTCCAAATACCATGTGTTTCCATGTGTGGTGACGCACCCATGAATGTGGTATTGAATTCTGTTACACTATTCCAGTAACAATCTTATCCTGACCGTACCAATGCCAGGTGTGGCTGGCAGTTTTTTGGGTCCACCTTTAAATGATGTTGACATTTAACCCTGAAGAACACTGAGGTCAGATGTACAATAAACCTTGGTGTCTGTAATCTGAAGAAATGAGATTTGGTCTCTGCAAAGCATAAGACATATAGGCCTAAAAAGTATAAAGCTACATGCTAGAATAGTGTGGCTACTTGAAAAGAACCAACAACTCATTGCAATTACTGAATTACAGTTATGGCTGGAGGGAAAACATGTACACGTGCAAGGCTGGGAAGATGAGGAACAAGTTTGGGTAGACCTGATCCAAAGAGACTGAAAGCAGAGTGATTATGTCAGTTAGTCGAGGCAATTTAGCCATAACATAAAATCTGCTCAGTGTGGGTGATAACAACACGTAGGAACGGGCTTTATAATAGCCACATTTTACTCCTTTGGAAAAGTATTTGTATGATCAGAAGCAGTATCCACCTTTAACCGCGTTGGTCGCGTGTGTGCGTGCCAGTTGCGTGCCTGCATGCCAAAGACTGGTCCCTCCCTGCTTGTCCCAACTCTGGGACAGCACTGCACCCACGCCTCAGAGCTCAAAGAACTGCCAGCCTCAGATGCCCCCAAGACATGATTGAGTTCGCGCGACCAAACAGACGCTGTTTTCTGAGATTGCTGCACGTTGCAGCAGCACTCGCTCCCCCTACGCGTCAGAGGTGTGGGTGACGCGGGTTCAGAAACCGGGTGAAATGCTGGAGACTAACAAGGTGATAAACCTGAAAGGACCCCCAGCCGAACCTCACCTAAAAATACCCCCAGGTGGCCGGACGGGCAGAAGCTTGCAAGAATTGTGCACACCACCTTGTTTTAGGCAATTGTGTGGCGTGTGCATCTTGAGCGTCACCAAGATGAGGTTACAGTGTTTTGCCAGACATGCATAATTTATATTAATACTGTTCAAGTCGCGGCATGTTCACAATGAGTGTTAGCGGTACACTGACGTAACTACCTCCTATTTCGCAGGTTACTTCTGAACAGTAGGAAAAGCAGATTACTATGGCAAAAATCAAAACTTCTTGTTCGAAGCTAATACTTCACTGAAAGATTTCTGACAAGAGTGTAAAATATGCAGCGGGGGAACGGGACGAAGAAGTTCTAAACGATCTCTCACGCAGTCGCTGACAAAAATAAACGATTTCAGTCTGTGAGACAAAACAGCCCGCCGAGTATGCATTGCGTCGGTACAGCGCGTACTTACCTTATGTACGGGCTAGCTGCTGCCAGTATGTTTTTCTGAACGGGGATCTCTTCGCCGTCGATTACCAGAACGGCATCTTGAAAGCATTGTTCTTGCCAGAACGAGCGAAGGGCCCGGAGTAGTTTCCGTGAATGTTGCGGGTCCGCTACCACCGAACCAGCTGCTGGTCCAGAATCTGACATTGTTCAATTGAGAACCGACTAGAGCTAGCTAAATCTCCAATAATAAAAAACCCGATGTCATCGACCAAAGGGACCTGTAGTGTACAGTTGATTCACTCGATGTAACTAGCAAGCTTGTTATCTGTCAACTGGAAAAATATCATATACAGGCAAATTGGTAGCAAACTGTCTTCAAAGGAAGCTAGCTAAGTTAGGCTATTGTTTACCACACTCTGCCAAGCCAGAAAGCAAGCTACATCTGTGTGTTTTTTCCCATTTACATTCGTTGCAAAGATAGCTAAATCAAACGATCTATCATCCAATCTAGCAACTTGTTCACACAATTCAGCAAAAGTTAACTATTTCTCGTTATCAGTTGCAGCGTCACAAAGAAAGAAGAGGCACTGTGTTAATTTAGCTTCCTCGAACATGACTGTCAACCCGAAAGATCAGTAATACCACAAGGCGTGGACAGAAAACATGGCATATGTACAGCGACTCCTTCCAATATACCGGCCCCGCCCGGCTCACTGTATAAACGTCACATTTCAGCGACTTCAAACAACACATGCAGGAGCCGGATGTAAACAAATCCTGAGTTTCCGTTAGGGTTCTGACGCTATACTCACGTGTCGACCAAGGTGCCAGGGTTTCTTTTTTATTGCAAGAAAAGTATGTACGGATCAGTTCAAGAGAACATAATGATCCCAGACATTACAGACAATGCCAGGGGGTTGATATTAAAAATAATTACATAAATTAAAAGGAAGAAAAATAATCACAGAAATATCTTAAAAAGAGAACGTACATTTATTGTTTGTACAGCTTTTGAATTTGAGGAACATTCAGTGGACTTAAAATACAGTTGATTCCTTAATACAAACAGAAAAAAGAGGTCTCGTTTGAAAATGTACATTTATGTATTTGGTACTTTCCTAAGGGGTCAGGCTTTCTCTCCAAGCGCAGAAGCTCTCCATTGAAATCCATTTATTTCGGGTTGTCTTCGAATTAAAAATAAAGGTACTTCTGAAACGTTTTATCTTATCATGTGGTCCTTGTCCTCTTCTGGAGAAATTGAACATTCTATCGTTTGATAGAATAACAAATAATTTAGGGTAGTATTCACGTTAGCCACCTTCCTTCTATACGACTGCAAACTGCACGATATGAACGGGGTGATTTTTATAGACTGATACGGTAGCCATGCGATAGTCTGATTGCAACCTACTCAGCCTACTGGTTAATAGGTACCTACTGCACGATTTGAATGGAGGTGATCCCTTAAAAGACTGGGCTCTATTAAAACGAATTATATTTGCCGTATCGGGTGGACTCATGCCTTTTAAAATAAAAGTGAACGGCGAACGTCCCCCCCCCCCCGGTTGCTGTACTGGACGTGCTGTTTATCCGTATACTTAGTTGGAGAGGGCTTTGCGAATACATGGCCATAGAATCAATATTCATAAATTGAATTCTACAGTCAAGAGCCATGTGGTCATGCTCCACTAATTTCAAGAGCAATGACAGGCATATTTATTGACCAGGAGATGTCACTAGAGAGGCCGGTTGCGAAGACAATACCTGACTACACGTATTGTGTTTATGGATTTAGAGGGTTAAAGCTATACTTTACAATCCAAATGCACAATATTTAAGGTCAAAGTTTCTTCCCACAAAGTATGTGAAATATAATTGCAAATGTACTTACGTATGATAAATGGCATTTAAATCTCTAAATGTGTGTTGTTGGCAACCGCAGTGTTCCAGATTACCCAATTCAGGCAAAACTGCAGCACCTCAGACCTCCCTCCTCAGGCCCCTCTCATGCAGGTATTATCGCCCCCCGCTTTTTAGTACTTTTATTATTTTCAGAAAACGGTATTATCGCCCCCCGCTTTTTAGTAATTTTATTATTTTCAGAAAACTATTTAACCAGTTATAGATACGCTAACCAGGTCGCACAGGTTACATCCAACAATCAAGTTAGCTAGTTAGCTAGCTAGCTCGTTGCATGTAATCTCGTTAGTAGCTCTGAGCTGCAAACCATTATCGGAAAAAGGCTGATATTTCTGCTAAAGCTGAACAACAGCTTTCTGGAAAAGGAAGTGATGTACTTCATTCGTCAGGATCCTACTACTAACCCCATTGGCTCACAGAACTGGGGACCTCAGGAGGGAGGTCATGCTCAACCCCCATTGGCTCATAGAACTAGGGGCCTCAGGAGGTCAGTTGGACCCTTCTCAATTCAGGTCCAGCAGGACTTGGAGTTGTCACTGGAGGGCGGTTCCCTTACATTTAACTTCATTACCTACCACAAAGTCCAACAGGGTTGCGTTGTCACCTTCAAAATTATTTGCCATGTTTGCAAAATATGATGCTCACATTTTATATGGTTTACATGTATTTTTGATTTCATTATGTAATTTGAAATTTACAAGTCTGGAAATTAATATATTGTATGCATTTAATACTTTTGCCAATCAAAGTCAAAATATTCTCTAATGAAGGATGCCACATGGGGATTCAGGGAGTGCTGCTTTCTTCTGGACTTTTTGTTCAGACCAACGGCTGATGTGGGTCTTTCAGGAACCCTTCTTTTGCCCTATCAGCGTTTCAAAAATGTTTTATTTTGGTCAGTTTGTGTATTGTGTGTGTATTATGTTGTGTGTGTGTTAATTGCTATATTAAATACGTACAAATCCATACAACTGGCTGGATGTAATATGTCTGAATTCTTGATGTGCCATATCTTTGTCTGTTTAACTTTCCAACCCCTCAACCCTCACTCTCCATCACATCAGTTATAGGCTAAATTGGGGCTTCCACTCAGTGCCGTTTCAACCCAGAAATTGCAAATCAGGAATACGCACTAGAAAAAATAAACGTCCCTTCATCAGATGAATAATCACAAACATTTCCTCTGCAAGCATTTTTATTTATTTATTTTTTTTGGCCAGAAGTGTAAACAAAATAAAAATTAAAAAAAAAGAAAGCCTAAAAGGAGAAAGCCTATGGGGACACAAATATGGTGCCACATTTTACTGCTGTCAATGCATGAAGTTATTTGTTGAATGGACTGAACTGATCCACGTACAGGCTCATAACTGAACATGCTCAGTTACTCATAGCCTCACGTTCCTCAAAATTAGTGCAGAATACATCTCTTAAATACACTAAAACAGCTTAGCATAGAACATCTGTGATTGGCTGCAAGCTGAAAACTCAGCCTAAGTCATTCATCCAGTATGTTCTTACTCAGACAGTATGTTTTGCAAATATGGTAAACTTTATTTGGCCTAAAATGTATTGCTATACAACGCTGTATATAGCTGGACAGAATACATGTCAATTTCACATAGCAAATGCGGAAACATTGCATATTATAATTCATGTTTCATTGTGTGAAAAATAATTACCTATAGGGACTAAAACACTGAGGTCAAGGTCAGGAAAGCTACCTTTTTCTGTAGTAGTAGGCTACCCATCACTGAACAGCACAGTGTACACAATTATGCGCTTACGTGTGGGATCATATAGTGGAATTTTGATGCTAATTGTATTGCTTTCAAGAAGCAAATAAAAATCCTACTATTTCCTTAATTTTGAACTGTTCTGTATTTGTATGCTCTGAATAGAATCACTTCTTCAGCATACATTTGTCTGGGACTTTATGAACCGGTAAGTTCTAGTTGGTTTGTATCTACAGCCACCAGGCTCTTCCAGATAATTATGCAAATATGCATCTGTGGTAATTACTGATGCCGAAGATTCAGCTTAGTCATTGATGGGAGCCCAGATTTGAAGGCAAAGATTAAAATAATTGTATTACTGTTCAGATAGTAATTACATGAAGCTGTACTGTACTCACTGAAATACAGTCAGACTCCAGTAAAACGTACTGTGCATTGGTCATGGGAAGCACTCAACCTAACACGCTAGCTCAACCACTCTGCTCTGCTGCAGCAGGGCGACTTGCACTCCCTGCCATCCGGGTGAATGGTTCTCACTCATCCAAGCCATTGAGCTTCTCCACCTTAGGTCCCCAGTGGAGGAACAAACTTCCCATTCCTCTATGAACCACTTGGTCATTGCCCATCTCCCGCCGTGGTCTGAAGAGGCATCTTTTCAAACTGTACCTTGACTAAGTAACTAGTTTGCATGGCACTCCCAATCTAGTATCACTCTTATCACTTGAATGTTTCTAATTTGACCCTGTAGCACTTTCATGTTACACTTGTATCTCCATCCAGAACTTACATTGGACTTGTATTGTTATCTTGATGTAGTAGTTCGTCATCATGCCTCCTAGTTTGACTTACCATAACTTTCTGACCTAGCCTATGCGTACTGTGTGAAGTAAACATAATGTGTTCATGGCTATGAATAACTGTTGCATAATGAGTATTGTACCATATCGGACACGTGCTTTGTAATTCTTTCAATGACCTTTAGTATGCACTTACTGTACGTTGCTTTGGATAAAAGTGTCTGCCAAATAAATGTAATGTAAAAGCATAGCTGGGATAAATGGCCTGTTCTTGACATTATGTGTTCTTGTGTACTTATGAATATAATATAGTAAAATCAATTCCCAAGAAACAAAAAATAAAGTTAAGGTTGAGGTTAAGGAAAAGGTTTACTTCATTGTCTCCCAAGGGAGAAAATTGTTTTGGATCAGAGAGATCCTTCTGCATAAAAAAATGACATCTCACATTTCACATTCACAATTCATACATTACAATATAAATATTAAATATAAAAATACACACATCACCATCTCATATTATATACATCCATCTGTTAGTCCATCTACCAATCTGTCTTCTGTCTATTTATCCATTTGTCTATCCACCTCCAGTTACTTATTAATGAGTGTTATTGAGAGAGGGATAAATTAGTGTTTGTAACGGTTGTACTTGCATAAATGCACCCTATAACTCTTTCCAGATTTCATTAACTGGCAATACAATGCATGAGAAGGATCTGATGTCATCCTGTTGGTCTGTCTGATTAAAGATTGCTAAAAGATGTGTTAGAGAGTGTAGGGTATTGGCATCCCTATAATTTTCCCAGCTATCTCCACAATTATGTACATTATCAAATCCTTCAGTATTTAGTCCACCATTCAGAAATCAGCAGGAATATTTTTCTATGCTTCTTGTGAACACCTCCAAAGTTCAGTCTTGAAGTTGGTTGCATTTTCTGCTTTTTTCGATGCAAGTAATCCCAATCACATGCAATGTAGTTGAGGTCTGGACACCACTGGGTTAGCCAGTCCATTGTCCTGAGAACACCAGCAGCTTGATCTTCTAAGCCGTGTGCTTGGGGTCATTATCTTGCTGTAGAATGAATGTCTCCCAATTAAACATTGTCCAGAGGGTATTGCATACGTGTTAAATGGTATTTATCAGAATTCAGGATGCCTTCAGTCAAAACCAAATCATCAGCGGCAGGTGTGGTTATACTATGCCAAACTTGCACTGACCCTCCAGCATGCTTGACTGATGGTTGTAGACGTGGTTACAAGAGCGTTTCATTTCTTTGGCAGCATACATTCTGGCTTCTCTTACTTCTAATTTAGAGTCATTGGTTCATAAAACCTTAATCCACATCTCAGGTGTCAAGTCTCAGTGTACTTGTGCAAATTTTCTTCTCAGTTTATTTCATTTTCAGGGCACCATAATGTTTGGGACATATTGATGTTATGTAAATGAAAGCGGTCATATTTAGTACATTGTCACATATCCTTTGCATGCAATGACTGCTTGAAGTCTATGACTCATAGAGCGCCAGGTGCTGAGTATCTTCTCTGGTGATGCTCTGCCAGGCCTGTTCTGTCCTCAGCTCCTGCTTGTTTTTGGGGCTAGTTGCCTTAAGTTTTTTTTCTATCATCTGAAACATATGTTCAATTTGGTTCAGATCGGGAGAATGACTTAGCCAGTCAAGAATGTTATAGTTTTTGGCTCTGAAAAACTCCTTTGGGGCTTTAGGAGTATGCTTGGTATCATTGTCTTGCTGTAGGATGAAGCACCACGCAATGAGTTTGGAGGCATTTGCTTGAACTTCAGCAGATAAGATGCTTCTATACATTTTACAATTCATTTTGCTGCTGCTAACAGCAGTTACATCATCAGTGAAGGCAAGTGAGCCTACTCAGCCATACCTGTGGCAGCCAAACATGCCCAAACCATAACACCCCCATCACCATGTTTCATGGACTGTGGACAGTTCTCCGGCCTCCACACTCTGCTCTTGCCATCTCTCTGATATAAGTTTAATCTTGGTCTCACCTGTCCACAAAACCTTATTCCAGAACTCTGCAGACTCTTTCAGGTACTTCTTATCAAACTGCAACCTGTCCTGTTTCGAAGCTAACTTGTGGTTTGCATCTTGCAGTGTCGCCTCTGTAGTTCTGTTCGTGAAGTCTTCTGAAGACAGTAGTCACAGACACATCCATGCCTGCCTCTTGAAGAGGATTTCTGATCTGGGACCTTTTCAACATTAAAGTGAGAATTCTTCATCAACTGCAGAGCTCTTCCTTGGCTTACTAGGCCCTTTGTGATTACTGAGCTCACCAGTACTCTTTCTACTAACTGATGTTTCAAGCAGTTGATTTTGATAAGCCTAAGGTTTGGCTTGTGTCTCTGACTGTTTTTTCTTATTTCTCAGCCTCGTAATGGCTTCGCTGACTTTCATTGGCTCTCATGTTGAAAAACGCCAAAAACAGACTCCAAAGACTAGAATCAAGACTAGATACTCAAGCCTATACCTGCACAAAGAAAGCAATTGAACACCCCTGGCTAATCAGAAACATTGTGAAGCCATTTGTCCCAAACATTATGGTGCACTGAAATGGAAGAACTATGTATAAAATGTGCTATCATTTCTACATGGTGAAACCAAAATTTATAAAAAATACCAATTAATAAAGTCTAAGAATCTGAACTTCAACCACATTACAAATGTAACTCTGTGCAGTACAGAGCCAAATAATGGAAACATAAATGTCTTTGTCCCAAACATTATGGAGCTCACTGTATGTTTCCTGCATTATTTTGTGACACTGAAAAAAAAAAATCAAATCAAATCAAATCCTGCTTAGGGGCCCTCAAAGGCTAGGGCCAGCACTGAATGACATTGTGAGACTTTCCCTTAAATAGAACATAATGTAGTTATAAGAGACCTTTATTATAGATTTGACAGTACAGTAGTTATAGCAGTTGTGTGTCTTTAGGCTTCATCTGACTTGAGTCCTTGCAAAACAAGTATATGTGTTCATACCTACAATAACAGATAGTATTGGGATCTGAAAGATAGGAAACACATTCAAAGTTTCTTTAACCAGGGGTGGGAGCTACACTGGGTAATTGAAACATGTCCAGCAGGGTGAAATACACCTGATCCATACTGCAAAATGAGAATTTTGAAATTTGAAATGATAAATTAAAATATTATTTCCTAAAACCTTCATGATTCTAATAATTGAAGGCCAGATGGTGTTGGTGAATTCATTACGCTTGTTTCTATGTGAAAATAACAGAAGCCCCAGGCTTTTCCACATAGTTTCATGCTAATGTTTATTGTATGTTCAAGGGGTCCTGAACTGAGATTTCAAAACTGAATAGAAGCCCCCAATATATGTGCGTACACAGCACACACAGACAGGCAAATTGGGTAAATTAATTCCGGCGACACTCTTGCCCCTGACCTGCCATTATTAACACTGTGGTAGGCCCATTAGTCACGCCATGTCCCCATGCTGGTGATTAATGCCCAGCTACTGAGTGACACTTGTCCTCAGTGCCTAGCTTGCATCAAGTGCTCCCCCTAGTGGTCAGTTGACTGAATTTGTGCAGCCAATGGGAAAGACAGTTTTAAGGTTTGGATCTCTGGAGGCATGCAATGTCTGCAGATTTTTTTGTGCTTTTCAGCACCTAAGTATTTAATTAAAGGAGCAGATTGACTAAATCGGATGATGTTGAAAAGAAACCTCCAGACAGTGGTCCTGCAAGTCTTGAATTTGACGCCTTGAATTTGGATAAGAGTCTGCTCCTTCAGTGGTTGGTAATGTGCATCTAAGCCATCCTTGCAGGCAGCCATGGTACAGGTCATCTTAAAGCTCATGGTAGATTAAGTAAGCAAGCTGTTCTGACACTATTACTGCTGATGTGTTTGTGTCCATGTGTCACTCCCTTACAACTGTGTTGCAGTCTGAGGCAGAATGTGTGTGTCCATGCATATCACCACCATACAACTACAGTGCAAAAGAGTGCAAAAAATGTGTGTGTGTGCTTGTGTGTGTTGTAGTGTGAGAGAATGTGTAATTTTAGTGTGAGACAGAGATGAATGTGAATGTGAGCATGTGTTATAGGGTTGTCTCAGGGCCCATGACTCTGTTTGTTACCATGAAAATTGAGTTTGGTTCAGCACAGGGAATCATCCTCACTGCACGTCACACAACACACTGTCTCAGTAACACTGCCACACAACACATGCTCATAGTACGACTGTCAGACAACACCCTCTTACAGTAACACTCACCACACACTTCAAATAAGTACAGAAAACTCGCACAAATCTCCCTCCTACAGTAATATTGTTACACAAAAAATGGACTTTCCAACAGAAAGTTCTGGTATAACAGAATAAAACACTAAGAAATGTCATGTTACAAAATAATTTTATTTCAACACGTGACTGTTTCTAAAACTTGCATCAGATTTGACACACAAAAATACATCTTTATGATCACGGTTTGCTTTGATTAGTATGACCCTCCATGCAGAGGTCATTGTGCATTCTGAGATATGACATGATGCAGGAGAAGGCAACAGCACATATGCTTAGCAGTGTTACATCTGACACTATATTACTCTGCCCTCTACTGGATAGGATGTCTTATAGCAACAAGACCAGGGGGCAGATCATCCGACAGCAACCAGCAAACAGACAAAAGTGAGCATATTCCAATAGCTACAAGACAATGATGATGTTTTTTTTCTTATCAGGTAACAAGACAGGAGAATGTCTTTGCATGGCAACAAGAGATTGGTGGCATTCCCTTGGCAAGAAGACAAGCAGACAACAATGACAAGACAAATGATTCAAATGGAGTGACTGGTAGTAACCAAGGAGGACAGTAACACAACACAGCTACAACACAATAATAAAACCCACACCTACACAACGCTATTAGCTACAGCTACAGCACACTGAGTATGTCTACAAACTACAGCATCATAGAACAACAAGTATATTCTCTACATAGCTAACACACACTCTTGAAGCATGTCACTTTAACATCTCTGTGGGAAAACCGTGGGCCCTCTGGGGTTGTACTACAGCTGGGCAGTTTCTACTACTAAACCAGCGGTCCACAGAACAGAAAGACATATCTAAGAACTTTGTAACATCTATGGTTTTACACATTCTTCGATTTGACACCATAGATAAAACAACACGTAGGTACATAGTATTAAAACGTGCATCAGATTCACAAAGTCTTATCCAAAACTGCAAACCGACTGGATAGATTTACAAAAATGAAAAAAAAAAAAAAAAACAACTCAAGATTAAGCCAGAATCACAGTTATGGTGAGAAACCAAAGGCAACAACTGCACTTTGCAAGCACAAAATATCTGCACATATTTTAATATATACACATTAGACAGGTACAGCAGATACATATAAATCAATTTTATTACTACTAATAAATAAACAAGTAAGAAAACAGTTCATCCCTTTAACCCATCCAAGATTATTGCAAGAGCCATCAGAGCACAAAAAATTATTATATTTCCTTTCTTTGTTAACACATGTACACACTAAAGAATATGCACATGTACATTACATAAGTGCCTTTGCTTCTCAAAGATGGAGGAGCAGAGAATGCAGGTCCGATATTTGAAAAGTATGAACCCACAGTTTTAATGGGCTACTCTGAGAAATGCTGTTACTGGCCCCTAGTGGGCTGATTTCCGCAATTACACTATGCATGCTCCACCAAGAATTGTGTCCTATTTGCATAACACATGGATACATGGCAAAATTACCATGGGCAGGCGTGCACGCACGTACTCTCACTCGCTCGCTCACTCACTCCCTTGCTCACTTGCCCCACTCACTCGCTCACAGGAAAAAAGGAGATAGGACTCATTGTTCCACTGTTAAAGATGCATTCACTTTCAATCACCAGTCAACAGGAGGAGGAGGATCCATCCTTTTTAACACTGAAGCTTGCATCTAAAATAACTCTACAAAGAGGTACCTTCTGATGCATCAAAGGCACTTTGAACAGAACGAAGTGGCTCTTTTTGCATGCGTTCCGCTGATAACAAACACATTGGAGTACTGATAATAACCATAACAAAAATGACTTAAATTCATACAGTGCCTTTTCCATAGCATGACACATTGAGGAGGGGGTAGTTCTCACCCAAAACCCAATGCACACGTATCCACCAATCAGAAGAGAGAGGGAGAGAAAAACACCTCATTGGGATTGGACGGATTATTCAGGTGACCTTGCAATTGTAACAACTTGCAGTCAGTATCAAATCATCTCATGCTTCAGCGTGTCAGTTAGGGGCGGGAGGGGGGGGGAGGGTGGGTAATAAAGTTAGGGCATGTGGAAAGCTGCCACAAGGTTGGGGGCACTGCCTTAAGGAGGAGGATTTGTCCTACAAGCTTTAGTCAGATTCATACTTGGAACACTGTGTGAGCTGCTATCACCTGAAGAAAAACAGTCACCCCTCAAACAAAACTCTCTCTCTCTTCCCCCTTCCCCCACCTCAGGACTGCTGCTATGTGTCACTGAGGAACAGGGCTGGTCAGGTCGCAGGTGTATCACAGGAGGAAGACATAGGAAGGAGGAAGTAGAGGTGAGCAGCTGACCCAGAGGAAGCGGGAGCGAGCGGTGTTGACGCACATGGGGTGGAGAAGACCAGCAAAGAGGGAGCGGAAGTGAAGATGAGCAGTCATGACTTTGAGGAAATGGAGATGAACAGGGGAAAGCTGAGGTGAACAGGAGGAAGTAAAGCAAAGCGGGAGGAAGTGGAGGTCAGCAGAATTGAGCAGGAGGAAGTGGAGGTGAGCAGGTTTGTGCAGGAGGAAAAGGAGGTGAGCAGGCTTGAGCATGAGGAAGTGGAGGTGAGCAGGCTTGAGCAGGAGGAAGTGGAGGTGAGCAGGTTTGAGCAGTAGGAAGATGAGGTGAGCAGGCTTCAGCAGGGGGAAGTGGAGGTGAGCAGGTTTGAGCAGAAGGAAGATGAGGTGAACAGGAGGAAGTGGAGGTGAGCAGGATTGAGCAGGAGAAGAGAGGGTGAGTAGGTGTTCAGCAGGAGGAATAAGAGGGGAGCAGGAGGAAGTGGAGGTAAGCAAGCTTGAGCAGGGGGAAATGGAGATGAGCAGGTTTGAGCAGGAGGAACAGGAGGTGAGTTGGAGGAAGTAAAGGTGAGCAGGGTTGGCAGCAGAGGAGGAGAGTGAGCAGCGATGGAGGTGAGCAGGGTTGAGCAGGAGGAGGGCGGTGAGAGCGAGGAGGTGAGCAGGGTTGAGCGGGCGACGGGAGTGAGCAGGTGAGCAGTGGTGAGGTGAGCAGGCTTGAGTAGGGGGAAGAGGAGGTAAGCAGGGATAAGCAGATGTAGATCAAGTGGTCTTCAGAGGTTGAGCAGATAAGTCCACATCACTCTGCAGCCATCTGCTCAATGTGGTCACTGAGCAGCTTGTACTGTTCTGGAAGAAGAGAACACAAAGGCAAATGCACAGGATGAGTACTGCATAGCACAATTTTCCATGTTAAATAAATCCTAACAGAATATATATGAGGCCATCTGGCACCATACAATATGTACTCCTACAGAGTTAAAAGTACTCCTTGATTTTATGTATGTGAGTTAAGTATTTTTGCTTTTTGAAAATCTGAGCTTTTTCAGGATTTTATGTTTTTCCACGCAAGTTGAGTGAACCATTTGATTGGCTGTATATTTCAGCCAGCATTGTCCCTTGTCATAAAGCGAGGGGCGAGCTGCTGTACCTTCATTCAGATTCCCGATGACTGCCTGTTTCTTGAGGAAATCGTTGCAGAGCTTCTTGCTGAGACCGAAGGCCAGCATGTTGTGTGTAAACGTCCTTCAAAGACAAACCACAATTCACACGTCTCTTATTGTAATAGGCACACTATATACAAGCAAATCATAATACGTCTTCTTACTATAATACAACTTACAAAGGAAATACATACACAAACTGCTACACAGATTCACAGGATAAACAGCCAGACACACACACACACACACACCAGAAAGACACAGCCATACAACCATAGGACACAGGGATATAAAAAACAGACAAAAAATCACAGGTAATCCAAACCTCAATCCACTACTTGTATTAAAATAACTACATTATACAGCAGACAAGCAGACCCAGAGGTATAAATATGGCTGCATGGAAACCACATCCTTGTTCTGACCAATACATTATGCTGCTCTCCACTCTACTATGCCAATATACTAACCTCAAACCTCACGAATGGTAATTAGACACACTATGCTCCCTAACCCACAGACACTGCAAATCACCATCATTCATCAAAACACCAAGCACATACCACAGAAACACGCATGCACATACAGACGTGCACATTCATGCACACACACACATGTACAGGCACGTGCACACATACACACAGACAGACGCACAAACGCAAACACACCCGAGCTGGCCGAAGGTGATGTTCTCATTGAACCTCGAGCTGTCATCTTTCTCCTCCTGGGTCATGTGACACCATTTCTCTCTAGGGAAAAGAAAGAGGCAGAGGTCAGGCACCATGGCAACCAAAAGTTCACAGTACTAATACGCCACTTCCACTGAAGACCTCGCTCAGATGGGGCTACCCGAATATCTTTGGCTACAGCCAATGAGATGTCCAGAGCCCACACATTCACAGATTTTACCTCCACCGATGGACCGATGTACACCAAACCAGGGGTCAGCCCAGATCAAATAAAACTCACTGTAAATGCAATGCATGCACTTTTTACTCTACAATTTCAGAGGACAATTCCAGAGCCACACCAGGGGACACGAAACTGAATTTTAGATGCACATAAAAATACAGGGTCTGGAAATGGTCATCTTGACTACACTGCTATCTCGTCCAGCTGGTGGAACATCTATTTCCTGTTTTTTCATGTTGAATGTATCACGTTTTATCTCGCACTGAGAAAGGCCACGAAGACCAAAGTCAATGCTCTTTTAATGTTTTTTTTTTTTGTGTTTTATATATAATAAATGAACAATTTGGAATTTTTAAGCCTGCGTCCCACTAACATTTTTGAACAGGTTGCACTATTTTCAGACATATAAATAGACAAACCAATTGGGACAAAATAAATGGGTTTTGTGGGGACCCACATCCATTAAATGATCACACATTTACTTGCATGTAAGACACATTTCCATCCTAAAGCTTCAGTACCCTGCCACTCTTCCTCTCTGTGGGCTTGTAATGATGGAAATGAGTAGCTATGAGACAGTAACACTGACCCAAATCAGGCATGCTGCTCTTCACAGACTCGTCAATGATTTATCAGTATGGGGAGTTTAGAACAATCAGCACACATGGACTATGTACAAAAAAATAAAAGGTATACCAACAAGCCCATCACTTGATACTGATATTTAAGACTGAGGAAGGTGACCTGCCAGCCAGTTTCAGAAGGCCCTGTAGAGCACTGTCACCTCGTGGTTAAAGAGTGTGAGTGCGTGATTCCAAAGCAATGGTGTCACTGCAGAAGCCAACAGCAGTAGATGGCAAATATCTTAGTTAAACTGGTTCAAAGAGGTTGACTAACATATATGACACATTTAACATACACACATGTACTATACACACACTCTCAGGAAAAAAAACAGTTGTTGAGACAGATTTGTATAGAGCTGTATTGTATTTCTCAGTTATGAAAGAGTTGCCAAATAGAAACTTTTGAAGAAATCAGTTGCGGGCATCATGCAATTGGCCACATTTAAGGCAGTACTCATCATAGGCAATGAAGAGATACCAAACATGCAGGGGGCCATGGAGAGAGAATACCCACCATGCAATGGGCTGTGCAGAGGAAATGCCCATCATGCAATGGGCAGTAAAGAGGAAATGCCCATCATGCACTGGGCTGTACAGAGAGAATGCCCAAAATTCTATTTGCAGTACTTTCAGCTTTAGTGATTCCGCACCTCAGACATGAAGTAGTGTACAGAACCTCAGATATTTCACCAGGCTTCTGACCTGAATGTCCCCTCAAGGCCCAACACACCGTCAAGGCCATATTCTTAAAGCCAGTAGAAAGGCTGACATAGGATCAGTTCTACTTTCCAGCTCATAATGGATAACATTATGTCACAATCACCAACATAAGGAAATAAACAGGACAAATTCTGACAAACAAACAAGGTCAGCACTCCTCCCCTTTGACATTTACAGACACAAGCCCTGATGTGGGAGACCAAGCTGGATTATGGGTGGGACTGAATGCAGTTAAGCCCATTCAGACTCTTTTTTACTTCTGGCTGCCTCCCATTGTTTTACCAGACCTTGGTCTGTCTCTGACCACAGCATTCCGTGCAGTGCACAGTGCAATAATGCTGACAAAGCCCTGACGTCCCCAGACCTTACAAACCTCCCCCTAGCCACAGCAATGCAGTGACCTGGGCTCGCCAGGGAGTGGAGACTGCATGACATTTAGCTGCTATCAGGCAAACCACAATGAGTCTGCCCAAAACCCACAGCTATCAGCTAGGAAAGAAGATATCCAAAGTATGTTGTTGTTTCTACCCAATTATGGTGAATATTTATTACCATGTGCGCTTTACCCAATTATCTCTTTGAAATAAATAACACAGCCTGGTCATCTGATTCACTCTGGTCGCTACAACATTCCACTGGAATACTCGGCAAAAGCGAAACACTGAACAACATTCATTTAGTTCATTCAAGACAGGAAGTGGCTCAGGTCACAACTGAAAAAACAGTATTATTCCGCTTCAAATGGGTAACAGTGGTCACAAAATGGAATTTATGTTTTGGTCTATATTTTTACAGTGAAGCAGGATGTTCTGTAGGACAATGTTATAGTAGTTTCAATTTTTACATCGAACATGGGACATCCCTAATATATATTAATGAAATATTAATTTTTTGTTTACTGCCAGGGCCCAAGTATGACAACTCTGCTTTAGCAGTACCCTCTGTAAAAGTAGGATTTTGCCATCGTGGACCCTGTAGGGAGAGATGGTGGGCTTGATGACCATTCAAACACTGGCACACAGGTATATATTAAACAGTGCTGTATTGAATTGTACAACCCTGTCTCACCTTTCTCACGGGTGTTTTTTTCTCCACACTCAGTTGTAAAGCAAACACTGCAACATGCACTTTATACATGCCAAAAAGTCTCCTACCACCTTAAATCTTTTTCTACCTGCTTGCCTGATCCATGAATTTCTCTCATTCTACAATCATCTTAATCTACTCTAATAAATATAATACAATTACTTTACATGTTAATACAACTCCAATCTCCCTTTCTCAAGACTTCTCTTTTGCCTTTCTTTATACCCTTCTTCTCCCCTTCCACTTCCTCCCTCCTTCACTCCTGCTCTTCCTCTTTCCTTTCTCCATCCTTCTCCCTTCTTCTTCCCTTTCCTCGTTCTACCCTTATTCCTTTCTCTCCCTTTCCCAATCCTTCACTCCCCTCCTGTTTTCTCCTTCCTCCTCCTCCTCTCATCCCCTTGCCTCTCTCACCCTCCCTCTATCAGGGATGAGGGGAGCAGACATGATGGACAGACCTCTCTCCTTTCTCTTCCTCAGCCGTCCGCCTGACGGGCAGCAGGACACAGGGAAACAAAGGGTTAGAAATGCATGCAAAGTGTGAGGAGAACAGGAAAGAAGAAGAAAAAGCCTGATGTCAGCAGAAGTTTAAAAACAGTCCATGTAAACCGCATTCACACAATCACTGAGACACTCAGTACTATATTATCCTCTGTACAACTCTCCAACTCTCAGGCATTTCAGGCATTGGCTACCCTGACACACTACAATTGCAATAAACATATCTACACAGTCACACACACAGACACACGTGCGCACACACACGCTTACACACATACACACTATTTAACTACATTCGCTTTCACAGATTCCAACACACGCCCCATTCTGAAACACCACTATCATTAATCACGTACATACCGTACAGTAGACAAACACCACCCTCTGACATTACTGCCCTATACAAACAACATATACAGTCATCTACTTGCTCATGACTGGCATATATACAAGTCAAGAAATGAAGGCGCCAATAGTAATAGCAGCAGAGAGTGAAGTGAAGCATTACTGTATACTGCATAAGAGGACTCCCCACCTGCCACCTGCCTCACCTCGTTGTTGGTGACCTCTTTTTCCTCTCGCAGTGGACAGCATCGAAAAACGCAGCGTTCCAGAACCTCAAGGTGTGCCTGTCAGGGACGCAACAAGGTTTTAGGGCAGGTTGTTCAGACGTCTCCTTCACAAAATGTCTCCTTCGCTGTCAGAACAGAGCCAACGTCTCCATGAACTCTTATCCTCAGCTGAACTGTATTTGCCTGAATGCCTCCTACCAGATGGGCTGCTGCTTCAGGTGTGTGTACAGGTAGATCTTCTCCCCCTTGTTTTCATCAGGAGACTCAGGAGACACTGCAAGCATGAGAACAGGTAGAGTCAGGTACCAGAGAATGAAGAGGTAAAGTCAGGTAAAGCAGAATAAACATGCACAGTCAGGTACAGGAGAATGAAAGGGGTGAATTAAGGTAAAGCCAGGCATCGGAGAATGAGAGGGGTGGATTCAGGTAACGTCAGGTACAGGTGAATGACAGGGGTGGATTCAGGTAAAGTCAGGTACCGGAGAATGAGAGGGGTGAATTCAGGTAAAGTCAGGTACAGGTGAATGAGAGGGGTAGATTTAGGCAGACGAGAATGAACAGGTAGAGTCAGGTACAGGAGAATGAGAGGGATAGGTTTAGGTAAAGGGGGATTAGCAGGTAGAAAGGCAGAGTCAGGAATAGGAGAATGAGACGGATAGATTTAGGTAAAGGAGAATAAGCAGATAGAGAGGTAGTCAGGTACAGGAGAATGTGTACAGTCAGCACTGGAAGATGAACAGTTATGATAACAAAGAGGTAGGGCCAGAGTTGGACATGCTAGAGACAAAGACACGTACCGGGCGTTTTGGGCTTTTCTTCGGCCGGGCTTTCTGCATCTCTGATCCGAAGAGAAGGGAAGGCAAGAAAACAGAAGAGAATAGCATTGCTGAGTGCTGTTACGTACAGTACTGGAGGAGCTACAACCTTCAACATCATACAAAATAGAAACACTGTGGAAAACATGACATGAAGTCCCAAACGGCAACTTCTTAAAGGGACAGTTCACTTTCTGGGGTTTTGGACCTTATTTCAGTTTCAGTGCATGGTCTCGATTGGCCCAGACAGTTATTTATGCATGTGATGAACACAACAAAACCCCAAATAACCTTTACACCAGCCAGTGTAAATCTAAAGCATACTTCATTGGACAACAAGGACACACAGTGTCATTGATGCAATGCACCACTCTTAGGTAACCCCCCCACCCCGAATTATCAGCTACTTGAGTGCCAACAGCTCCCCCTTGTGGAGAAACGTCAGCCTGCTAAACGTGTGTGAGTGAGTGTGCATGTGCGTGTGTGTGAGTACATGCATGTGCGAGTGCTTTGTATCTAAAAACCATCTGAGCCAATCAAAAGCACACTAGCACACTACAGTAAAAATGAAATAACATCAAAAACTGAAAAATGAATTATTCCTTTCAGAACCCTGCTACTACAAATAGAACGAACCCACTTCCAGGCATGGGTAAAAATACAACAAATTTATCTTGCCACAAATGACAAAATATCTCCCAGACAGCTCTATCTATACACCACCACCGAAACAGCTGAGGTTATGGGTTGCTTCACGGGTGGCACAGAGATATAAACTGTACAATCAAAAAGGAGACATGCAAACTGTATTACATAAACGCGTGCACACAAGTACATACGTGTATTTCAAGTGCATGCATTTCAATCTGCTTACCATTTCCGCCCTGCCTACCATGCTACACAGGAAGTGCTGAGTTGTGGGGAGGAAGTGAGGCACTCACCCGGTCTTGCGTGCGGAGGGACCTCTCAGCTTGCTCTCCAGGCCCCCGAAGAAGCCCTTGACGTCGGTCTTGGCGGAGGTGTTCTTCAGCAGCCGCTCGGCGATGTCCTTCTTGCCCGACAGCCAGGTGTTGGCGCTGCGCAGGTACGAGTCGATGCCGCTCGCCGGGCGCTCCAGGAGCTCCGTGGGGGACAGCTGGCACCTGCCTGAGGTACAGAGGGCAGGCTCAACACAAACGCATACACAAAAGCACACACACATACACACACACACACACACACACACACACACACACACACACACACACATACAAGTACGAACAATCAACACACACATTAGTACAAAAATACATTAGCGCACACACACACACACACACACACACACTCCATTGCATTTAATTTACATTTTGGCATTTAGCAGATGCTCTTATCCTGAGTTGACTTACACAGATTACATTTGTACATAAAAACGATTTATACAGCTGGGTATTTTTACTGAAGCAATTCAATTAAGTGCCCAACAGAAAAATGGCAGTGCTCCAACTGGGAATGGAATCCGCAGCCCTTCAGTTAAAAGCCCAGTTCCCTAACCGCAATACTACGCTGCAGTTAAACACAGACGCACGCACAAACGCACACCGCTGTTTCTCCTACCGTTGCCTTGGGGAGGAAGGCGAGGGCCTTACACAAGATGAAGCCTCTGTATTGCAGCTAACGATGCACGGAGAGGAGAAGCCTGACTCACTGAGGCTGGCTCAGGCTAAAACACCCTTTTCACACGGTCGGGGCTGGAACAGGCCGTACCTTTGTAGTAGTATGTGAAGCACATCGTCATCAGGTTTTTGGCTGGGCTGTAGTCATCCATCTGGTAGCACCTGTCGGGTAGCACGTAATCACCACCTGGACATCACACCTTTGCACATCCCTTACTGTATGCCAGGGATCTCAAACTCCAGTCTCTGAGGGGCCTGGTGTCTGCTGGCGTTTCAGGTTTCTTTTTGTTCAACAGCCAGTTCAGGCCCTGGAAACAAGCTGTTGGGGCTCTTCAGCCAATTGGCTACTTAAACAAAGCATGTGAGCGCTAAAAGCCCACCAAAAATCAGCCTCCAGGATTTAAGTTTGAGATCCCACAGTATTAGCACAGACACCGTGTTCCCAGGCCTGGTGGATGCAACAGCTGCGCATGGCCGGTTTTCACAATCATTCAGGGAAGTGAGATATTGTGCAATATAAATTAGCAATGCAAGTTTTAGTAATGCAATGGATACTGTGGGAACAGCATGGGAACAAAAACACTTTCCTCACATTGGTGGCTTCAACAAGTGGGTCAATGACTGAAAAAAAGAGACTGAAAACTTGATACTCACTCAAAGAGAACGACGGCGAATGACTGAACCAGCCGGTAGAAGGTCTGCTCTGACACGCACTTGGAGTTGCAGCGCTGAAAAAAAAAGCCTTGTTGGTTAATCAGAATGGTTAGTCAGAATGCATCCACAGCAGTCCAAGACCAAGTTTTCACTCCGCAAAGTGTTTGACTGCAAGAGCCTGCAAGCAGATCGGCACTAACCCCGACAGATGTTTTGTAACTTGACACAGCTGTTAGATTAAGTATCTCAATACAGCTAGATGAGGGCATCAGGAAGTGATGTCAGACCCAGTACTAGCTATGTTGCTAGCTAGAAAACTAGCAATGGCAGATTAACAGTGAGATTACTGTGACTGAGGAAAGTTACAGTAAAACTACTCCCTATCGGTAACTTCTCGAACGGCAGGAATCATCATGACATCAGTGTTATTACTGCTCCCTAGTGTTCATGCCCCACCTGGTATTCAAACCTACAGCCGTGGAGTCTCAGGTGCCTTCCCAAACCCTTATGCCACACCGCCACCCTGTATTAAGTATGCTAATTTAACTGCAACTTGTAAAGATACACTTGCTCCAAAATCAGTGTGCCCTGAAATCCCTGTACCCAAAAGGCATCAGTGCTCTGAAACCCCTGTGCTCTGACGCTCCTGTGCTCTGAAACCCCTGTGCTCTAAAGCTCCTGTGCTCTGAAACTCCTGTGCCCTAAAAACCCTGTGCTCTGATACCCCTGTGCTCTGAAACTCCTGTGCTCTAAAAACCCTGTGCTCTGAAACTCCTGTGCTCTAAAGCTCCTGTGCTCTGAAACCCCTGTACTCTAAAGCTCCTGTGCTCTGAAACCCCAGTGCTCTAAAAACCCTGTGCTCTGATACCCCTGTGCTCTGAAACTCCTGTGCTCTAAAAACCCTGTGCTCTGAAACTCCTGTGCTCTAAAGCTCCTGTGCTCTGAAACCCCTGTACTCTAAAGCTCCTGTGCTCTGAAACCCCTGCGCTCTGAAACTCCTGTGCTTTGAAACTCCTGTGCTCTGAAACCCCTGTGCTCTGAAACTCCTGTGCTCTGAAACCCCAGTGCTCTAAAAACCCTGTGCTCTGAAACCCCTGTGCTCTGAAATCCCTGTACTCTGAAGCTCCTCTGCTCTAAAAACCCTGTGCTCTAAAGCTCCTGTTGACCCTCCTCAAAACCTCGTACCTAGCTGGTCTAAAACCGTCTCGCAGCTCTTACACTCTGTGCATGGGCGTACCTGTGCACTGACGTACTTGGCGAACCACTCCCGTCCTTTTGCATTTTCTCCGCTGCACAGTTCTCCAAAGCGAGCCTTCTCCTCTTGCTCAAACTCCTCCCTGTCCGAAACAGGAGAGGCAGAGCTCAAAGCAGGGATCACAAACGCCCATCACGGAGGGTCCTGCAGTGTCTGGTGGCTTGTGGTGTGATTCAGCACTTTTAAGGTCTTAAATTATGTCACTGATTGGCATGGGTCCACACACCTTTTGATTTAAAAGAAAACTAACAATCTGCAGACACTGTGGCCCCTCTTGGACAGGAGTTTGAAATCTCTGGTCTAAAGCAGACACCCCCACTCCAGTCCCCCCATAGTACCCACCCCTGCCCTTGTCCCTGTCCTCAGACCCCACCCACACCTCTCCCAGCCGCTGCCCCACCTGCTGTGGAACACCTTCTCCACGTAGGCTTTCATGAACTCCTTGCACTCCGCCACCTCGGCTCCGCCCTCCTCTTCTGCGCTGTGACTGGACGAGGAGGACCGGCGGGAGGAGCCCCAGGGGTGGGAGGGAGATTCTGCTCCCTCGTTCTCGCTGTCCGCCGACTCAGTCGCCTCGCTGTCGTTGCCACGGTCGCCCGCGCTGCCGTCGTCGCGGTGGGCGTCAGAGCCCAGGGCGGGGGCCAGCGGCTCGGGGAGGAGGGGCTGCTGGAAGTCCATGCCGGCAAGAGCGCCAGCTGGGGCACCCGGCGCCCCCTCGGGACATGGGGACAAGTCGAAATCGATCAGGTTGCCCACGGCAACTGCCTCGACCTCCATGGCTGGTGTCGGGAGTGGGAGAGGAGGAGCTGTCAATCAATTCAACACGTCTGCTGCAGTACACCCAGGATCACTGCCCAGACCACATCCGCACCTGGAAACACAGGGGGCGCTGTTACACCATCTCCTCAGTCATACACAGGGGGAACTGTTACACCAGCTCCTCAGTCATACACAGGGGGAACTGTTACAGCAGCTCCTCGGTCATACACAGGGGGAACTGTTACATTGTCTCCACATTCATACAGGGGGAACTGATACATTGTCTCCACATTCATACAGGGGGAACTGTTACACCAGCTCCTCAGTCATACACAGGGGGAACTGTTACACCAGCTCCTCAGTCATACACAGGGGGAACTGTTACATTGTCTCCACATTCATACAGGGGGAACTGTTACATTGTCCCCACATTCATACAGGGGAAACTGTTACATTGTCTCCACATTCATACAGGGGGAACTGTTACATTGTCTCCACATTCATACAGGGGTAACTGATACATTGTCTCCACATTCATACAGGGGGAACTGTTACATTGTCCCCACATTCATACAGGGGAAACTGTTACATTGTCTCCACATTCATACTGCCTGCCATTTAAGCACAGGGGAAACTGCTAAACTCCACCATTTCAAAGACAGCCATCTCTATTATTGCAGTTACTGTCAGCACATTGAAATCACTGCTGCCCTGTCCTGCAGGGGTGTTCCATAGTAAACATCCTCTCAATACTGCTCTTCATGCACAAAACTCTTCTGTTAAATAAACACGTACTGCTATCTAGAATGTTGTTTCTCATCTAACACCTCCAAAAATGATTGTGTGTCACTTCTGCTTGTCCTCCTCCTTCCTCCCCCAACCCCTACTGGCTTCCTGTCATAGTCAGCATTCAGTTCAAAACTGGTTTACGCCAGCCTACAGGGTGTCAACAGGGACAGATCGCCATTATCAGGCTGTTATCAGACCTTGCATGCCTGCCAGGTCTCTGTCTGCTCCGTGTCCTTAAATAGCCTGCTGGTATCTTGCCCTTCAGGGAAGCATGTCCCAGTCCTGGCCATTCAGCCTTCCTGCACCCCCCACTGGTGGAATGAGGTAATTACAGCTGTCACCAAAGCAGAGGCTCTGGGCAGATCGAAAACCAGCTCCTACAAAAGTGCATTGTGTGCCCAGCAATCAAAACAGACCACTAACCGGTATTTGCAGAACTTGAGCCAGCTCTGAAATGAAAGTTACAACACTGAAATTACTGGGCTTGTTTTAGTCTGACCTTTTTCTCTGTGGCACTTATGTATGACAATGTTTTTATTGCAGTTTCTTTTGCTACAATGACACATTGTTTCAACAATAGCGCCAGGTTCCGAGTCTACACTGTACCTATACTTCAGTATAATGCAGTTCATCCAGCCCTGTTATATTCAGAGTTGTGCCATTTGCTCTGGATAAGAGCATCTTTACTAAAGCGTTGTTGTGCAACCACACCTACTTTCCCAAGCTGCTTTCAGGTCTGACTCATCTTATTGTTGGCTGGCTGTAGATACATTGACCTTGAAATGGCGCCTTTTTGTATGAATACAGAGCTTTAATTACTTAACTTAAGCTATGCTTCCCTAATCTTAATTTAATTTGATGTTCAGGGTTACTGCATGCAAGGGTCCTGTCCTTGAATCATTGCAGACTCATACATTGTTTTTGCAGGACAAACACACACACACACAGACACACATTTAATTACATTCATTTCATAACAAACTTTTATTGCGAAAACAGTAATGTGTTCAGGAGCTTCTGCACAAATTTCATTGCTCATTGCTGTGCCTCACAACCATTTCACAATTTTAAATTGCACAACATCGGTGCACAAACACCACTGACAATTTCAAAACTAAGCTTGAACAGATTTATATCAGGGATCTCAAACTCCGCTTCTGGAGGGCCGAAGTGACTTCAGGTTTTAGGCTTTGCTTTCAACCAGCAGCTAAATTAGATCTTGATCTAAAGACTGTGAACTCTTTAACCAATCAATTTAAGGTAAATAGTTCAGTGCTGAAACACACCAAAAAAACAGCAGGCACTGTGGCTCCCCAGCAATTAAGCTTGAGATCAGTGGATTCAATCTTGTAGGACTCCTGCTGACAAAGACGCTTACTGCCAAGATTGAATCCTTGCTATACCACAATGCTTTGGGTTACCACTTGGGCATATCCTCCAGTATATCTGGGACACCTGCACTGCATCAGCCAATAAGAAGCCAGCCCAGAGGACAGGAACCTCTCAGCTTGGGCCTCTGAGGCTGTGTTCCAAACTGTATTCCTGTGTTCTACCTAGAGCGTAAAGCAGGTGCGGACGTAAAAGGTCACGTGATCAAGAAAGATGAAAACTCAAGAACACAACAAGGCAAGAATGCGAGATTTCACCGAAAGTTCTCTTAGTGTTCTTGGAAGGACTAAAAAACAAAATGTGCTTTGATGCAGACATTTCCATGCCTTCCCTTCCAAGTAGCCATTGTGTTTTTTATTCTGTATTTGAGGACAAATACAAACTTGGACGACAGAAGGCAGGAGGATTTTGTGTACAAATGTAAGTATATTTTATCTACAGATTTTTGTTTCTTGGTTAGAGGTCAGTAGTGGTGGCATAAAAGTAAAAGCACATTCCAAAACGAACAGAAATTACACATAGTTACACTCGATAAGTGTAGTCTTGCAAGTGTACCTGGAGGCGTGTTCTTAAACACGAGAACACAGGACACAAGTGTACAGTTTGGAACACGGCCTGAGAATCTCCATACCTGTGGTGGAAGTGTATGCTGGCTTATGGAAGACCACTGCCTTATGAATTCTGGTGAGGGAATTAGTACTGAAAAGCCAATTATGAAAATGCTTTTTTGCCTTTATGTTGCTTTTTTCATGAAGCAAAAATCATTTTAGTTTCCATAATTTATGCGCTAGCAAAAAAAAAAAAAAACTACCAGCAGAACCAAGAGGTGACAAACAGGTCACCCCAACGTGTACCATGGAGTAAAAGGGCACAGTCAGGTCATATCTACAAACAGTCAAAAAGAATTAGGTTTGACTAGGTGATGACATCATCACTCTTCTAGCCTGCAGATCCTGCCCAGTCATCAAGAGCGCAAAGTCGTGCTAAACGGTCATTTCCATTTTGCAAACGAGAATTTAAAAACTGCACGGGGCTGCTCCACAGCTCACGCTCCTAGACAGCAGCAAAGACACCTTCAGGCGACCCCAGTAAATCTCCCATCACACTCAGCAGAATGGTGCTTCAGTAGAATTATTTCTGCTTCCTTGAGCAGGGCATCACCCCCATACACACACACACACACACACCCCAAACAACCCCCCCCCCCCCCCTCCACTTCAGTCCACCCTCGCACTCTGAATCACACGCCTGGGGTAAGAACAGACAAGCTCAGAGAGAGAAAGAGAGAGAAGAAGACAGAGAGAGTGGATGACAGGGAGAGAGAGGCTACACACAGCAATTGGAGTCCCTGTTCTCAAAACCTCAATCTCTCAGAAAACGCTGTCACGATCCCCATCAGAAAAAAATGAAAACAGGCAAAGATCAATATCCTGTTATAGTAGTTTCTCGGCCGAGTAGTTTCGGGGCAAAAATCCATTCCTAGACTAGGGGTGAGTGGATGAGGGCAGTTGAGCTGCAGTCACACCCACCAATGCAGGAGGATGCTGCTGACCCAGCATGCATTGCACCAGGACCAGTTAGACTGTGCGGTTAATGTGCTGTTGAAGCCCTTGCTCAGTTATAGACACCAATCATGACAAACTTAAAGTTGATGAAATAAAAAAATACCAGCAACGACAGCGCTCACTGATAAAGGCAATAAAAAAGAAAGCACTGGAACGAGCCTCTGCTGATAAGACAAGCTTTCATGAGTGAATTTATTGTGTTTACGCTATTCTGTTTTCCTGGTACTACAGTACTGAATCTCACTGCAGCATTAAAAGCAACTCTCTGTAATGCTTGGTTGAGCACGACACACAACCAGTTATGTAATATGTCCCCAACCCCCTCCCCCCGCCATCCACAGTCTCCACAGGAATCTTATTCTGCGCTCTCCCTCATCCGGACCATGGATGCACTTCGCGAAGAGAGGCACAACGCATCCTCTCCCTTACAGAAACACCCTCCACTGCCCCCTCCCTCTCTCACCTCTGATATTACTGTCAATTACGTCATGGTCTGCCAATCATATTTTCTTTATATTGCACTCTACAGAATGAAAATGCAGCAAAATGCTCTGCAGGGCACAAACAAGAGGTGGCCCATCCCCTCCCCCTTTCCAGCCCTTCCCCTGCTGTACATCATATGACATCACTCTGAGTTAAGCCTGCACAACTCTCTGGCCACACATGCCTACAGGGGCCAAGGAGGAAAAAAACAAGGCAGGCTGAAGTGAATTGATAAAATAAAATAATACTGGGTAGGAAGTTGTCTCCAGGCGGAAACTCCTGATAAAAAAATAAAATAAAAAACTCCAGGCATGCCTCCAGGAACAAGCCCACAGGAAGGAAAAGAGAGGTGACTCACCAAAGCAAACCCACTGAATGCAGAAACGACAAAGGACAAAATTAAAGCAACTACAGCACAGATGTAGAGGTAACTGTCTTGACTGTAATTATAGAAGCTACAGCACTGACACACAGCTAAATCTCTTGACAACTGCAGCACTGACATCAACTGCACTGCCGTACAAATACTCATTTGACAGCTAACTCCCTGACTTTAGTACTGATGTATTGGCAGCACTGACACCCCTAATCATCTGATTACAATGTCTTCCATGTATCTGTCAGTACGGGATTGTGGCTCAGGAGCTCTCTTCTTTAAAGCGATAGCTGAGAGGATAGAACATTTTCCCCTTCTGGCAATTCAGTGTTCTGAACCAGATCGCAATTTGCATGCGTTCTTTTCACAGAACTGTCTTCACTGTCCCGTAAAAATACCCTTACAAGACAGCACAACATAGTTTCAAAACCTAACACGAAACGATGGCTACCACAACCCGCAACTGTTCTTGTGTCGGGACAATTATTAGAGGAGGTCCAGGACGATCTTGTTCCCAGTTTCATCCTCAACTAAAACCTATTTAAAAGTCCGAAAACCAGCTTAGTTCAAAATAAACCAGCAAAGATCTAGTAATAATAATAGTAGTAGTAGTAACAACAAGAACAAGAACAACAACAACAATAATAATAATAATAATAATAATAATAATAAGCAACAACAACAATAATAATAATAATAATAATAATAATAATAATAATAACAACAACAATAAATTAGTATAAAATATTTTGCATGAATTGTTCTGTGTGAACAGCAAGCGACAAACGAGCACATTTTGATGCTGTCAATGCATTTAACCTACTGTTAGAGTACCATAGAGGGGCGACCGAAGGAGCGCGTGCTTCGCCGGGACAGCTGAAATATACGCGTGGATACTGAACAGCTGGTTGTTCGACCGCGCGCTCTGGTCAAGATAAGGTGCATCAGACAGAACAGGAAGGGAATTTAACTAGGGAATCGCGCGTCTCTTAAGCAGGCATTCTTAACCAAGAAAACAACACAAAAATGAATCAAACAAAACAGGCAAAACAATAAAAAATATATAAAAAACAAAAACACACGCTCGCAACGTAATATTACTTGCCTTAACTTAGAATGATGTAGGAGGTGTGGCAGCTTTGGTAAAGCCTGCTGTTCAAAACAAACGCAGTTATATCAAGGAAGGTTTATACCACACACTTGCTAAACCATTTTAACATAACACAAAGCTGCACCAATTAAAATGTATCACTGAATCAAGAGACATTTTAGATTTGTGTTGCGGGGAAATACACGCATGACGAAGACTATGCTTAGCCAACGATATGATCGACGCCACTGCCTCATATATAGCAAGCTAGCTAGGTCATCACTCCAGCTGTCAGAGCATGCAGCGACCAAGGAAGCTATTTCAGACATAAAAATTGAAGACAACATGAACCAACCGATTTATAAAGGCGACGGAACGAGTTCCACCTAATCTTAAAGACGGTGGACAGTTAAACAACATGATACTTGTCAGTACAATTACATACCCGAAAGCCCCCGACTGAAAACGAAACGAGCTGGTTTCCATTCACTATGCTGGACTGGCTGCAGCCCGCAGCAGGACTCTTCACGCATGCCCAGAACATCAATTTAGGTATTGAAAAGCCTGGACGCGACCTGCGCCTCGTCTGCGCATACGCACAAAATTGTCAACATGTGAACTGCTCGTTATATCCACTTCGCCATTTATGTTTCCTGTTGTTATGATATACTGATCAGTGAATGTGCGCAGATGGGACGTAGTCTAATTGAAAAGCTCTTGCACGTGATCTTGAAAATATACACGCGACTGCAGCATTTTCTTTTTGGTTCGCGAATGGCTTTTCTTTTCGTACACTTTGTGCTCTGTCCCCTGATTGGAGGTGATTTTCCAGCGACGTTGTCACAGGCGTTAGTTTTTTCATCGCATCCATTCTGGGAAGCCAAGTGGTGAAGGCCTCCGCACCCGTGAGCCGCTCCGTTAAATTCCGCATAGTTACTGATCTTCATCTAATTCGGAGTACACGGTAGAAAACGAACTGTTCCATCTTGCTCATATGTGTGTGCAATTACTATGCAGATATGGTTCTTCACGAGCGAATATTTAGGAAAACGTATTAAATATAAAAATAATTAGTCCTTATAGTGACAAGAAATAAGATGGACAAGCACACATATTTACTTAAGGCACACATATTTATTTAAAGAAGATATTATATTTACATCAAATATTAAATTAAAGAAAAAATGAATAAATGAGTGGAGAAACAATGACATGCAGATGCTTCCATACAGGTGTACTGCATGATACAATTAAGCAATTAACATCCTGTGGCATGTACAAAAAAATCTGAGATGGGACAGTTGACTTTGATTTTGGATCAGAATGACAAGAAGAAAAGATTTAAGTGACTCTGAAAGAGAGTTCATTATCGGGGAACAAATGGCAGGAGCTTCAGTCAGGAAGACTTCTCAACTGGCTAGTGTTTCAGTAGGAACAGTGACTAAAGTGACATCTGCATTTAGATCTATGGAGAAGACATCAGTAAATAGGGTTGGAAATTGTGACCGAGAGCTCACATTATGACTGTGATGCTTGTACATTAGCGCGATATGTAAGGAAAAACAGAAGAGCAACTCTTCCTCAGGTGAATAAGAATGTTCATGCAGGACGTGATCAGACTGTCAGCAAGAACAGTCCGTTGACAACTACACAGAAAGGAATATTATAGTAGGGTTGCAGTGCAGAAACCCCTCATCACAATGGCGACAGCACATTTGAGAGTTCAGTGGTACAAAAACCATAGGCTCTGGTCTACACAGATGTGTAAAAAAAAAAAAAAAGGTGATATAATCAGACGAGTCATCCTTCACCATATGTAGTCTCTACCAGGATGACAATGCCCCTGAAGGGTGACTGCATGGTTTGAGTGTGAAAATGATGAAAATGATGTGAATCATATGCTATGGCCTTCATGGTTATAGCATATCCTGCCTGTGCCTATGATATATTAAAAACAATGGAAAGTTGGCCAAACAGAGCTATTGTGGCATTCATGACATTTATTTGTATGACTTGTCAGCTTACTGTATATTGCTTTGTCCATTGCACTGTCTTCTGCATAGAGCTGCACCATCCAGTGTTTTGGGGATAAAGAGAAGGTATTGCAAAATCCGGATTTTGCCATTTGTAGGATTTAATCTTTAATGTTTTTAATTCACATATAACATGAAGTATTCTCAAGAGAAAAGATTCACCGGTATGTTTCATTGGAATATGTTGTGTCAATCGCCAGTTTGTTTCAATGTCAGGGCCTGAATGGAAGTGTATTGCACTGGCACCGGGAAAAGTTCAAGAGCTCTGCAGCTCTCTCAAGATATACCCTACAGTGAAGTTACTGAATGTGTCTCAAAAAGACTACATCTTCACTGGACAGTTAGTTATATCCCTCTGACATTTTTCCATTCAGAACCACCCTGTGACTACAATGAAGATACATAAACTTTTTTGCAAGTCACAGTAATATTGGAAGGGTGTAATTTAGAATGTAGCTGGAGAGATGGACAGATTTTCCAATGGTACTGAGAAAAGACTATACAGTCCACATCAAAATGGTGGTTAACAGATGAAACAACTGTTTCCATAACAAAGCATTATGAGTTGGTTGAGCAGAGTCTGTCTTATCTGTCAGCTCTGTTATCAATATTAAACACGTGAATCTCCAGGATAGCCAAAACTCAGTTTTTTATTGTGAAGAAAATTTCTACATATTTTCTAAACCGTCTTGTTGACCAGTGGGTTTGAGGATCTGAACTGGTCTTTCTGGGGAGCATCAGGGCTTTGTGTTTGGTGTGGTTTTGGCCAGAAGCTCTGGTAGGGTGACATTCATGAAGAGCACCCTGTTCTCCTTTAGCTTCTGTCCCACCGATGGTTTTAAGTCAAACTTCAGGTATTCTTCAGTCTCTCCATAGAGTGGCCACTGCACCAACCCCGCACCATTGGGCGAGCTGAGGGCGAAACGAGATTGGCATCAGGGACTGCAGGTGAAAACTAGCTTTACAGAAATCTTTGGAGTTCAGTATTAGTGACTACAGACAAAAATTAGCTTTATAGTAAAGTCCAGTACAGCTAGTAGCTTGAGCATGCCCCCTACTAAATGAACAAACAATTAAATTAAAGGTGCCAGGTAGTATACACCTCTGTTCCATGTTAACACTTATATAACCAACCTCCAACTCTGTTCCACATTATCACCTTTTCCCACCTGTGTAAATAACAGTACTGCTCAGGTAATGTTGCTGAACAGGTGCAGTACACTACACCATATCAGGGCCACACATGTTAAGCATTAACGTCTGAGTGAAGTCATGGTAGCATAACACCAATGTGGCCAAAGGTAATACTGTGACATGTGGCTATGCAACGCTATGAGCTTCAGGATGAACATTTACCCAGTCCGAGCAAAGTTTGCCCAGTATGCCATCATTGTCCTGCACAATTCATCCTCTTCTGCCGTGATAGGGCCTGAGACAAACACATAGATGTAGAATTTCAATAAATAATTACTAGAGTTGCTGTAAGCAATATAAGCAGTAGTTAGAATAGTTAGTTAATGGGGCTGCTGGGTGGCTCATTTTGGTTAAGGTACTGTGCTGTAGTGCATGGAGGAGCCCCATGCTCTTGGATCAAACCCAGGCAATGCCAGATTGTGACTGGTAGTTCCACAGAGCAATGTCCAATCAGTGATTGTGTCACTCAAGGTATGGGAGGGGTGAGTTGGTCACAGATCCATGTTTCATTACTATCTAGTGACCCCTGCTGGTCGATCGAGTCTCCATGGATTGGATCCTTATATGAAAGGTGCTCCTCTGACTCCACACTGTGTGGGCCTTGCTGTCGGTGGTGTGAAAAGAAGCAACTGATGACACCATGTTTCAGAGGAGAACCACAGTCTACACTCTCCCAAACTGTCACATGAATGCGGCTGTGGTTGCAGATAATTAGACTTGGAATGGCATATGTACTGTCCCATGTTGAGTACCAAATTTATATAAAAAAGAATAGTTGATTTCGATAGGCTTATTATATGTGGATATATCCAAGTTTTTGCCCAGATTTACGCATATCATAAGATGATGTGATGTGGTGAGCTGCACTGAAACTGGAATTATACATTTTGCATATACATTAATATATACTGAGTGTGTGTGCATGTGCATGTGTATGTGTGTGTGAGTGTGTGTCCATTCATTAGACGATATTGAATACAGCAATGCAAGCAAACAAGTAAGACCAGCCTTAATTTAACACTCCAGAGCTGGCCTTAATTTCTTTTCACCATCGGTGCGCCACTGTACCTGTAATTTTAACCGCGCCCTCCCAGAAACAGCCTCCAAAGACGAAGCCAATTTCAGTCGTGTGATCTGCCTTCACAAAGCTTGGTCTGCTGTGGTGCGCTTCTGGCCTGTGCCGAAACTCATACAGGTACACTGGAACACCGGCATCTGAAATGAAATCACGCAAACTGGACTTAATTAAGGAAAACTGCGAATGAAAACGAGGCAGTGCATGGGACACAAAAATAGTTATCTCCCAGCAGTCCTTACTGCTCCACACCTTTTCATTTATCCACTTGAACCTCTATAGTATGCAACAAAATTCTGCATTTCTATATCAATTTGCTTCAACTTTCTTGGCACCTTCTTTCTTTTTTCCAATAGACAAGCAGCTGAAAGATTTCCATTAGGTCAATGGAGCTGTTTGCACAATTTAAAAAATTCAATGGAACATTTGTTGTGACTTGCTGTACAATCTGTAGGTAATGATAACTGTCTTCAGATTCTTTGACCTTATTGATCGGCATGTTGACCTGCAAGAAGCGTACTTATTTTTCCACTGATAAATGCACCCTGATTTTCAAAACACCAGCCAATAATACTGGAAATAATGGTTTGAATTTGGACATTGTTTAGGATCTAGCTGTGACAGTCAAATAGAGCCTTGGACTATGGTTGCCTCAATCTAATGGGGGTTGGCCTACTTCAGGTTTCAAATCACAGACCCTGCCACGCACTCTGTACAGCAAAAGATGTGATTAGCTTGCTGAGCTAAAGATCAAGGTCTCCAGCAAAGTGAACCAATAACATTCTTATTGCCTTTGCCGAGATGTCACATACTGTAGAGGATGTTCATGTTTTGTTATAGCAAGGTAACATGGAGTAGACCTACTTTGTTTACTCTGGTGAATATGGACGTATAGTGTCACCTGACTAGTACCTGACTAGTGATTAAAAGCCTGACTCTGATCTGCTAATCTGAATTCAGCACATAAAGTCTCACAGTAAATCACCAGCTGGTCCCTTATGGAAATTAAATATACTATAATGTACAATATGTACTATATTGTAATAAAACATATTTCAGGTTCAAAAATATATTTGGCACAAATTATTAGAAAACATAATAATTTCTACTTTCAGATATTACAGAATCTTAAAAAAAAACATACACCCCTGTGAAATACATTTATCATTTTTACTGTATATAGCAGAATATTTAATTTCCTTAAGAGAGTGATTGATAGGACATCACTGTTCCAACAATTATGGCACACCGTTCACTTTTAGACTTCCATCACTTCCTTAGTGAGAACCCTCCTTCATACTAACCTCTGTGGTACCTAGCAACCTTAATGATTGGCAGAACCATGAACAAGTCCCCCATCATTTCAGTGAAGCCATCTCGAATGGCTTCTGGAGTCTGTGCTTCACCAATGTACTCTTTGGCAATCAGCTCATTGGCATCTTTGGCCTGAAATAGCATAGTAATAAATAAATGACGATAATGTCATGCAAAAATTAATTAATTAATTAATTAATAAACAATAACACTGAATAAAATACACACGTTAATGGTGATAGCATTGAGCAAATAGCCTCACAAAGTGCTCTATGGAAACACTTATAAAAATGCTTTATTTAAAACATTTTGAACGCCTCTGGAAACTAGGGAGCTTCTCCAATTGGTTACAGATTACCATAACAGATTTGGCACAATCTAAAGTCTGTGCTTTCAGGACTGTTAACACAACAATCTGAAGTCTAGATTATTTTGCAAAAACTAACAATTGTACATTCGCTTTGTTTTTGCACTTAAAACAAAGCTCACAAGTTAAAATGTCATGCCAAATTTGTCATGGTCCTGTTTTCCTGTCTGTGTTTCCCTTGTTGGGCCGCCAGATGGCGGCACTTCTGTTTTGTGTCCTGCTCCCCCCCTGTTAATTGTATGATTGTTTCATTGTCTCGTTATCCCATCATTGTTCCCACCTGTGTCTTATCCCCTCCTTTTGGTTTGATTGCTTTTTGAGTTCACCTGTGTCTTGTCTATTTAAGTTCTCTGTTCCCTTGACTCGGGTGCTGGTTTCTTGTGTTTGTTTCCTGACTTTCATGTACCTGCCTTCTTGTGTTTGTTCCTGAATTCTGTTTGAAAACCGATTATACCTGCCTGTGTTTTGTTTGACCTGCCCTTGTGCTCTGTTTGACCTGCCCTTGTCCTCTACCTGCCTGTGTTCTGCCCTGCCCATGTTTGTGAGTTCCTCTTGTTTTCTGTTTTATTTAGATATTTTTTGAGTTTGTGTTTTTGCCCTTCGTGTCCTTTCTGTTCCCTGTTTGTTTGCCTTATTTAGATTTTTTGAGTTTGTGTTTTTGCCCTTTGTGTCCTTTTCTGTTCCCTGTTTGTTTGCCTTCCTTTCTGTAAGTAAAGTCTTTGTTAATTTTCTCCCTTTTGAGTTTCGTGTTTTTTTTTCCCACTCTGCGCCTGGGTCCCAGCACCCGTACCGTTACAAAATTGCTGTGATGTCATGTTAACCATGACATTCACTTAGTTTCCATTATAACAGTGTCAGATAGGTTTAAGTTAATAAAGCAAACAGCACGGAAAGTGTTCACTCAGCCCTTCACTATGTATTAAAGATTTCCTCAATCCTATCCTTTTACCCCAAAGAGAAGGAAACCTGTAGGGACCCAAATTGATGATGTCTGAGGTTGTTTGAAGCAATGTCTGGGTACACCATTCGCCACTGGCAGGTGAGTGACCTCCAGCCCATCCACAAATCGTGATTATGTTCCATTGACTTTACTACACATTTATGAATCCTGCTGAGGAGTTATTTTCCTACAGGTCAGGAGCTGCAACCCGTATGTGAAGGAGGCACTTCTCCAGGCCATGGCCGGGGCCCATGGAGAATTTTCAGCAGCTGCATGCTAAGGATGGGTCTTGCACTCATGCCATATTTGCCTTACATGTATGGCCAGAGAGCACATACCCTGTGACGTGAGCAAAATACTCTGGCCTGATAAAGGTGATGGGATAAATAATAAATACAATAATTGTAAACATGTTTGTGGTTGTTGTTTCTTTTGAAGCAAATTGTTAAATTAGCAATACTCTACAGTACAGTCATACCTAAATATACAGTTCCTGTTTTAAAAATAAACATAAATACGAAAATGTCAAATATTATAAATTATTTCAAAAATTGTGATGAACGTAAATGTTTTGCCCAACCAAACACATAAGATTTCCTCATCAAATTAAAATCAAATTTCATTAAAAAGGTGATTGCTGCACATTTTGATTGAATGTTTTTTGAATGATTTTAACTTTTTAAATGTGTGGTGTGGGGATGGCTGGTTTAAGCAGCCACACCTGCCCTGGGTCAAGCTAATTAGACCTGGCCAGTTGGATAATTGGTTAATAATTAGATAATTGGCCAGGCTAATTGGACCCAGGAACAGGAGTGGCTGCACCTGTGCGTAGTGAGGTAATCACTGCGCACAGGTTAAATCTGCCATCCCCACCCACATCAGGAGCTTCTCTGTCATGACAGTGTTTGAGATCTGCTCACTTGGCTGTAACATCTTGCCAAACCCTCGTGGAATAAATGTGGACTGTTTTAACATCATCTCCCTGTGTCTCTGTGCTGGAGGGCCCCAAGGAAAAGCCACTTCGGTGGCCTGTGGCAGGCGTGTTTGCCACAGTGGCGCCCAACGTGGGGCTCCTCCGGCACAGGAAAGAGGCACAGGAGGGCCGGCCAGGAAGCACACTGGAGGAGGGGCGGCTGAGGTGTTCCCGACAGGGCTTCGGGCGGATCCTCCGGGCCAAAAATGGGGAGCGGAAGATGACCAGGGAGGGGAAGGAGGCAATCCTCAGCTGGGATGCTGAGGAGCTGCACCTGGCCGAGGAGGCAGGTCAGCGACGGGCGGTGCACGAGAGGTGGTCGCGCCGTGAGCTGGACTTGGCCGAGGAGGCGGGTCAGCCACGGGCGGCGCACGAGCGGTGGCCGCGCCGTTTTGCTTCCTTTCTCGTCCGTTTGGTTGTTTTTAGTTCTCTGTTTTGGCCTGGTTGGTTTGCCCGGAGCCCATGAGGGGATAAGCCTGCAGCCGCCCGCCTGCAGAGCCGACTGGCGGCCACCACAGCCACGAGGGTTCCTGGTCCCCAGCACCACAAGGCCAGTCCACCAGCCCACCAGCCCAGCCACCCCACCACAGCCCCTGGAACAGCCCAAGCCGGTGACGCCCCCACCAGCCAGCAGAGCAGCCCAGGACTTCCCGTGCTCCAGGAGGGAGGAGGAAGAAGGGCTGCCTGGTCGTCCGAAGGAGGGTCACCGCATGTACTGGACTGTTCCGGGGCCACCCACCCTGACTTTTTTTTTTTAGCGTGTTTGGAGTGTTTTGTTTTTGTTTGTTGTCTTTTGGCTTTGTTGGGAGTGTGGGGGTGGGGGGAGTAGGCTTCGGCCAGGGATTCTCCCTGGCCTCAGTTTGGCGTTGGGGGTATGTGGTGTGGGGATGGCTGGTTTAAGCAGCCACACCTGCCCTGGGTCAAGCTAATTAGACCTGGCCAGTTGGATAATTGGTTAATAATTAGATAATTGGCCAGGCTAATTGGACCCAGGAACAGGAGTGGCTGCACCTGTGCGTAGTGAGGTAATCACTGCGCACAGGTTAAATCTGCCATCCCCACCCACATCAGGAGCTTCTCTGTCATGACAGTGTTTGAGATCTGCTCACTTGGCTGTAACATCTTGCCAAACCCTCATGGAATAAATGTGGACTGTTTTAACATCATCTCCCTGTGTCTCTGTGCTGGAGGGCCCCAAAGAAAAGCCACTTCGGTGGCCTGTGGCAGGCGTGTTTGCCACAAAATGATTTTAACTTAACCTGTTTGGATATAGCTGAATATATGATCTAATCAATTGAATATGTTTGTATGGTTTTGATGCTCATACTTGATCCCGAAGTGGAATTGGGGTGTTTTGCAAAGTGAAAGTCTATTTACACGGCTGTGTTAAATGGTTGAGAGAATGTGCCTTAGTTTGCAGAAATGTGGCTAATCGACAGTAAAACTGTAAGATTGCCGGCTGCTGGGCCCTTTTAAGAGGTTTGATTTGTCTGAGAATATATCTGAAAACAAGAGGATCCAATTCTCATTGTGAGACCAAAAATTCCCATCACAGTACTTGGTGCAGCATTCTCAGCAGATTGTGCTGTGGAATTAGTCCCCCACTTGCCAAGGGTTTCCAGCTGGAGGAAGAGGAAGAGGAGGATGAGGAAGATAAAGGAAGCTCACCCCTTCAGGATAGAAGAGGTTCAACACATCCATCACTGTCTGTTTGTTCATACCCTTCTCCCAGCCAGCAGGAACAAATTCCTGAGGAGTACAGAAAGACAATGTAGTCACATCCATCCATCTATCCATTATCTATACCCACTTATCCTGGGCAGGGTCGCAGGGGGTGCTGGAGCCTATCCCAGCGTGCATTGGGCCAGAGGCTGGAATACACCCTGGACAGGCCGCCAATAATAATAATAATCACTTTATTTATATAGCACTTTTCATACAATGGTTTGCAGCCCAAAATGTTTCACAGAAGAGCATTTGCAATTAAAAATATATAACATAATTATACAAGGCATTGTACATAAAATAGGAGAATAATAAGATACATATAAAGACAATAATAAAAATCCAACATAAAACCGATAATAAAACAAATGTACTAACTAAAAGCCATCCTAAATAGGTGCGTTTTCAGCTATGTTTTAAAACTGTCAACTGACAGTGCAAATCTGATATGTTCTGGAAGAGTATTCCACATCTTTGGGGCATAAAAACAAAAGGTTAACTCTCCACTTTATTTATGTTTTGCCTTTGAAACCTTGAGCAGACCAGAAATTTCTGATATATTTAGGTGCAAAGCCATTTAGTGCTTTAAAAACAAGTAAAAGAACTTTAAAATCAACTCTAAAAGCCACAGGTAGCCAATGCAAGGCAGCCAAGGACAGGGGGAATGTGAGCTCTCATTTCTTGTTCTGGTCAGTATTCTTGCAGCTGCGTTTTGAACAAGCTGTAGTGTATTAATTGCCTTTTTTTGGAAGTCCAGCAAAAAGGGCATGGCAATATAAAGTGTACATGCCCCGATGTAATGCTCAAAAGGTCTGAAAACCCGGCTGCAGAAGAGGAGTCAAAGAAGCGCTTTTTAATTTTGCACTCAGTAACACAGCTTTTTGTACACAACACTGCATAAAAAAACACTCAGTAGTGATATGATATAATGACATTAGTAATTAAGGGTACAGTAATATTTAATCCCTATAGAAATGACCAAGTCCAGAGTGTGACCATAGTTATGAGTTGGTTCTGTAACATGTTGATTAAAATCAAAGAAATGTAAAAGATTCATGAACTCCACAGTCTTGGAATCTGTCCCATTTTCCACATGCAGATTAAAATCACCAAATAAAAAAATCTTATCAAAGTCGGTAAGAACAATTGATAGCAATTCTGCAAATTCAGGCAGAAATGCAGTGTTTTGCTTTGGTGGACGATAGACGGTTACAATGAGCACAGGAGGGTAACACATAACTGTTAGTGCAAGATACTCAAACGAGGAAAAATCTCCAAGGGCAATTTGTTTGCAGTTTAGAGTATCTGCAAAGATTTTGGCTAATCCACTCTTTTTGCCTTGCCTTATTGTCTGAAAGAAATTGTAGTTCGGAGGACTCTATTAGAGAGATTTCTCCATCCGTGCTCAACCAGGTTTCAGTTAAGAAGATAAAATCTAATGTATTATCCACAATAAGTTCATTAATTATAAATGTTTTAGTTTTGAGTGACCTGACATTCAATAGTGCAAATCTGAGCTGTTTAGAGCAGTGTTTCTCAACCCTGGTCCTGGGGACCCACTGCCCTGCATGTTTTAGACATCTCTCTGCTCTGATTCAAATGAATGGGTTGTTATCAGGCTTCTGCAGAGTTTGATGACGACCCATTCATTTGAATCTGGTGTGTTGAAGCAGGGAAACATCTAAAACATGCAGGGCAGTGGGTCCCCAGGACCAGGGTTGAGAAACACTGGTTTAGAGGTTAGCGGTGGTTTTAAGCGGGGTGCTTCCTGGAGTGGGATCTTTATCAAATTGTCCATGTTTACACCAATGGGGTATTTACTCTGGTGGGGCAACCTAATGCTAGAACTAACAGACTGAATGTAGAAAACCTCTTCAGATTTTTTTATATAATCAGAATGTACTGATAAGTTCATGCACCTAGCGTTTTCCTGGCAGAGCAGAGCATAGTCAGGCTTGTCTAAGTAAAATTACAGCACCTAATCTATTAGGGTGCAGACCATCCCTGCGGAAGAATCTTGGTCTCTCCCAGAAAAGGTCCCAGTTGTCAGTAAATTAAATCAGCACACCAAGGACTAAAGGCTGCAATCGGACCAGATCAGGCAATGCGGCTTCCCGCAGGGTTGTGCGGAGGTGTGGGCGTGTCACTGCATGGCCCATTTGTGTGACATCATGTTGTGAACTTTAACCCCCCCCCCCCCTCCATTTCCTGTCCGCTAACTTAAACAAATCGACACAAACCGAAGGAAGCTTCTGGCTATCGTTATTTTGCAGCGTAGACTGCAAGCCAGACACAGACGTCGAAGCTGGGTACACAAAATAAATCAAGCTATATTTCAGTCTCTCTTCCATATCTTCACAGTTGCTTGGTAAACCGTGGAATGCTACATGGTAATTTAAACAAGGCTCTTCTTCCCGTGGGCGTCTTCCGCTCTGATCGCCGGCTTATGTGATTGGCCACCACAGCGTGACGTCGGATTGCGTTATGGCAAAAGTTGATTCTGGTTCTATTTCTTCCCAAATGGCCGCTGCGGTTTTTTTCTGCACCCCCTGCAGTCCCCACTCCCGCAGCCTAAACGCACTACCCCCATTCAAATGAATGGGAGGACTGCTGTTTTTCCCGCATTGCCTGATCTGGTCTGAATGCAGCCTAAGCCAAGTGTTTAGCGAGAAGAGTCTACTAAATACTTCAGCGCCTCACTTGAGTACAGGAAGTGGACCAGACACAATCACTTTTTTGTTCAGGGTTTCCAGTGTGTCAGCCAAAGTACAGAAGTGCTTTTTCAAGGTTTCATTTTCCCTTTGCTTTATCTCATTTGTTCCTACATAAACAATTACCGTTTCTACGTTCTTATACTGGTTTGTTAACATGTTCTCAGTGACACTAGCTAAATCGAGGACGCTAGCACCAGGGAGACATTCTGTATGAACCCTGGTTTTGTCATCAGCAGGTGAAACATTGACATTTCGGATAATAGAGTCACCGATTAAAAGGATCTCGTCTGAATCAGAGCAAGGGCAATCAGAGTTTATCGGATTCTCATGTTCTTCGTAGGCGCTAAGCACAGAGTACCTGATTCTGGTAATGATCTCCGGCGGTAAAAGAAGCGGCTGTCTCCCAGTCTTTCAACGCTGTGTAGTCCAGCTCCCACTGGCGTTGAGAAGCGAAGAACACCTGGCAGGATTGCTTCAGAAAGCCCACTCTTGATATCTTTTATATTTAGTGGGCTTGCTTCAGAAAGCTTGCTCTTGATATCTTTCATATTTTTTTTATTATCTGCACTTTCCGCCCAGTTTTTCTAGCTCTAACTAGTCCTACAGTTTTTGCACTACATTCAAACGTTTTACACCAAAATGACCGGCTAGTTCCAGACATTGTTGCTTGTATTCAGATTTTTGAAATATTCAAAGCGTTGTGAAATATTCAACATTTTGTGAGCAATTTTTGTGGTCACTCCACAGAGGGTCACTCACGAGCCTCTGTTCCACTGTAGGGCCGAACGGTTCTGAGCACGGAGAGGAACGGTGTTTCCACCTGGAACCGATTTGGCGTGGAACGCTTACAAACCGTGCCCAGCACGATTTTCTCGGCATGGTTAAGCCTATTTTCCACTGTAGGGCCGAATGGTTACCAGGGCCGCTCTGTGCCGTTCTGCGCCGCTCAGGACTCGTGGGAATGGTTACCGTTTCTGTTTCCATCCGTGGGGCTGCTTAAACCAGGACCAGGAGGCGTTTAGAAAAACTAGTGACGACAGCAAGTGACGCAGTGGATCAGTGACAGTGTCCCGTTGTGTATGTAATAAATATGCACCAGTTGTTGTCGTCGTCGCTCCCCATTCTGTTTTGTTTTTGTTATGTTCTGTTTCGTTGGCTGATGATATGGACGAGGATTCGGTGTATTCTGGTCTGTTTTTGGTTTTCCTTTTTAGCGTATCCTCCACTGACCATGACACAGTTTCGGGCATTTCTATTTATATTAGCTTCTCTACCGACCTAGTTTACAGACAAGGATGTGAAGAGACCGGATGCGGAGTCACAAAACTGATGTAATGTGAAACCAATCACGGAATTCCTACGTCATTAAGCCCGAACGGTTCTGCTGCACTGAGCACAGTTGTGTAACCGTGCCAAGAATATAGTGCCGGGCACTATAAGCATGGTTTGTAAGCATTTCGCGCCAAACCGTTTCCAGGTGGAAACACCATTGGAACCATTCCTCTCCATGCTCAGGCCCTACAGTGGAAAAGGGGCTTTAGACAACCGTGCTCAGTGCAGCAGAACCGTTTGGGTGGGCGGGCTTAATGACGTAGGAATTCAGTGATTGGTTTTGCCCAAAACTGTGTCATGGTCAGTGGACCATACGCTTTTTTTTTCTTGGATACTTCCTAGTCCTGGTTTTAGCAGCCCAACTGGAAACAGAAACGGTAACCGTTCCCACGAGTCCTGAGCAGTGCGAACAGTACGGAGCGCCCCTGGTAACCGTTCGGCCCTACAGTGGAAAAGAGGCTAAGGACGTTCAGTGGAACGCTTTAGTAGGACGCATACGCAGGTGGTCACTCACTCACTCATGGACATTTAGTAGGATGCACTTCCAACGGCACAAAATTTTTAAGCACAGCTTTATTGCCTAATGTTACATTAGCTAACCCTAAGATATTAGCATTTAGCCTACTTTAGTTAACTTAGTTAGTACATACGGATGCTATCCTGCATGCATGAGTAGGAGATAATGACACTTAGAACCACCGATACAGATGGACACACGGACGCTACAACCACCGATACAGATGTATGGACACACGGACGCTACAACCATCGATACAGATGTATGGACACACGGAGGACAACATTATAGAGGTGAGGACATGCCAAAGCTAGCTGGCTATATAGTTAGCCAAGTTTTACTCATGACACTTTTAGGATATTACTAATTCCTGGAACATAATCGCTACTTGCTGATCCCCGGCTGCATAAGTAACACTACGGTGCGCCGTGGGTCTGGACGGTTGCGTGCTTCTTCTGAGCTATGCGCCCTCATTGAAATGCATTGAGGCTTGAGGACAGTGCCAGTTGGAGTTTGAAGCAAGCCCACACAATTCCTTCAGGAATTGTAACCTTTCTAGTTAAAACTGCAGTCCACCGCTTGTTCGCCTTTTGCGATATCCTTTAAAGTTAAAATGCGTTCCTCAAGTAGGATGATTTTTTAGCTGCGACCGCAGCTCTATAGCTCTGTCTATCGGTCGGTTGGTCAGCCAGTTCGTTCACAAAAAGTGTCCCACCCCGTAGCGGCCACAGTTTTTGCCCCAGGAGGCTGAAATTTGGCATGGACGTTGGTCATGACCGAAGGTAGAGCTGAGTAACTTTCAAGGCCGATTGACCAAGAGGGGGTGTGGCAATGGGCGTGGCCTGTCACAAAAAGGCGCATAATGTATTCATAGATTTGCACATGATTTTGTGGAAAGGTTGGTCATGAGCCAAAGAAGAGGTCACGTGTTTGTGTGAGGGTGTGTACGTGGATGCACGCACACATGGATGCATGCGCATGTGTGGTCGCAGCTATTACAGATTCACACTTGTTCGATCAAGTTCCTGAATGTGCTTGCATTTGGTACATTTGAAATCATCCATAAAATCGTCAGCAGACATTACTATGAACATCTCACATATGCCACAGGGCATTGCCTTCTTATCGCCCATAGCAGTCATGGTGAACATTACTATTTTGTCTCAACTAGCTTCTGCATCGAACTTAACAAGGATATGACTGCAATAAAATAACTTCACTCAAGCTCTGTAACCTTCCAGCGAAGAAAATGTAGAAAAAAATGAGACGCATGAGCTTAGTTTGCTGTTAAACCCCAATCTATCAAAAAAAAACAATGTTTGTGTGCGTGCGTGTGGATGCGCGTGTATGTTCATGTGCATTTCGAATGTGTATACATGTGTGATCTCATACGTCATACGCAATGCGTAGTGATGTTGGTGAATGCGCATGCGCTAATAAAGACGCTCTCTTTCTGGTTTACCAGCAACCGACGTGAGCTGTGTGTTTCATTGCCTCCATTAAAATGAGAACATAAATGGTTTATTCCACATGAAAATGGCTGCACCAACAGAATGTGTTTGCGTATATGCATGTGAGTGTTTTGTGTGTGTGTGTGTGTGTGAGAGAGAGAGAGGGAGATTGCATGTATATGCACGTGTGTGGGCAGAACAGTACATGTATGGGTGGATGAGTGTCATTCGAGTGTATTTACATGAATGCATTTGTATATCTGTGTGTATACTTGTGTGTGCTAGCACGTGTATGGTCACGCATGTGCATGCACATGTCAGCATGAGTGTGTGTGTTTCTGAGTGTGTGTGTGTATGTGTGTGTGCTTACAGCAGTCAGTTATTTTTAGTTTACTTACCCGTGGGAGGATCCAGCCAAACTCATCGTTAGTCGCTCCTAAAAGCACCGGGACCCGGAGGAATTCCTTGTTTTTTAAAAGCTCTTCACCTGTTTTTTTCAGAAACACTCCATCCACACTGGCCCCGAGGAAGATCCTCAGCTGAAATGCAGTTACTGAGTTGACACATTTCCATGGAGTCATACACTCATGTGCCCTCTAGGTCTGAATTCTCATTTAATGGCCATGTATGTTCTCTACTTAAACCCACTGATCTCCTAGCCCAGAGAGACTTGACTTTGAGTGATTTGGCTTCTGTCTGTGCAATACAAGGTTTTCCACACACAAGAGCCAAACAACAGAAATTCTACCACATACAGACAACAGCCAAGCAACAATCATTCTACACTAAATTGTATTTTGCCGCAAAGTATCTCCCAACATATGTACCTGTAGACCATATTCCAAATAGGTGAGTAGTAGCCCATAGATAATATTTATTTATTTATTTGAAATACCGTCCCTCCCTGACAGCTGCAGAACAGTGCGGCGATGCAGAATGTCAACCCAAAAGTCCTCACATTTTTGGTCGTTTTGATGAAGTCTTCCTCAGTCTTCAGCTTTAGGCACTGTACCAGCTGCTCTGAGACATCATGGCTGCACCCGGTCAGGTTTGCCAGCATCTGTGAACGTAAAGCAGTCAAACATTGCACAGTGTACATTAGATCTACTGTTGGTCTACGGTTTGGAACCACAGCCCTCATTAGCCACTCTGCACAACAAATCACACTCTTATTTCTTAAAGGATGAGGGAACTTTCTATAACAAATTTTTGCATGCTATTGCATGTCTCCGATCTCTGCCAGAATCGCGTGTATGTTTTTCACAGCTTTCTGTAAAAAATGCTTTACAGTTGAGGATCTGCCCCTCACTGTCCTTCCCAAGCTGAATTTCTACAGCTGGGCTAATTCCTGGCCAGTTAGCATGTACCATCGCTTGTCAGTTTCCATAGACACTTTCAGACTTTGACAATGCTTTGGTCAAATCTTCCCAGTCCTCATTGGGCCAGTTAGGATAAGTAGGCATGCTCATGATCAAGGGGGCTGGGTTATCACGGGTAGCTTCTTAATACAAGGATATATATACAATGGGATTATTTTGTTAACACACCAAGGAGGTGTAGTATGAACAGGATCTAGAGTGATGTTGGCAACTCGGAGATCCAGCAGTGGAAAAACAAACAGCTCAGTCAGTATTCAGTCTTTCGGATAAGGCCTTTGGTACAAGCACGCTGTGTCATGGAAATGTGAATGAAGTGTTTCACTGTCCCTCACTATATCTCTTGATCTCTGTCTCTTACCCTGAGCACTGTATTAACCCTGGTGTTCAGTTTGGGTCAAATTGACATGTTTAAACTTTTAGCAAAAGATGAATGTCACCTTTGAAAGATGTATTTCATAACCAATAACTAAACCAGTGTAAATTTGGTTCTTGTTTTGTGTTTCTATGTGTTGCTCATCATTTTTGTTTTAGGTCTTTCTACCTATAATGGTTTCTTTGAATCTAATAGGATAAAAATGAAAGTAATTGAGAATGTCAGTTAAAAACAATAAACATATGATCTACAGTATAAGAACCGTTTCAGTGAAATTTTTCATATACAAACATGATTTATGCCTCCTATGCCTTCATGATCATGTATTTATAAAAATATAAATCAACTTCAACAAAAAAAATAGATACTACTTTCATTCTTAAATGTGAACTAACAGAGGTAAATAGCAACCATTAGCCATATATATTGTTTATATTTTTTGGAATTAAGATAAAGATTATATTTAGAGTATGCTCACAGAGATTTTATTTCTGTATTGCTTTAAAATCCCAATAACCCAATCCCAATATTTAAGAGTTTCACAGGAACAGATAAGCAAACTGAGCATAAGGAATTAATAATTTTCTGGGGTAACGTGAGGCAGCACAACTTTACTAGTTTTAGGAGAATTTAATACACTGCAAGGTACAGGAAACCTTTTGATATGGACAGGCGTTCCACCATGCAAATTAGTTGAGAGGAATCGTGTACCTTTGCTTGGGACATAGAGTCACCGCTGGAGAATGTGCCCACGGTGGCCACCCCACTCTGGGGGATTGCCTTGTGAAACAGACCAGCTGACAATGGAGAGAGCATCTACTGAGACAGAGAGGGAGTGGGACGGGCACAGACGGAATGAGAAAGGGAGAAGGAGAGAACGATCGATGAATCATTAAGCCAGCACTATTATTTTCCATTGTATCATGAGGTAATTGCTGTTATTTTATTGATTTGCTAGGTCGGTGCTGTTATTCTAGTTTTTAAATGGTCTGTTAATGCATCTGTGCTTCAGCGATAGAAGATATAATTTTTTCAGCGGTTTGAATTGAGAGATGAGGACTCACAAGAATGGAGACGCTGATCCCGCCTGCCGACTCGCCAAAGACGGTGACCGACTTTGGGTCCCCTCCAAAGCTCTCAATGTTGTCCTGAACCCACTGAAGGGCATCAAGTTGGTCCCAGAACCCCCAATTTCCAGGTGCATGTGCATCTCCCGTGCTTACAACAGGAAGGGGGGGGGGTGTATGAGCAATGGGCGAGGGTGGCAGGTCATTCACTAAAGTCTGTTGTACTGTAATTACAGGATATACTCACTACAGGAAGATTTGTCATTGGTTTTGACTTACGCAAGCAAAAGGCTGTTTATGTTTGAACAAATCAAATCATTGGTGCAACCATTTAGTGAGCTACCAGTCAGAAGTGAACTTGAGGTGAATATTCATCACAGAATGAGCACACCCTGATGTCTAGAATTAGCATACTTTACATTCAAAACCAATTAAAATTGCATTAATAACCTTAATGAAAACTTTCAATGTAGAAGTAAAGGGATTGCACAGGGGTTTTATAGCACATATGCTCACAAAGAAAAGCCAAAAAGAAATTGGCTTTCAACAAGCATTGATCAAACCTGGAGGAAATTGTATTGTTGCTCACATAAATAAATGTGTACCTACCCAAATCTCCATACAAAATGAATGCAGTAATCAACAGTTTAGCTAAACGATACCATATGCATGGGGTGCACTGCTCCATTCACTGAGTGCTTTCATGCTGTTCAGGCTTATTTTTCTCAATACATCATTTTTCTCACTCTTGTACTGGACCACAGTAAAACATGTTCTCCGATTACCTTTTCGACTATCGAAAAGGTCAGATCAAGTAAATAATTTGACACATGAGATAGTTCAGAGCAGAAGTTGGCATGAAATCCTGAAACAGACAGAACCTCACTGTGCCCCCCTGCCAGTGACGAAGGAGCATTTTCAGAGAACAGTCTGAGCCACCCATCTGATTGACCTTGCTGTGCTAAAATGACCTGTGGGGCCATGTAGAGGAAGTGGCCTGTCATCGCCAGACTCAGGTGGCATTTCAAAGAGAGCCGCATTGTCTGGAGCGGAGCGCCATTCCAGCCGTAGATACAGAATCCTAGATCGGCGAATGACTGAATGCCAGAGAGAGTCAACTGAACCTGATATGCAGGACCCACTGAAGCCAGTGGAATGCAGTTCTATATCAGTGATAATGAAAATTTGTAAGAGTGATGGAGACTGCTGGGAATTTTGGGAATCCACTTCCTGAGAGTGTCTCAGTTTGGAATGCTATGGTCAACAGAGCAGAGAATGGCATGTTAAGTATACCTGAAATAGCTGGAACCAGAATTACTGTGCCAGCAGCATAACATTGCAAGCAAAAAATAAAATAAAATAAAATGCAAGGACATTAGAAAATAAAATACAGTCACTGAATAAGAAAAACTGGCCATTTCTGGCCAAATTCAGCCCATCTTGGCTTGTCACATACCAGTTTGGAGAATACATTACATTACATTACAGGCATTTGGCAGACGCTCTTATCCAGAGCGACGTACAACAAAGTGTATAACCATAACCAGGAACAAGTATGACGAAACCCCTAGAGAGAAGTACCGGTCCAAGTGCAGGGAACAACCGCATAGTTCAACTTGGACCCTGAAGGTTATACTGATTAACACTAACACAACGAGAACAGCAACAACGCAATCTATGGAAAAAATACAAGCAGTAGTTAAGACAGTTAATGCACCTAAGTCACCTTAGGACTGCATCAAGTGCACCAAGCATACAATTGAGAAGAAATTAAATGTAACAATTAAGAGAACAGGCCCTTCTGCCCCTCTGTGCCTACTATTTACTTATATACTAGAATGTGCAGCCTTGTGTCAGGTCTGGGATTGAACACCACAAGGACCTTGTCTCACCCACATGACCTGGCAATCTATTCCATTGTAATTGGTTGAATATTTCCAACTATGACCCTGAATCAATGATGGACTAGGTACAGGGGAAAAACAAACAAACCAGCAAACAAACGGAGAAAAAATGAACTGTACCCTTGGCATACCTTAAGAACCCCAGAATCCCTAGGCGATACTGTATAATGACCACGACCACGTCCTGGTAGGCAGCCAGAGATGTGCCATCATACTGGGCTGCGCACCCCATCAACAAACCGCCTCCATGAATCCACACCATTACCTAGGCAACCAAAACAAAAAAATCACTTTAATTAAATGAACAGCACTGGCACCACTCAGCTACACTTGGAACTGAATGGAAAAAAATAATGTTCATAAATATGTATTTCAACATATATCCTTTGTCATAATGAGTGTCAATGACTAACTCATTCAAGAATGAAAACAATCCAGTACAAATGGCACTCACACACATACACACACACACACACATAAACACACAACTCAAGCATCAGAGTCCACTGCCCTACACCTCCCACACTAAATAAGTGAGCAAAAGCAGCAGTGTCCTGTTTGGTGTACATGTGCTGAACTGGTCAGTTAAACATGGCCAGTGCACTGAACTTTGAACAACAAACTGACCAGGACCTTGACCCAGGTTGTTACTGTAATATTTGTCTTAGGTACAGTTTTTGAAACCTGGCAGGGGTTGTTTTAAATCCAGCTTCATAAATATTAACATTTGATTAAAAATGTAAGATGCTTATTAAATATTGCACTAACTGTCTCTCTCTCTCTCTCTCTCTCTCTCCTCTCCTCTCATCTCCTCTCTCTCTCTCCTTTTCTGTGTGTGTGTGTGTGTGTGTGAGTAGGTGCTTTTGTGTGTGTGTGTGTGTGTGTGTGTGTTTGTACATGTGTGTGAGAGAGTAGCTACTCGAGCATTTCTCAGTACTCACCGGTGCTTTCTCTCCTGACTTGTTATTTGAGGGGGCATACACATCGAGGTATAAGCAGTCCTCAGACATAGGTGGCATTGTGTGATTAATGAACAAAGTCTTTGATGTAGTCACAAGACCATCAAGGTCCTGAATGCACCTGCAATGGAAGCCCAGAAAAATCCCCCCACCCACCCCAGCTCCTTACTGTTAACACATAACGTTCTCAGAACACTGCAGAAATGCTATATGAATCCCATACTACAACTAGGCCACAGCCCAGCCAGCTGAATTTCTCTTCGCTGACAAATCTGGGACTGTGTGTAATGTGAAAGAAGAAAAAGTCTGTTAAAAACAGTTTTTTTCTTAATGTTAGTGGAAATACTTTCTATTTATTCTTCTTTATTTGTGGTTTTCTGTAGGAAATGTCACTGGTGTCTAAAAAAGTTTAAAGCATTTCAAATAATTACTTAACCCAGGTTTAGTGTGGTTTGGTATGTGTTTGTGTGTGTGTGTGTGTGTGTGTGTGTGTGTGTGTGTGCGTATGTGGCTGTGTATGTGTGTGTTTGTGTATGTGGCTGTGTATGTGTGTGTGTATGTGGCTGTGTATGTGTGTGTTTGTGTATGTGTGGGTGGCTGTGTATGTGTGTGTTTGTGTATGTGTGGGTGGGTGTGTGCGTATGTGGCTGTGTATGTGTGGGTGGGTGTGTGTGCGTATGTGGCTGTGTATGTGTGTGTTTGTGTATGTGTGGGTGGGTGGTTGACTCACATGTTGGGCTCATGTGTGGCATCTCTCACCCCCTCCCAGGGCAGGGGGGGCTGGGGTTTGGCAAATCGCAGGGGGCCCACGGGTGGGCGGGCAAATGGGACACCCAGGAACCTCTCCACCACCTTTTCTGAGCCTTTGGCCCGAACGTAGTCCCCCCTCAAAGACCCGCTCTTCACTGTCACCACCGGAGCATCATCTACAGAATACACAGAATGGCACACAAGAGAATTCTTTATGGCCGCCAACATTCCTTTGCACCATGCATTTACTTGAGAGGGGATGGGTAGGTGCGCACACGCTTAAAATTGGTAGGTATTAAATTTATCAAACAAATTAATTATATTTGCAGCTTGTGGTAGCCTTACACCAACCAAAATTGTATTTCCCATATAGGGGGTTGGTTTTATAATCACCTGCTTTCTGCTTCAGTATGTATCATAGATATTTATGTTTGCAGAGAAAATATACACAAGAAAAGGCCATCCCATCCGAAATTATATTTAACTGAACCCCCCCCCCCCCCCCAAAAAAAAACAAAAAAACAAAAAAAACATTAGTGTTCTTATTCAGCGTGCCTAATAGTCAGTAAAGATTGATAGTAATTTGTAAGTTTTGAAGCGTGATTTAAGCCAACACGGAAAACTCCCTGGGGATGTTATTCTAAGTTGATCAAGTTGACCAGATTGCGCGGTCTTCTCTGGGATCTCATTCGACACTGATAAATATAGATTTTATTAGCAAATTGTACGAAGACGAATTGCCAGGTGCACAAAATATTAATGAACAATAACGGTTTTTCATGTTAGCACGTTTCTGAGTGTAAGCCATTTTTTAATGATCGTATATAATGCCATATACTGCATGACATTTCACGACAGAATATCCATATCAAATTAACGTTTTCAAAAACAGAAGAGAAGATTAAGACTTTTTTAATCGTCTTTTTTTTCATATTGAAATGGCCTATGTCTTCTTTTGGGGTGGGTAGGGTTAGATAATGACACAAGGAATATTTTTGCCTGTTCTATGGTTTTTGGTGGGTTTTTAGCAAATTGCGTAACTACACAGAAAACCGCTACTGTTCTTTTAATGAAGCAACATCCCGAAAACTCTTTTGCAACATCCAGGTGAACTGCGCTTTCCCTGACCAGAGAAACAGAATGCCGGTAGTAATTTGCGTAAAATTTAACTTTAACTTTAAGCTGTAGCCTACTGAAAGGCAGGTATGTACTATGGCCCTGAGCCAGATCGACTTGGAATGCGCAATGAAATGAACGATACTCACCTGATACCGCGGTTCTGAAGAAGGCTGTCAGGCAAGCACCGATCAAAATCCTCCTCACCAAAGCCATCTCTACACTGTACAGAAGAACAGACGCGCTACACGTTAGATACTGACACGCACACACACAGCCTCTCGCTTACACACTGCAACTCCACCAGACAAACGGAACTGCCTCCACAAAAGGTATTGAACTTTAACATAAAGATACAGAACCTGCACACTGCCCACTGACCCTCAACTTAAGCCTATTGGCCAAAACCCAACCCCATGCACACAAACGGTGTCCTTTTACCACCTCTGACACCGACTGCATAGTCTGCAGTTTAACCCTCTGCTCTGCTCAGTGTCCTTGCCTGGTATGGTGCAAGCTTGAACAGTTTTTTTTTCAGTCACTTGCTCATATCCACAGCTATTCCACCTCCTCCAGCTACATATCCACAGCCCTGCCAATCAAAACTTCTGCATCACACACAGCAAGAGGTCCAGGGTTAATTCAGCTCTGTTTAAATGAGTCCATTGTGTTTGGGCATCTTTTATATAAGCTATATGGGCTGCTTGTGTCTCTTTTGTATGTTTTATCTCTCTGCCACCTGCAAAGCAACCTACACCTCCAGCATTTCATTGCAGTTGATTGATGCATTTATTTTGCAATATGTTGCACTTTAATATATTTGGCCCATCCCTGAAGGCAAGCAAACCAAGTTTAATTTGAAAGCAATAGAATTTGGGTCAACAATGAAATTATTACATTACATTACAGGCATTTAGCAGACACTCTTATCCAGAGCAACTTACACAACTTTTATACTGAAGCAATTTCGGTTAAGTACCTTACTCAAGGGTACAACGGCAGTGTCCTACCCGGGAATCGAACCTACAACCTTTCGGTTACAAGCCCAGTTCCTTACCCACTGTGCTACACTCCGTCCTGTAAAATTAAAATATATTTTGCGAAATAATTACATTTTGATTAGAATAATCTGCCTGGAACAACACAAAGCTTTAAACGAATATGATAGTCCAATAACCCAATACATTGTACATAAACAGTGTGCAAAATAATTACAGTATATGTCTGGGCTGCCCGTAATGACACAAGCAGTGAAAGGTCACTGCTGGGATTGCTGGAGTGTCATTCACAAAGTGGCCATAAGAGGGCGCCATAAGGTAGAACAACCAAGTGCAAGTGATCAGAATGTTAAGAATGTCACTTTTTTTGTAAATATTTATAATTTGTTTGGTTACCATATGCCCTAGTCCAGGCTGACTCACATATCCAGGGGTGCAGCTATGAATTCTTAGGCCCGGGACAAAATATTTTATATTAATATATAAAAGATTCATTACTAAGCAACTATTCCATTCTAATATCCATATAATCAACCGCTTATATGGTAGGCAACTGGACAAGAAGGCCAATTGTCAGTGAAGTGACCAAAAGCCCAGCCACAACACTAACATAACTGCAGAACACATTGACTGACACTGAAAAAAAACTGTCTAGAGATCAAAGATTTATTTGGCACTTCACAGATTTGGCCTCTTTAGGAGAATGGCTAGGTGGAGGCGACTTCTGAGGTTAATGTTAATTTATGTCTGGAATTTTCCAGAAGTCACGTGACAGACCCAGCCTGAGGCCTTCTGAAGTATGATTTTGTAGTTGAGATATTCGGTCTGCAAACAAATTAGCTTGCTTGAAAAAACGACATAACCCATCACCCAAGTAACACTGTCCCCACTGTCAAGCATGGTGTTGACAGCATCATGGTATGGAATTGGTTTCTAACAGGATGGAGTGGGAAGATTATTGCCACCATGGCGAGACGGATGGAGCCAAATGCAGGCAAATCCTTGAGGAGAGTTTTCAGTCGGCAAGAGATATGCATTTAGGGGGAACATTTGTATTCCTTCAGGACAATGCCTTAAAGCTCCTAGGACAATCTACAAAGGAAAAGCTTCAGGACATGAAGGTCAGTATTCTCCAATGGCCCAGCCAAAACCCAGACTTCCCGTAGAAAGACCATGGTATGTCCTGAAAACTGCTGACTGCTGACACTCACCTAGTTGGAGCAATGTTGCATGAAGGAATGGGCAAAAATTCCAAAATGTAAATGTGAACTGTCTAATGTGGAAGTTCATACAGACATACTGATGAAGATTCAAGCTGCATTTTCTGCTGAAGGTGTAATTTAAAAAGTATTGTATAAAGTATAATTTAAAAAAAAGTAATCATAAATATGTTGAATGTATTGTCTTGATGAGGGGAGAAAATATTTCAATGTATTAAACTCTGAAGGTGTAACAGGACTCGGGGGGGGGGGGGCGTGTTCTTTCAGAGCAAGAAGATTAATTCTAATACAATATTTGGAATGTGAATATGACAACCTTTGTGTTGAAATCAAAGTTTCCATAATCAATAATAATATATTCTTAAAATAAAGTTTTATTAAACAAACACCTTTTAAAAACTCTACAAATTAACGCATGAATAATGTATTATAAAAGGCACTTTTTATATTTTTTTTTAACATTTTTTCTCTACTGATAATGTGACTTTTTCCTCGCGAATTCCATAAGGTGGCGCAGTGCACACTGCAGATTTCGCACAGTCCACCGTACTGAAGTGATCCTCGGCATCCGAACTTACGCTTGCGGTAGAAAAGCAGAGGAAGTTCTCCACTGCAACACAGACATTCGCCAGACATTCGTTTACAGAGCTTCGTGATTAAGATGACTTTTTAAAAAATAATTATGTTTATTATGGCCATAAGCGCAAATTTCCCCATAAAAGTTACAATGTGAGACAGAACTTATAATAAATTAATCACTTGCAGAATTATTATTATTATTATTATTATTGTTGTTGTTGTTGTTGTGATTGATAATAATATTTATCATACATCGTAGCGATTACTATTACAAGTATTATTAGTAGTAGTAGGATTATTGTTGCACTATAGTAGGATTTATACCATTCTTAGCTGCAGAAGTATTACTATTACTGCAGCTAATTGTGTGGTTCGGAAAATAAACTGGAAGAATTTATGTCTCTGGAGGGACATTGGACATTATTTCAAATTAATACTATTCTTCATTAGCTGTGTTACAAGCGCGTAAACGCCGCACTTCTGAACAGCGTGCGGCGTCACATCACACGCACGGGGCGTTAAGAGGGCGTGGCCGTATCGCACATCAGCTCCACTGTTTGATGTGTTTGGTGTCCATTCACAACCACAAGCTTGTTGTACAGTGAAGGTATGGAAGCCGGGCAAAGCGAAACAATAATAAGAGCGCAACGGCCGTAACAACTATAGTTAGTTCGTTAAGCTGTGGAACCTTTCCGATCTTAGCAAATAGCCTACAGGAAATAGTGAAAAAGGTGACAGGCGCACACACACACACCTCTGGGAGATCACCAAAAAAGTAGCTTGACCTCGCGCATCTGCAGGCTGTGGCACAGGTACCGAGCCTCTCGGACCAGTGCAGGACATGCGGATATCTCCGGCTTGGGACCGAGCCGGGGAGCACTGATAGTTAGTTCTCCGTGGACAGATCGTTTCGACGCCGCTGAAAAAGAAAAGACATGTCCCGAAGGAAGCAGAGCAAGCCCCGACAGATCAAACGTGAGTATCCAGAAAGTTGCCTTTCGTTTCATATTCCTCTCGATTGCATGTTGTCAGACGGTTGTTTTTTTTGTTTGTTATAATAATACATTACTGGCTAGCCAACAATAGTAGGCTACAGTAAGCTAGCTAGTTGTCAAGCAGAGTATGTTTTCAGTGATTATTCAGTGAAAACACACTGAGTATTCATGGGAACTCTACTCAATTGCATGTCATGTTATTTCCCCTTATATATGACACTACGCTAAGTAAATCGGTGAATCGCGAACAGGCTAGCCGTTTCAATAGCTAGTCTGGATTGTGTTAAAGTACATGGCGTCCGTTAAATAGAACACATGATGAGCCTGCTTTCTGCTTGTCGGACAGAAATGAATGCACAATATTGTACGTTACATATGTTAATGGAGGACTGTGGCTTAGAGGGGTCGTCTATAACTTTGATATCGAGCTGTGCGCGCACACACATGGCCCGAAGAGTTGAATAAAAGCGTCTGTTTAATAGAGGCGCAGTGGCGGAGTCACTGACAGAATGACTATTCGAAGCAAGTTTGGCAAGCGGGTTGGATTACCGTTATAAGTGAGAGAAGGTTGTGCACATAGTTTGCGCCCTGTTAGTTACACGTATCCCTAATGGGAAAAATTCAGTTCTGTGGGTTTTCCATTCTACTGTCACTTCGCGTTTGAAGTTTTTGTGCTGAGGATACGCTGTGCATAGGCTAAATATGTGTTTTTTGTTCTTCATTTTCTAATAAGTGGCCCGTCACATACGAACTGTGGCCATGGTTTCCTGTTTAATTCTAGTTTGAAAACGTCAGTGTTCTCTGAAAAAAGCGATGTGAGCTAAGATAAACAGTGATCTGATCTCATTCGTGATAAAGATTAAAATTGGATCTTTTTATTTGTTTTCTGTCGGTGGCTGCTCCGAGTCTGGCGTTGCATTTTCTCCGGCTTTTCAGTTCTGTTTGCAGCGATCTGGACTTCAGATAGCGCACAAGCTGATCTCACCCGCCGATAGGGATTACAATTGGATCTTCTCTTATCTATGCCTTCCTTTAACTCTCTAATGCACGACCGCCACTCTCTATGTGAAGCTTTTTTTTTTTTTTTTTTTTTTACAGTTGACTGCCTGGGTCGCCGTGTTTGACAAGTTCTTCCTGTTTATAAAATGTCAGAACCGTTATCTGAGATCTGCGATCTCATAGTTGATAAAATTAAAAAATAAAATTGGTCTGGGGTTTTCTCGCGCGCTCTCTCTGAGTTAAAAGGAGCAGCAGGGCTGAAAAGTCGTTTTGCTCTGGTGCCAGGCAGTGTTTCAGTTCTGCCTCCAGAAACGATGCCACGGAGCGATAAGGCCGGCAGCAATATCTTGGAGGTTGAATTTGAAAGGCCTGTTCAAAAATAAATATTAATGCGAGTCAAAGGGAGAAAGCGACTCTTAGAGAGGAAAGCGAAATCTCCTGATAAGGTAACATTAGCATACGCTGCTGTGTGTAAGGCGGTATCGAGGTTTGTTTAAGCGTCTCTGAGGGCTCCAAGAGACGCTCCTGTGGCACAGGCGCTTACCCGAAACGATACTTTAAAGTGGGCGACAGGAGAGATACTGTTTTCTGACGGATGTCATTCTTATGGAATTTAACCTATTATAAGCACCGCAGACACGTGAAGAAGTGTCCTACCCAAATTGAGCTGAATATAAATTCTTACCCGAGAGAATATCCGGTTATAAGTAAAACACAGAGCTACTACTACTATTATTATTATTATTATTATTAATAATATTAAGTAAGGGTATGTTTTTGCGTCTGGATGTGTTTACATAAATGTGTGAACTACTAGCCTAAATGTGTGAATTAAATATGTAGTCCAACTATGAGTTACCCTTTCCTAAATCCATTATGCTGCTCTGTTTGGACATCGCCCCTCTTTTTGGATATTTTGTGGCCCCAGTGCACTTGGGCAATGTTGGAATATGTTGACATATTTATTATGTGCCGAAAGCTGTGGTTACAAAGAATGGTTATGATTGGACAATAAGGACCAGTTTTAATCCATGTTATACTTGCATCCAGTCAGTCCTGGTTATGAGAACAAGGTCTGTGTCCAATATTTGTAAACTGGAGGTGTGAGGCAGGGTCGACAATGTAGGATTAAGACAGATTGTGAAATTTCCATTTATTGGTGACCTGGAGAAAGTTGCTCAATTTAAACAAAAAGAGCTGTTCACTTCCTGTGTGGAAATGGTTAGTTTGTATGTCAGTCTGCCCCTTTCCCTTTTTTCATAGCCCTTGTGTGGAGCAGGAAGTGATGTCAGGATAACCGGATATAGTGTCTCCCTCTGTTCCCTGCCTCAAAACTTCCCAGAAAAATGTTCCTTGTTCACCTTCCTCATCTGAACAAACTGTGAGCAGGGAACCCCCCTGCCCCCCCCCCAAGCAGGAAGCTGCATCTGTGTGGGATACCAGTCTACTTCCTGCTGCGAGCCAGTCCACTTCCTGCTGGCAGCTCCTCCTTACCTGGCCATGGCAGGCGGATTATGTTGATACTGATGAGTATCCCCTTTGTTAGGGAAAGACAGAGCCTGAGTGCTAGCCATAGCTAATAGAGTCAGAGATATGTTTGAAGATCAGAAACACAGACACCCCCACCTTCCCCAGCACACATCGGTCTGTCTTTTTGACCATCTCATGTCCTGGATCTAATATTAACTGTAAATTTTTACGTACATGGCCTCTCTGTGGATGGGAGGGAGATATAGAGGTGAGCACTCTGTTATTACAAAAAAAGTGCTTAAAACAGTTAATTCGTTGTGCCCAGTCTTCTGTAAATTTTTGGTATTCTCAAAATACAGTTGCCTTCCTGTTATTGTTGGTGAATATAAAAAATACTTCTCAGTATATTTCGTTCTTCTGTTGCGATCACTCTACTGATTTTGATTTTGTGCACTTTCTAACGTACCAGTGAGAGAGACTATTTGTGGTATCCTGGGCTATTCCCCAGGCCCCACCCTGAAACCATTCACATTGCTAGTTATTATATAGACACTGCTGTTCAGTCACAAAATTGTCACAAGCAAACTCAGTTGGTGAGGCTTTGGCCTGTCAATGGCTGCATGGGACATGATGAGATCAGCGCCTGATTGATGGCCAAACGAGACAGAAAGGCGGGTTTATCTGCTGGTAACAAACACAGACACCCCCGGTGGAAAATCTCCTGGGTACGCTAGAACACAGAATCACGCCGCACCCCGCTCGCCTGGCCAATGTGAAACACGGAGCCAAACTGCACTTCTTTCTCCGGAGTGCTCTGCGTCAGAAATCTTTATCAGACTCTATCCCGGGTACCCGAGGTGGTAACCGTTCTTACTTACACACTTTTCAATCTCTGTTGAGGGATTTACCCTCTTAATGGCACATTTTGTCAGAAATGGTGGTGTCATATCCTCTTGAGACCCACCAATAAAAAAAGTATTTTATTTATTTACATAACACAAGTATCTTTAATGGCAAAAATATTTTCTAAAATACAATACATTTTATTTTTTATTGAATGTCCCTTATAGTGCAGGTTTCAGCATGGTAGAATATATGGTCCTGGAGATGAAGACCAGAGACTCATGTCCCCTATGGGAGACAAAAATGAATTGCCAGGTCTTAGGAGGATAGTCACATAACCCAGACTTTTAATCAGTCAGATCAACTAATTCCTTTTGTGATGTGCTAAATGATTGATGGTTCCTTCTGAGAGAGGTTACCTTCTTTATTTTATTAAATTGTCGACTGACTGGTGAAACCAGTGTGGAAACTTTGGAAACTAAACCTTTTTCTGGAAAAAGAAAAGTTCAAAGTCAAAGCAAATGGCAATGAGCCAAACAAATTAGGCTATGTATTGAAAAAAGATTTGGGGGCAAAAACTCTAGTAGAACATAAACACACTTTAAAAAAAAAAAAAAAAACTACCTTAATTGATAAAGAGGATGGCTGTAACAAAATCGAGTATACACTGTGGGTGTTCATAAGTTTGAGAACTCCTTCTCTAGAACAAAGAACAAAACTGCGTCTCTCTCTTTGGAGCTCTGGTGAGCAGATCTGGCATGTGCCTCTCTCTCCACGTCGGCCTGCCCTATCATCCCAGATATTTTCCCAGCCCCGTGACCTGCCTGATAGGCAGCCTATCCAGTCCCATGATCCTCTGCAACTGCACAGATATCTCTGTGAGGAATGGTGGCTGGAGTCGGGATTGCCCTTTACTGTCTTTCATTACATCACCCGGTTTTTTTTTTGTGTTTTGCTGTTGTTTTTCTTTCCACCAATGAAAGGAAGGAGAGTTACAGTATTTTACGCTGGTTACAGCGGTGGGTGGTTTGGTTCGTCATGCAGGGAGGCAGGTGTGTAATGCGGGGTCGTCCTCACGTTTATGCGAATGTTTGTGGGCGTCTGTTGCGGTTCCCTCTTTCCCGATTGGCCAGATCTCTCCGGGCTGATAAGATGGCCCTCCCTGATACGGTGATGAAATTTTTCTCCCAAGCATCCTCCCCTGGCGCTTATGCTCAGGCAGTTCAGATGGGAGGCCAGATAAGGGGGGCCAGTGATCTCCTCGCAGATAACAACGGATGAGACAGATGGAGGCTATCAGCACGGAATGCTTGTGTTAATTACGCTTGCCTCCTACGGCCCCGCCTCTGTCATGCCTGCCATGTTGCTCTGGCCTCCCCGTTCATTTGTCCCGATCAGTGGAACCAGACAGAAAGACAGGAGCTGGTTGTGACCACCGATTTGATAAGCAAGCGTGGGTGCGGAACTCAGAACTTTGGAGCAGATGGATACATTCCAAGCTTCAAGTCAGCCTCCCTCATGAGATCATCAGAGCTGGTGTCACCAATCAGAACATCCAGGGAGATGGGGCCTACTACCAAGTCGGTGATGTCGTCCAATTAGCTACAGAAGTCAGAAGGCGATTACTTTAGAGATTTTTTTATTTCATTTTAGATGGATTAAATGTCAAAAATCATCAACTGGATCTTAAAATTTTGGTTATCAGCAACCGCTCCCCCCTCCACATAAAGAAGGAGTTGTTCTGAGATCAGCATTTTAGCCATCTCTTTGATATACATTCCTTTAAGATAAGAAAAATAGTTCTGTAGTTTCTCACTCTTTGCACAAGTCCCTAGTCTGGTGCTGGCTGTTTAACGGTGAGTGAGTCCAGCATATTCTAAAGCCGGGATTTTCCTTATTTAGTGTTCCCCCCCCCCCCCCCCCACCCCCTTGTTGTTAATTTCCAAATTTCATGAGAAAACAGGAAAAACCTCTCAGCCGCTTGGTGGCTGTGCCTGTGTGTGTTTTTCCCTCGCTGTTCTGCTTTTAGCTCGATGTGAACTTTAGATAAGCCCCCGGGGCCGATCTGGCCGCAGATAGAGATCGCCAAATGCGATAAGAGTTCTTATCTGAGCGTAGCAGGCGGGCGGGAGTCTCCACTGCAATAACAAAGCCGTACAGAGGAACCGTGGGCCTGACTGGGCAATTAGTTCCACTGTTAATGTGATTAATGTTGTTGTATAATTAGATGATAGGTGTGAATGCGTTTTTGTCTGCCCCCCCACCACCACCACCCTCACTTGCCTGTGTTTTCTCTGAGCCACCATTGTTGTCAATTAATTAAATTAAAACTAATAGCAATATTACTCACTGTAGATTCGGTGTCAGATAGTGCTCAGATAGGGGGGGTGGGGGGGGGGTCTTTTTTTTTCTCTCTTGATGTTTATCTTTAGAGTGCCATTTCATTTTTATCATGTAAAAATAAAACTAAAACTTAATGCGCGCCCATGAAAATAAAATAAAGAGGTGTAAATGCTAGTGCCGACGGCAGAGTTGCCGGTTACACTCATATTCGACGGTGGGTGATAGGCTCGGCTGTACCGCGTTTCCCATGTTTAAGCCACTTTTCTTCCTGTTCTTTGGGCAGTCTCCGCTTTAGTCCTTGGGGCTTTTCGAACTTGCGGTTTGTTCTCGGCCACATATTAGAAGGGAAAGTCCCTGAAGCCGGACATGAAATAGTCAGGTGATTTTTGTTCTCTTTGGGGCAGGTGAAACTGCTGAGGGCAGGGGTATCTTTTTTTGGATGGGGGGGTTACAGTAGGTTCTCAGATGGGTGTTCAGTGGAGTGCAGGGGAACTCCAAATATAATATTTAATTTATACTTCTGTTCGTTATATTCAACACATCCTGTTATATCCCAATGAAAATGTTATATATCTCAATACTGAAGTGGAAATAATTAATATATTTTACTATATATTTTATTCAATGTATTTTTCAATACAAATTACAGTGTAGTTATAGTTCAATACAAATTATAGTGTAGGTGGGAGGTGTGGTGCAGTCTGTAGAGAGGCTAACTCTTCAGCCATTTATAAATTCGCCCACACAGGTGGGGGTTTGATTGTCCTCCATGGCACCTTCCGACCTGTAATCCCTTCTGTTACCCTCTCCCTGCTTTCTCCTTGTTTGAAGGCAGCAAAAAGAAAATGCCAAAGGAGGGCAGACTGTCCTCTCTCCTTTTTTTCTTTTCTTTTTTTTTTTAAAAGGAAATAATGTATGGTACAATTGCAGTAACTGTTTCTTATTTCACATTGTCAATGTTATGGCTTGTTTCTTATTGCATATAAGTCAGTGTTATGGCTTGATATCATTGTTACGTGTAGTTAAGCGCTGGAAATATTATCAGAGCAGCCTTACATTATCATAAAAAATGACTATTCAGCAATGCCAATATATTGGATATCCATGTATGGATGTTTCTGTTGCATAAGGCTATTGGTTTCTCAACTGCAAATTATCGGGGGAAAAAAAATCCTGTTATCGAGAGTGTACCACTCTGCAGTCAGACATTACAATGATGGACAGTGCGCAGAAGTCCATAGTTCTAAATCAGCCGCGTAACCACCCCTCTGCACTGCTCCACGTAACTGAAAAACCCCATATGAATGTGTATGAGGCTGTTCAGTGAAGCCTCGTAAGGCTGCTAAGAAGAAGAAGAAGAAAAAAACTGCATTTCACGCTTGGCTTTCTGAGCAAACAACACATTTATTGAACAAGAAATATCTACTTCCCAAACCTCAAACATCCTTTTTTTTTTGGCGATAGAGTTTAATGTGGCGCTACAGTGCGCTGTTGCTCACGCTATCTGACATCAGAGCAGTTCAGGGGGAAGATGTTTTTCGGAGTCGCGGCTTAAAGGGCCCGCGTTTCGGGGAGGGGGGGGGGGGGGGACCTGTCGAGGGCGAACAGGTGGAGGAGAGGCCCGGTAAAAGGGGCGCGGGACGCGGGTGTGAGACCTGACAGCCAGCCGCTGAACAGGTTACGAGTCAGCCAACCCGCTAACAAACTGTAACACTAATGTTATGACAGGGCCTCCAGTGCGAGCGATAAGAGAGGCATTAGACTACTCCTACCGTATTTTCAGCCCTTTTTTTTCCCCCTGGGCTGTAAAAATTCCTCGGCAAACATCCCAGCTGCGCGGGATTTATAGCCAGACGGAGCGCAGCGACACGGGGAGGAGACGCCGCGGGGTTGGGAGGCGGCTCTTCCACTGTTGCCGGGACACGGGACATTCGCAGGAGTGCGTTTCCTTTTTCAAAATTTGTTTATTACCCGATCCAGACATTGTGTTTATCTTAACGGCCCTCCTGGGGATGTTAATCACAGGAGGTGAGGATAATAAACACGCACGTGTGGACGGATGAGGGGGGTGACCAAACAGTGACCAACTGTTGGTGATGTCACTTCCTGTGATCGTCAGCATAAGCGATCGTCTAAGCAGCCGCTGGGGAGTGTGGTGGCAAAAGAGAATTTGTTTTCTAACGAGGAAGGAGAGGGGATTTGGTTTGAGTACGGGTGGGGGGTGGGGGGGTGGTGGTGTAGAGACATCAAATGAGGAAAGTGACCCCCATCTTTATACCTGTGGTAAGGTCTGGACAAATCTGTCTCATATAGGACTCCCCCCTGCACTCACCCCGAACAGTCCCAGGGATCAGGTTGTCAGCTATAATTCTTTTTCTCTCTTTCCTTGCTTCTTCTTCTGTATTGAAATCTTCCTCCCTCTCTCCCTTCTTTCACTCCTTCTCTCTTTCTCTCACTCTCTGTATTTGTGTTAAGTATGACTCACTCCCGGGTGTGTTATGATATTGTAGATCTCAGAATGGTTTGCTTTGTGCTTGTGTAAACTGTGCGAGTGTGTGTTCTTTGGCTGATAAGTAACATGTCCATCAGTGGCAGTGGGAGGGAGATGGTGGGGGGCAGTTGTAAATCCTGAAGGCGGAGCAGGGGGACTGTCACCGTCCAGGTGTGCTGAGTCACAGCAAGTGAGTGTTGTTTATTTGCTTCCGGGTCAGAGGTGACTTGGAAGCTCTGCTGGTGAATCGGTAGTGTGTTTGCTAAGTGCTGACACGGATACCGTTTCATAACTGCAGAAGGTTTCAGTTTGGTAATGGGAGTCTCCAGTGTATTTTTACAGTAGAGAATATCCATTATCACAGTATTGTTCTCGGTGAGTTCACAATTTTCAGGAGACGCATCAAATTGGAATGTTTCAGCGTCAACAGGGAAATGCAGTATTACGAATATGGACCTGGTGGGTCAGTAATATTGGTTGCCAAACTTTCTGAGCTCAGGACCCACGTTAGAGAGAATGCAATGACCCCACCTATTTAAAGTGTAACCTTACACATACTGAAATAGGACATTTGTTACCACAAGTGTGTGTACACTACATCGAATGTGGTGCATATACAGTGTTTATCTGGTGAGAACGTTGGTGGAAGGTGTAACAGTTTTGGGCTCCAGACTGTTGAATCTCTGGTATTACGGTCCTGCGTTGGCTCTTGACTCTGAACTTGACCCCTTCTTGACCCTCTCACCTTTGGCCCCCCAGATGGACAACTACCTGACTAAAACCAGCGTATTGTGGTCATTTAACCCAGAAGAATATTTAATGCAACCTGAACCACGTTTTCACTGCTTTTGCGAAGTTAACGGTCATGTTAATTTAAATAAGGATCGCCCATTAGCAGCTAAACTCCTTTTCACAAGAGTGTCTTTTAAGCCGTTATCTCTGCCTGTACGCATGTGAAATCATTTTAGTTATGACAAAAAATGGTTTAAAATTATCTTCAATCTCTTTTTTTTTATAATAAAAACTATTTAATGTGGCCCAATCTTTTTGTTATAATTCAAATTAATTACTGTGAAGTGCAGAAAGGTAACTTCGACACACGAGACACAATTAAGTTAAAAGGAATCCTATGCTGATGGGTGATCCTTTCTAAAAGTTGGCCAGCTTTTAATCATTATTAATTATGAAAAACAGGTTCTGGGGCAATATCAAATTAAAGGGACATTCACTCTCTCCTTATTTTGTCATTCATTGGTCTCGACCAGTCGTGCCCAGATACTTTCTGTTATGGCAATGGAATATGCTGCAATATATGGTAAATATTTGGATTTCTAAAAATATATCTTTCAAGTATATATTTTAAAATCATATATTACAAGTTAATAATTTGTGTATTTGGCAATGTATTGTTGCGTATTGCAGTGGGGGTTTTTCCTGACTCCAATTAGGGTGGTGACTTGTGTGACAGAGACAGAGGTTGGTCCAGCTTTACTGCCATCATCAACTTGACGCGTTGTCTCCCTATATTTAGCTACATCTAGGATGTAAAGTTCTGGTCTTCAAGAGACCACCACAATGCATTGAGAAAGGCTATAAAAAAATTAAACAAAAATAAAAAATTGGAACAATATAATATATATATATAATATAATATAATATTTATTGAAGGGTTACTTATTGTAGTGTCACAATTGGGGCCGGGGGATATAGCCTATACTGAAGGATTTACACATTGTAAAACAGTATTTCTACAGGAATTGTGATATTTAGAATTGCTGTATGTCTTGAAGTGTGTTTAATTTTTGTCACCCAAAACTTTGCGTGCAATACTAATTAACCTATTAACTTAAAAATCAACACACTTGGCAGCTTACTTTATTTAAATTACTTTTATACATTCACCCAAAGAATGCTTGTGCCAGCCCATTTTGGTGTTACTTGTTCCTTAAACAACATTGCAGGCTTTTGAGAATTTTATTTCTCAGTTCAGTCTGCAGATAGGTAAAAAAACAGTGTAAGCTAACAATAGAGTAGAATCCACTTAATTGCATAACAGATAGTTGCATAATTTGAGTATTTGCATAAAATTGCTGAATCCTGAAGCATTTCCCTTTCTTTCCATTGTAAAAACATCATTATATTTGCATAAACCATTAAGAGGACAAGCATAACAATGGGATTATATCCAATTACAATGCATAATGATACATAAATACATTAAAAGTTGGCTGATACGGAGTAAACAAATCAACAATTGCTCTATAAAGACACAATACTGCCAACATTTACGAAGGTAGCCGGTTTCTGATGAAAATGACATCGATAGCAGATGCCTGAATGGCCCGCACCATCGTCGGCACTCTCTGTCTCGTTCTTTTATGTCATTAAGTGGATTCTACAGTAGTTAATTTAGTGTGTCTAAAGTTGCAGGTAAACTTGAATAATTAATTTTTAATTATTTTACAGGTGTTTTTTGTGCGATTTCTTCTATGGGCGGATTAGGCGGTTTGAAAAAAGGCTTAGGTGGCCCTCCTAAGACATTTCAATGCGGGAAAAACCCTGGCAGTTTACGTTTAATATTTCTCATTTCTGTAAGGCTTAGGGTTAGTTTTTTGTAAAGATTTATTGTAAAGGTTTCTATCACCGATCTCCTTTTTTATGAGAATCCCAGTCATTGTGACTATAATCTATCCTGTTTTATTAACCCTTTCATTTAAAAATTCTGGCCAAGCTTCAAATAGCTGCCGTTAACCTCTTAGCCCCTTCCACATCAGAGACTGATGTTGTCTTAGTGAGGGCTAATGATAGGCCTGGTGCCATTCACACTGAGATAGGCAAAGCTGTTTTCTCACACACAAATGTACTACACATTTCTATTAAAACCTTTGATTTTCTTCTTGTTTTTGGTGCCTGTGTGTCTCTGGGCTCTCCTGCTAAGCTATTCATTAGGTCCATGTTGGCCAACAGTCATCTGGAAAATTCTGCATTAAATACGCTTCCACGCCAGGGCTCCTGGATAATCTGTCCAACTAAGATACGTCAAACAATCCAATCAGTTACATTTATTTAAATCAGTTTAGTCAAATTTACCATATACACCATTTACACATGACATCATGGCCAAGCATTGCATTGGACAATGTCCTGTGGAAATCTAAACACAAGCCTAAAAATCTGCTCATTTGACCCAACGTGGGGAGACAAAACTGGACCCCTTAGAAACCATCGAGGAAAACGTCTGGAAAATGGTGGAAACCTGCTACATTCAGTATACTGAAATTCTACAAGAGTTCACCATCTTTCAGTATTATGCGCCTTCAGTTAGGTCTGGCTTATTCTGTGTGATGTGGTCATGTAGTGGCACTGCATGAGGCAGTTTTTTGCCGTCTCTACATGGAAGTGTGGTTGTTTAACTGTCGTACCATTTGATACCAATTTGAATGTGCGGTCAGGTGGCCATGTACTATGGTATTGTGTTTACCCCCTGTGCATACCTGTTTCATACCTTTTTGCTGTATGAATAAAGTTTTGAGCTTTGTAGAACCACTTGGAAGTATCAGGTCTCCCAAGAGCCCATTTCTTTGTCCTATCTCTGTCACTCTTTCTCTCTGTTCGCCCTGCACTCTTTTTTTTCAGAATTTGATGTTTCATACGGCTGCCCATGGAATCTATATTCCTTTCCCAGTAATCTCAGTTTGTCTTTCCCGGCTGAACTGACTTAGTTTAATCTCTCTCTCTCCCTCTCTCCCTCTCTCCCTCTCTCTCCCTCTCTCTCTCTCTCTCTCTCTCTCTGCTGTGTGAGCTCTTTGTCCATTAACAATACCTTAGTGACTGACTGCCCCTCTCTCACATTCTCTCTCTTCCCTCATATTAATATCTCTGTTCTCCCTCCACTTCTCCTCATCATTGAATCTTCCTCTTATTCCTCTTTTATCCTTTAATTTCCTTCCTCTTTCTCTGTTTAATGCTTAATGCTTACTGTTTCTTCTCCCCCATTTCCCTCCCTCTCCCTCTGTCTCTCTCCCTCGCTCCCCCCACCCTCTGTCTCTTTCCCTCTCTGTCTCCAGTCAGACCCCCTGCCCTCCGCGAGCCAGGTCTTAGCCGTATGATAATGTGGAAAGTTGAACTGGCCCCATTACAGCTTGTGTGATGGGAGCAGAGATAGGGCGGTTGATAATGGGTGGAGATAGCGCAGTGGCGGGGCCCAATAGCCAGCCCTCTCTCCCCATTATCATTCCTGCCCACCGACGGGCTCCCAGCCCTATCAGCTCTCCATTTCCACTCCTGCGACAGATAAGAATGGAAATACTGACTTCATAGCTGACTGATTAAAGTGTCTGCCTTTCTTGATAATACACAGATAAATTATGTTTTTTTTCTCTCTCTCTCTCTCTCTCTCTCTCTCTCTCCCCTCCTCTCCTCCCCCCTCTCCGCTCTGTCTAAAAAGGGAGGTGAGGGGCAGAGGGAAAAAAAAACTATCCTGTGGTAATTTCTCTTTTCTTCTGGATTTATTTGAGAGCGAGAGAGTGGGAGAGAGTCTGAAGTGGAAGAGTCTTGAGCGAGTGAGGGAGAGAGAAAGAGGGGCAGTAGTTTAAAATAGTTTGTGATGATCTAGAGTGTATTTGAGCATGAAGGATGTATTGTTGGATATTGGCACCTGGTGAATACAGAGAATACAGAGAATCTCTTTGTGAAAGCACGCACACACATGCATGCACACACACACACACACACACACACACACATG